>NC_060080.1:40020000-40382500 GCF_922984935.1 Meles meles | reverse complement strand
AATGAGAGAAATATAAAATCAATGAAAATGTGTCCACTTTGTTTTGAAACAAATTAAGAACGTAACTGTTACTAATTCAAAGATATCCAAAATAAAAAAACAGAAGGAGAAAGTGGCACAAAATGAACAGTCAAATCATATTCAGGATACGGAGGGATTTTATTCTCTATCCGAACAGCCATTAGAAGCCACGGAAAGGTTATTTTTTTACAGCTGATGTTTAAAAAAATGCCTATTATGTTCTAAAGCTAAAGACTACTTGCATGATTTCATTTAATCCTTGAAACAATCCTATGATAGTACTATTAGTATGCCAATTTTACAGTCTGAGGACACTGAAATGTAGAGGCTGTTTGCTCAGCACTGTCAGTAAGTGGCAGAGGCTTGACTCCAAAACCCCTTATTCTTAACCACTATATTACACATGCTATGAGCAAGAAAGAGAAGTAGGTAAGCAAGTACGAACAGCTGATTCTAATCTCCTTGGCAGGAACAGCCCCACTGTGGAGCTGGTAGCATAAGGGTATCCGGGTTTAATGAGCTAATCATTAAATTTAACTAATCCCCTTGTTCTGACTCCATATTAACCAAATAACCTTCTAATTATATTCTGGCTTCCCGTATAGATTTTTCTGCTGGGAGATAATGCACTGACCAGCCTACACATGCAATTTGTTCCAGTTGGCAATTTTATTACTCACTGTGAGTTAATAAATTGGCATCCTGCTTTAAAAAAAAATGCAATACACTAAAACAAGAAAAATTATGAAATAGTCTTATACAGTTGTTTTTCTGTGGTTAGTTTTAAAAATAAAAACATACATGTTGTCTCTTCCATGATTTAACCTCGCTGCCTGCTTTGAGCTACCATGGATGTGGTCAGAAAAGTCTAAGAGATCATGAGTTCTTTCCTAACCTCCTTTGTCAAAGCCCCTAGCACAGCCCAAGGGCTTCCATTGTTTCCCAATGGCAAACTCCCACCTTTCTCCAGCGCTGACAGGACTATTCTTCAGAATTTAGTTAATTCTCTGAGCCTTAAAGCAGCTGGAGGCTGTTTCAAGGGGGGGGGGGGGGTCCTCCTCCATCTCCCCAGGGAAACATGCATCCTATCCTAGGAGCAGACCTTTCCCTAAAAACATCATTAAACCCGATGTTAATGCACGCGGGACCACCAGAACCGCAGCCCCCGTCAGACCCCCACAGCGTCTCAGCCCCCAGACGATAGGAAGTGACACCTGCCCTCCTTTCCACTTGTGGGCTTCTTCCAAACGCGGACTCCATGAAATCCGTTCCCGACTCCCTACTCCTTGTTGGCTCAAGTTTTGTTTTGTTCTTTTTTTCTTCTCTCCCTATAATTCCCTTCATGGGCAAAACTGGGACAAACGCAGGTGGATCTTTTAAAGTGAAAGCTTCATAAAATGGACCATTTCATCTTACCAAGAGATCTGCTTAATCACATACAAAGGCTATAACAGGGCTTTCCCCCCAAGAAAAATATTCAACAGTCTCCTGAAAAGAGGACTGAAAGGACACTCTGAACAGTGATTATTTTCCCGTCAGAGACATAGGAAAGTCAGCAAGTGCCAGGTCAGCCTTGTGAGGGGCCTCCTTTCTTGGACGGAGAAAAGGCCTGAGCTGAAGAAGGGGCTGGAGTACGGCCCTCACTGCAGGAGCAACAAAGGGAAAAGGCCTCCGTCAGAAACTTTAGCGCTGTGGTGGAAGTAAGACGGCAATCGATGACAGAACGCCCGTTATTCTGCTTTTCGGCCATTTTCACCACCGAGGCATTAACCAAGAAATTACTAGCAAACTCCAGGATTTCCAGCCCCCAGCTGCGCGCCGGGTGAGGATGAATAAGGCCGTGCGAAGAATCGTGCGCTGACCAGCCAAGATGGCCACTTTCACATGGCCGAGGGCCACTGGCTCACCGTCCCCAGGGTATCTAAAGGCGGGGCCAGCCGGAAAGACCCTCCGGCAGAGCCTGAGGACAAAACCTCGGCCGATTCTCTCAGTCACCGCTGGGGGACGCGACCTCGCGGACAGACAGCTCGGTCAACGGTCGAAGGGGAAGTGCCATGTCACAGCAAGGGGAAGGCGCCCATAAAGTCTTCGTCGCTTTTCCTTTCACTTCGAGCACGGAAGGGTACAAGGACCCCAAATACTCGCACTTCCACTTGGCCCTTGTTAAAAGTGCTTAGTATAACTAAATATTCGCAGGAAGGGCGCGTTAGCTCCGCTCGCTCCCCCTACCCCGCAGAGTGGTTCAGCCCGGGCTCCCCTTCCGCGCACCTCCCCTTCGGCCTACCCCCGCGCGAGTGGCGCATTGGCGCGCGGCGCCGAGGGGCGGGGCCCGGGTCGGGCGCGCGCGGGCGCTGTGTATAAATACTGGGCCGCATCGCCCGCCGCCTCGTTCGCTCCGCGCCGCCCGCCCGAGCTGAGTAGAACGCTGTCTTCTGCTTGTGCATTTCGCAGTCGTCGCCTCGCCGCTCCCTTTTCCCTCAACGCCACTTACACTTACCGCTACGAAGACCAACATGAACGGGCAGCTCAACGGCTTTCACGAGGCATTCATCGAGGAGGGCACGTTCCTCTTCACCTCGGAGTCTGTGGGGGAAGGCCACCCAGGTGAGGTGACGGGCCCTGGAGCGAAGTGAGGGGCGGGGCGTAGGCAGGGCCGGCCGGGACCCGCCAGCGGCGGTGCCCACGCTGGTTGCCCTCGCCGGGCGGGCGGTGGGAAGAGCGGCGGCCGCGCGCCTTCCTCGTGGCGCCGCCGGTGCCGAGCGCGTGGCCGCCACTCCCCTCCCCCTTCCTCTCCTCTCCTCCCATCCGGCCGCGCGCTTCGGCATGCGGAAGATTCCAGAAAACGAGAAGGGCGGGGGCCGGGGCAGCTGTGCTCCACTCGGGGAGGGCACTATTTCTTCATCTCCGCCCCGCCGTCTGAAAGCCCTCGAGTGGGCGACCGGCGCTGAGTGCTCGCGGCCGGTCCTCGGGAGCGCGCGCCCCGCATTGCAGCCGCAACCACGTGTTTGCCGCATGTGGCATCTGGGCGAGGGGGAGCCGTCGGGCTCCCGGCGCGCTCGTGTGTGCGGAGTGGGGGACCCGGGCCTCGGGACGTGTGCCGTCTCTGTTAATTCCTTGCCTTGGGCTATTACGGCCCCCAGAAGACGACGGACGTGTTCTTCGGCAATATATGGCCTTGCCTTCAAGGTGACAGTCTCCAACTAAATATAGCGCAGGTTGGGGGAGGCCTTCCTTATTTGGACTACGTTTGAAAAGGATAGGAAACGTGAATTAAGGGTAAGCTGCAATTGCGTTGGATTTCCCTTTAAAGTCTTGGGTGCTTTACCCTTAGGTAAGGTTTTGCCCAACATTTGCTTCTGTGGGCTTTGTCCACTAGTCCGCCATTATGGAGATCAATTTACACGTGAACGAATGAAGCTGTTTCAAGGAACTTTCCAATCTCAGCCTGAAAACATCACCTAGTGGACATAACTATTTTGCTGTACGGTTCTGCCTTTTCTTGGGATGACCACAGTGACGTAGTTATCTAAAGTCTTAATGGTCTTAAGAATTCATTTCTGTCTATTAAGTCTGCTGTGCCTCTGATGAAATCCACAAGCAACCTAGCGGTGTGGGAGAGGACAGACGCCAAGATCCTGATGAGGGAAGGTCCTGTGTTCTGGTGTGGGTTACCCACCTTCCCTCAAGTGTTGAGAACTTCACATGTATTTGATTCACCTTTTATTAATTTAGACACTTAAGGTATAGGCGCATAAAGCAGTTTGTAAATTAAGTCTTGAGCTTCTGACTTGACTGCCATACACATTCTGCTTTAATTGTTCCAGATAATTGTAGAAAATTCAATTCCCCTGGAATCTCTAGGGGAGGTATTTCTGTTTTCCCACTTAATAGGCAATGAAGTGGGGAAGAAACAAGGATTCGGAATACATTTGGACATTTTCCAGCCTGTTCAGCTCATTTTCCTGGACTACACCTCTGGCAGATTCAGATATTCTTTCTGTTCATGAAGTGTGCTTTTACTAACTCTTTGACATTTTCTGTTGCTCTGATTAGTGTTCTTTAGGATCAGGGAGAAATTGATAACAAGGGAAGAAAACAGTTCACCTTTCTCGGTTAGATTTATAATGAAGACTTTAAATTTGGGGGTAAAATGTCAGTATAATTGTCCTTGAGAAATAATACGGTAAAGCAAAATGTTTCCCAGCTTTGCCTTTCAGTTTGAAGATAAACTTTCTGCCTTAACTTGATTAATTCCAATTATCTGGCTGTTCTGTTTAACAGTGGAAATTGTTTTGCCTGGGAACTTAATTTTTCAAAATGTCTGAAATACTTTAGAGATGGGATGAAATCCTTCTAAGGTGTAAATTGCGTGTATCACAGTGAATTTAAATGTATTAAACATGCTGGCATTCTGCTGGCTGATCTGAATTGGTGAGCTTGTGGTGCAGCTATATTAAGATTGGTGTCAAGTTTTCAAGTAATATGCAGCATTATACCCAGCATTTATTCTTCAGGCAAATGGTTTCTGGTAAAGCAGTACTTATAATTAGACAGCAATTAAGATCTCCATATTTGAAATTCTACTGAATTCCATGCTTGAAAATGGTTAAATGGTAAATTTTATGTTCTGTAGGTTTTACCACAATTTTTATTATTGTTACTATTTTTTTTTTAAGATTTTATTTATTCATTTGACAGAGACCACAAGTAGGCAGAGAGGCAGGCAGAGAGAGAGAGGAAGAAGCAGGCTCCCTGCTGAGCAGAGATCCTGCTGCAGGGCTCAATCCCAGGACCCTGGGATCATGACCCGAGCCGAAGGCAGAGGCCCAACCCACTGAGCCACCCAGACAAAAGTGGCGGGGAAGTGGGAGAGGGAGAAACAGGCTTCCTAGTGAGCAGAGAGTCTGATGTGGGGCTCTGTCCCAGGACCCTGGGGTCACAACCCGAGCCGGAGGCAGCTGCTTAACGACTGAGCCATTCAGGTGCCCATTTACCAGATTTTAAAAGAAAGGTCTCCCAAAGATCTGTACAGCAGTACTTTTAAGGAGGAACAACATACTTCCATTGACCATAAGAGAAAGAGATTGAGCCGGGATTCTTTTTTTCCACAGATAAGATTTGTGACCAGATCAGCGATGCTGTGCTTGATGCCCACCTTCAGCAGGACCCTGATGCCAAAGTGGCTTGTGGTAGGTTCTAAACACTTGCTTGCTTACCAACTGAAGAAAAGGTAACACCGTGAAAATTACTTCATAAGAGTGACATTTGAGTGTGAATTTATCTTTTATTAGAAACTGTTGCAAAAACTGGAATGATCCTTCTTGCTGGGGAGATTACATCCAGAGCTGCTGTTGACTACCAGAAAGTGGTTCGTGAAGCCATTAAACACATTGGATATGATGATTCTTCCAAAGGTGTGTTTTAATGAGTTGGCATTTCTAAGCTCATTTTTCCACGTTTTCAACTCTCTAGTTCTGTCTTTAGAGTGTTCCTGCTAAACCATTAATCCCAGTTGTACAGTTTTACTATCTGTGTTGTTCCAGCCCTATTTAATTCTCTTAAAGTTCCAAGTTTTAGGTGTACAAGTTTCCCCCTGCTATCCAAAAATGGGACATTCCTATGCAACCTGGAAGCCAAAATGATGCAAAGGCTTCATTTTTATAGTAGACCTACATTAGTACATAGCTTTTTTGGTAAAAGCAGAAATCCTCTGCAGATTTTTTTCAGTCAATGAAAACAAGTACTGGTGTAGGTCTTTGTTAAAGGTGTGAAATACTTTAGAAAAGGAGGGGATACCTGTGTTTGATTTAGTAGTATTTAAAATTCCAGACACTTGTTGTAAATAGAAGGCATTGGTATTTCTTTGTGCCCCCCCCCCCCCTTTTTTTTCCTTAAGGCCTTGTTTTGTTTGTAGGGTTTGACTACAAGACTTGTAATGTGCTGGTAGCCTTGGAGCAACAGTCACCAGATATTGCTCAAGGTGTTCATCTTGACCGGAACGAGGAAGACATTGGTGCAGGGGACCAGGTACCTTGGTGTAGACTATCTGTATCTCTTCTAACATTAAATTCCAAAGCTTGGATTGATGACATTGACTTTTTCCTTTTTTAGGGTTTGATGTTTGGTTATGCCACTGATGAAACTGAGGAATGTATGCCTTTAACTATTGTCTTAGCACACAAGCTCAATGCAAAACTGGCTGAACTACGCCGCAATGGCACTTTGCCTTGGTTACGCCCAGATTCTAAAACTCAAGTAAGTGATGATTACAAAGCTGGATTACACATATTTCACAGAACATCAGTAAACTTGTTTAAAGCTAACTGGAAAAAGACTAGTATTTATCCTTCGTATTATAATTTAGGTTTGTCTTGGCTCTATATCTAGTAAACTGGTGTTCTGATCATCTGCTTTGTCTTCAAGGTGACTGTGCAGTACATGCAGGATCGAGGTGCTGTACTTCCCATCAGAGTCCACACAATTGTTATATCTGTTCAGCACGATGAAGAGGTTTGCCTTGATGAGATGAGGGATGCCCTAAAGGAGAAAGTCATCAAAGCAGTTGTACCTGCAAAATATCTTGATGAGGATACAATCTATCATCTACAGCCAAGTGGCAGATTTGTTATTGGTGGGCCTCAGGTAAGGCCTTATATACAATTCAACTTTTTTGAATTTTCTGTTATGTTGACTTGCAAATTTGACTACTGTCACCTTTTTTGGGCCAGGGGGCGCAGTTAGAAAACAGCCACGTGCTTTCACATTTTATTAGCTACAGTATAGTTTGGTTTTTTTTGCATTTGCCTCTTCTGAGGATATTTGCTGAGTGATACAGAATAGATGTTTAACAAACCTGGTACAGAACCATTTATTGGAAAGCACTAAGCATAAAGTGACTTAAATCCTGTAATTTCAGGGTGATGCTGGTTTGACTGGCCGTAAGATCATTGTGGACACTTATGGCGGTTGGGGAGCTCATGGAGGAGGTGCCTTTTCAGGAAAAGATTATACCAAGGTGGACCGTTCAGCTGCTTATGCTGCTCGTTGGGTGGCAAAATCCCTTGTTAAAGGAGGTCTGTGCAGAAGGGTTCTTGTTCAGGTATATTTTTTTTGTGTGTAACTGGAGTGATTAGAAGGCATGCAAGTGGGAGGGCATTTAGCATAGTATTTGTCTTTTTTAAATACCAGTGTATTACATAAGTGTGTGGGTCTTTTAATCACTGACTCTTATGACATTTGAATCCTTTTAGGTCTCTTATGCTATTGGAGTTTCTCATCCATTGTCTATCTCCATTTTCCATTATGGCACCTCTCAGAAGAGTGAGAGAGAGCTATTAGAGATTGTGAAGAAGAATTTTGACCTCCGCCCTGGGGTCATTGTCAGGTAAAGATGGTAAAGCCTATTGCTAGTTAAAAATGAGGGTGTGGGTGTATGTACATATATTTGAGATATATTCAAATCAAGGTGAAGGTCTGAAGATTCCTCAAGTGGGGAAATGTTTTAAGTCCTAGAACTGTTGACGTTATCTTTAAATTGCCTTTAGTAAAGGCTTACGTTAAGAACAATCTAAAACTACAGTGCTCCATGGCTTAGACTAACCACCCTAGAAAGTCTTCCACATTTGATAATGGGGATTTGTGCTTGTGTTATCTAAGGATGTTTATTTTACTTATAAGAAATTAGTACAGATAAGTGGGCTTCAAGGCTGCTATAAAGAAAATAAACAGGTGGGGGCGCCTGGGTGGCTCAGTGGGTTAAGAAAATAAACAGGGTGTGGGCATGGGACCTTGGTAAGTATGCCATGATCTCAGAAGAGCTTTTGATACTTGCAATTTCTCAGAATAATGACAAGTTTTCATATTTGTTGAGCCAAGGATGGAAAAACAAGAACTGTAGTTACTAATAAGGACTGTGCGAGGAGTTTGGACACCAGAGAAGTAACAAACACTTCTGCCACAAACTTTTTTCCTAGCAAACCCCAGAGAACTGAACTCATTTGCCAGAACTCTTGAAAATGAGTCTTGCTGATTGTTTTGCTTTATTTTAATTGAATGCTACATATTAAGTTACGGACTTGTATATTCCAGGGATCTGGATCTGAAGAAGCCAATTTATCAGAGGACTGCAGCCTATGGCCACTTTGGTAGGGACAGCTTCCCATGGGAAGTGCCCAAAAAGCTTAAATATTGAAAGTGTTAGCCTTTTTTCCCCAGACTTGTTGGCGTAGGCTACAGAGAAGCCTTCAAGCTCTGAGGGAAAGGGCCCTTCTTCCTAAATTTTCCTGTCCTCTTTCAGCTCCTGATCAGTTGCAGTCACTCCTAGTCAATGACATGAATTTTAGCTTGTGTGGGGGACTGTAAGTTGGGCTTGCTATTCTGTCCCTAGGTGTTTTGTTCACCATTATAATGAATTTAGTGAGCATAGGTGATCCATGTAACTGCCTAGAAAAAAACCAACAACACTGTAGTAAATAATGCTTTTTGAAATTGAACCTTTGTGCCCTATCACCCAACCTTCTAAAATCCTAATTGCATTGACTTTCCCACCAAATGCTGAAAATGTCCTGTAATGTGCACGTAAAGTACTTGTAGTTCCATTATAGCCTCTGTCTGGCAATGCCATAGCCCTGTCAGCATGAATTTGTAATGTCTTGAGCTCTATTATGAATGTGAAGCCTTCCCTTATCTTCCTATAACTTGATCCATTTCTAATTATGTAGCTCTTTGTCAGGGAGTGTTCCCTATCCAATCACTCTTGCATGTAACGCAAGTTCCAGTTGGAGCTCTAGCCTGACAAAAAAAAAAAAAAAAAGGCAGTTACCATTAAACCATCTCCCTGGTGCTTATGCTCTTAATTGCCATCTCTTAAATAGCACCAAATCAAAATCTCTCCACTTTTCAGCTGTCTTTTGGAGGACGTACGTAATAAGGTTTTTATTTAGTAAACCAACCCTATGCATGGTTTCAGCACTAGCCAAACCACCAACTCCTAGCTCTAGAAAAACAGGCACTTGGCACCCTTGTGATGTCATACAGAGAAGTCACAGGGCAGTACCTGAGGGTCTGTAGGTTGCACACTTTGGTACCAGATAACTTTTTTTTTTCTTTATAAGAAAGACTGAGTACTCCACACTGCACAATAATTCCTCCCAGGGTTTTAACTTTGTTTTATTTTCAAAACCAGGTCCAATGAGCTTTCTGAACAGCTGGTGTAGCTACAGAGAAACCAGCTTCCTTCAGAGAGCAGTGCTTTTGGCGGGGAGGAGGAAATCCCTTCATACTTGAACATTTTCTAATTGCTTATTTATTGTATTCTGGGGTATGGCGTAAGTACAGAGAAGCCATCACCTCAGATGGCAGCTTTTAAAAGATTTTTTTTTTTTTTTCCTCAACACCATGATTCCTTTAACAACATGTTTCCAGCATTCCCAGGTAGGCCAAGGTGTCCTACAGAAAAACCTTGGGTTAGACCTACAGGGGGTCTGGCTGGTGTTAACAGAAGGGAGGGCAGAGCTGGTGCGGCTGGCCATGGAGAAAGCTGACTTGGCTGGTGTGGTACAGAGAAGCCAGCTTGTTTACATGCTTATTCCATGACTGCTTGCCCTAAGCAGAAAGTGCCTTTCAGGATCTATTTTTGGAGGTTTATTACGTATGTCTGGTTCTCAATTCCAACAGTTTAATGAAGATCTAAATAAAATGCTAGGTTCTACCTTAACTGTGTCCATTATTCTTTAAAAGTGTTTTGGTATGAATATCATCTGAGAATATTTATCCCTGAATAATTGTAAACCTTCTCATGGTTCAGGGAAATCACCTCACACCCCTTCAACCATGACTACAAGCATTTTAATAGGTTTGTAAAGCCAATTCCTAGCATCAAGATTTGATCTGTTTGTCTAACGCTACCTTTTTGGCTGATAACAATGGCCAAGATCCATGTGTCCTTACTGCAGCAGCCACTCAACCACCAGGAATGTTTTAAAATTGTCCAAGATCAAGGACAAAACATGGAATGGTAATGTTTACTCTTAAGCTTAAACCCATTATTTAGCTTTCCAGTGTGAAAGAGTGTTAAATATGCCTTAAGTATTAATCCCTTTATTATAAACAGATGTTAAAGGCTGCAAGTTAGATGTTCAGTACGTGACACAATTGGCAAAATTTTTGAACAGTGGTGAGGGGGCCAGGTTCTAGCCCATTTTATAAGCTAGCTAAAGTGATTTAAATTTTAACAAAATTATAGTGAAGATGCTGTAAGTTTCTAAAACCTTTATTTTGAGTTTGTGTACAGAGAGGTCTACACAAGAACTACAACCATCCCTTTTTAAGCCTAAGAGCGAAAAGTACAGACAGCTATTTGGCATGTTTACACAAGCATGTATGAAAATCAAATGGTTCAACTTTTTACTGCTGACCTGTAAATGTGAGTGAGACCCAAGGAATGCTTAGTCACACCTATTTGGAGGCTTTAAAATTTTATGGAGCCAAAGTTAAGTCTGTGCTTACAAAGTTTCAAAAAGTTTTTTTTAGAGAATGAACAACACATTGCTGTCAAAACAAACCACCATGCTGGTCAGATAAGGGGAATGATTCGGGAAGAGTTGGGTGCCTATACGCTGGTGGGACAGTGCCAGGGAAATTAAGGTTAGGTTCCGTACTTGCTAAGAAGATAAACTGGACCTTAAGGAGCTTGGGGAAGGATCTTTGTAAAGGACCTGTCTTCTGCCTAATGGGGGAAAAGATTCTAAAGGTGAAAAAATATAAGCAGCCCAGGGAGAAGAACCAAAGATGTCAGCTGGGGTGATGGTGCAGGCCATGTGTGGAAGGAAAGGTCAAATGTTTGGGTTAGAAGGAAATCGACTTTGTACAAAGTTTTGAAGGGATGACCTGGCGAAGGACAAAAGATCTAAATGCTGGGAGTAGAATGAAATGGAATACTTTTAAAGCCTGGCTAAAAGGACATTGATAGTCCATTCCTATAATGGCTGCACAGGGCCTGATTCCTCCTGAAATCTGAACTCAGATTTATTCCATTGAATAGCTTTCTCATAAACAGTATTAAGATGACTACCTTTCCACTCCATCCCACCCCAACATTTTCACTGGGAAAAAGAGAGGTGGTATACTAACAGTTTCAGGATAGCATCCTTGCCTATATTAAAACTACTCTTAAGAGTCCCTTCCCCAAAAGAACTACTTTTCTTACCAAATAATAGGCATGGGGAGGGGAGGGTAGGCGGGTAGTGCAGGGGAACAGAAGATAGCTGAACTTACTAGCAAAGGACATTGTGCCACGGTATACTGTGTCATTGAGATCTGCAAAACTATTGAAAACCAGTGTTTCCCCATACTATTCTTACCAAAGTGATCAAGATACCCTGTGAAACAGCTACTGCTAGCTTAACCCACACAATATCTTGTAGGAATCAGACTTCAGTGGGATGCCTTTAATTCAGGCCTAATCTGCATAACTGCACCTACTCTGGTCTAAGGGTGAAAGAATATAGAAGTACTGGAGATGAACAGACTGAAGAAGAGGTAGAACTGATACAACTTAGAATTTGAGAAATGAGAAAAGAGGAAGATTCAAGACCGAGGATTCAGATGGCTTGGCCAAAAAAAAAAAAAGGCAACTGCCACTCATAAAGGAGAAGCAGGTCTGAGCTGGGGATGAATGTAAAGTTCTGTTTAGGACAAAGTTTGAAAGCTTTGTTGGATACCCAGGTGGAGCGAATTAGATGTACAGGTGGAGAGCACAGGAAAAAAAGCTAATAAGCAGCATCATTGGAAACCATGAGGTGGACACAGTTATCCCAAGTGTGTACGGTGAGAAGGCAGCTGCAGAGGAAAGAACCACTGACTGAGGAGGCGGGGGTGGGGTGGGCATGGGAAGAGAAGCCTGAAAATAGAGATGTCATCCTTTATCGAAGTTGCTGGGACTGCTAATTCACTGCTGGTCTTTGCTATGAGACCAAGAGCATCCAGAGCAGGAGCTTTCTTCCCCCCCCCCCCCCTTTTTCTCTGTGCATTCTTACTTCCTAGCCCAGTGCCAGGTTTTTGAGTTCTCAAGGAATTGAGGTGCTTCCTCAATCACCCCATACATCCAGACCTACAGAATAACTGCAAACATACCCTAATCCATAACCAAGTTTGGTTAATTCCTACTTTACATCACTCTCTTCTCACTGAAGGCTTAAATAATGCTAAATACACTGAGCTCAAGGGACCTACTACCAATCTTCTAAATTTCCTTATTAGTTTGACTTTGTCCTATTCTAACTATTCTCATAGCTGCTAGGGAAAAAACTACTGGCTGTATACATAATAGTAACAATGAAGAAATCACAACTGTAGAGAAGAAAAAATTACTCTGCGCATTTAGAACTTGATCACTATCCTAATCTTACCTGTAACTAAGAAGGCAAATTTGAAGCTGCATTATTTCATTATTAGTGTCAGTGATTCTGCGAATTACAAGAGGCAGGGTATGGGACCTTAAGTCAAATAGATGAGAGTCAAATCATCTATACATCTCTTACTAGGTGTTGTCTTTGAGCAAATTAATACTGTCTCTAAGCCTCACTTTTCCCAACTGTAAAATGGGGCTAATAGCCAGTGAGAACTAAATATAGTAACACAGGCACAATACTTCACACAGTGCCTAGCATATAACAAGTACTTGAAAACAGGTCATCATGGTACATTAAATCTCTTTCCCCAAGAAGCCAGTCGTTAAACCTGACTTTTACCCCTTTATCCTAGAAGGGCATTTTCATACTGCTTTTAAACCCCTCTTAGCCCCTTAACCTTGATATGATAAAGTTTATCCTTGATTTACTCCCTTGGTTCCTCTAAGGTATCCTCTCTGAATTTAAAAGAACTACAGACAAGGAAAAAAATGTATAAAACATCAATTTCTTCACATTCCCACTATACAGGTTAAAGGTCCTATGACTGGTTGCTTCCACATCCGTACCCAAGTCAGAACTCTGAGTGGACATGGTCAGAATTTGGCTCAGGAGGATTAGAATTTGAAGAATCTGTGTTTGAATGACTCGACTCTCCCACTGGCTCAAAGGGTCGCAAGTTTGCGTAAGTCACCTCTTGGGCCAGCTGCTCCAGGGAAGGGCGGCCTAGTACCAGATTTCGAAGTGAGATACAAGTCATCAGGAAGCTGAAAAAGAGGAAAAAGTTCACCCAGTCTAAACTGTTTCTACATAGGAATTCCTGCCAAAGCCCTTAGGGCTAGCTGGTCCTACCTTCTCTCATTCAGGCATAAGTGAAAATATCCCCCAGTGACCCACCCATCCCAGCTGGAAGGGCACCCCACTCTTTATATGGTCTGGTAAAGGATTCCAGAGTCTGGTGATAAGCTGAGGCAGGACAAGACAGCAGACCACCAGACACAGGTCACTGACTCTTCCATTAAGTCAAGGAAAGAATGGAGAAAGAAAAAGATACTTAGCACTAAACTGTCCTTTCCTGGGAAAGTACCACCCCCCCACACACACCCTGCCATTACTGCTTCCCCAGAGAAGTTACCCAACTCACAACCATCTGATGACATTGACCAGTACTGTTGTGGAAAACTTACCTGCGGCGAAAGATATAGAGCTTCCGCAGCAAGAAGCGCAAGAACCGCTCATGGAAAGGGGTATTTCTCCGGCGTTCAAGTTCTTGGAGCCTTCGCTGGCGTCTAAGAAAGGTCTGAACGAGTGGTGTTGGCTCAGGGCCCCCTTGTACTTCCCCTTCCAGCAGAGGCTGCAGCTCTGGAGGCAGAGGCCCTGTTTCTGCCGAGAAGATGGCAAAAAGAGAAATCACTGAGATTAGTCCTTTAGAACTCTCACCAGTCAGAAGCTTCAAGTTCATTCTTTAATGGCTATATCCTCATTCACAGCCCTGATTTCTCATAACCAGGTGCTTTCTCAGCCCAAATCTTCATATACTCACCAGTTCCATTCTCTACCTTCTCCTTTAATTCTTGCAGATACGCCAGGTCTTGCTCCAATGCCAGCTCTGTAGTATTGACGTAGATGTACATGTAGCAGGAAGGACTGGATGATATCGTATACACCTTATGGTACTCACCAGCAGGCAACTGACAAGGGGGAGGAAATGGATTATTTCACTTCCTAACCTTTCCCTCGGCAGCCTATGTGCTTTGTGCATTACCCACTGTACCCCAATCCACCCCAGTTCCTTACCCAGGCACTTTCTTCTCATTGCATTTTGGAGTCCAAAGGAACTAACTTCTAGAATCCTGGATGAGGCTATCCACAGCCTCATCAAAAGCAAAGAGGCTTTTTTGGGGAGCCTGAACTTTTAAGTCTCTGATAAATTAACTCCACTCATCTAAACTTTTCCGCCATTGTTAATTCCAGCAAAATACCTGCATTTTTTCTCCCTCCTGAAGAGTCTGATTCTTCTGTTCTGCCACCAGCTCGACAGTCACCTCCCCCTGCAGCAGCTGAATGCTAGTGTTGCCCAGGTCTTCACTCACAAAATTCTCCAGGTGCAGCCCTGCCAGGGGCAACAGAGTTCCCCATCCCATCCTATGGAAGATGAAATCACTCCCAGCCAGAACAGAGACATCACACGTTTACCACTAGCACCCCTCAGGTTTCAAGAACATTCCTCCCAGCAAGAATGCTCCTCCCCCTTCTACCACATGCAGTGTCCCTGGCCAAGGAAGCCACAGGGAAAGACAGCAAAGCTTTCTTTGCTTTCCTCCTTACCTGGGAAATCTGCAATGAAGACCACCTCAGTGTAGTTGTCCAGGCTGCTCTTGATTTCCTGTAACTTGGTCCTCCAGGGAGACAGGTCCATCAGCAGTGGCTGCAGCCAAGGTGTACGTTGGAAGGGGGACCAGGCAGCCTGCACGATGTCCACACGAGGGTCAAAAATCCTTAGGAAAGAAAACCACATTCTAAGGAGACCACAGCCCCCAACCCACCGGAATTTCTGGTTCTATTCCTTTCATCACTGTTCCCAAATAGAAGAAATGGCTTATGTCAGCATGTTAGTGCCATTCTGGGGCAGAGAGAGAAGAGGCAAGAGATTCTGGAGCATGGGGGAAGAATAAGGGGTTAGTGGCCACCTGAGGAGAATTGCCTTAACAGCTTCTTAAAAAAAAAAAGTTACCTTTTCTTCTGGTTGATGGTGCCCCCTGCTGGAGGCAATCAGCTATGCCCACAACCAGGTGAACAGGGACATGCACCAGAGGACAGCTTTTCAAGCAAGACAACACTGGGGAACATGGGCTATTCATCTCGGCAAAAGGAGTGAAACTTCATTTTTCCCCTTCTCTGCTCCCCTTGCCCACCTCTGCTGGAAGCGGTCATTGATGGAGACCCAAATATCAAAGTAGATCTGGGGATCAGTGACATTGTACTTGGGAAGCAGGTGGCTCAGGCAAGTGGCATATTGCTTCAGCATGTCTGCGTGATCCTTCCATCGCCGGCTCTGTGTGAATACCTGCCCCAAACCCCCACATTAGTCCCACCTCGTCGTTATCAACCTCCCAGACAGGTCATGCCCCACCAACAGCACTAAGAGATCTCTGCCTATTACCTGTTTCGACCAGGGGGGGGGAAACCCGAACTTGTCTTTGGAGGAGAATTTTTCGTTGCTGGGCTTTTTACTACTTACCTTTCCTAAACCTTATTTCAATTCAAAGAAGTGAATGGCACTGCCCAATTTTAATTTCAACAAAAGAAGGGTCAACCTGGCTCCTGAGAAAAGGGCAGAACGGACCCAGATTGTTTTACTTTACAATTATGTTTAGGACCAAATCAGACCCTGATGCTCTAGGGAGCTCTTGAAGAACTGGAGGTCATCAACATCAGGTGTCTCACCCCAGGGTTAAGGTAGCCCAGCTCGCCGGTGCGGCCGTCACGGTAGGTGATCTTCACGTGCTGGTGGGAGCGTGAGTGGACCATCATGTCCCAGGAGTAGCCATACAGCCCATTTGTCCAGTTGTTATAGCCCTGAGAAGGCAGGGCAGAGGCGGTCAGTCAGCTGTCCTCCTATTAACCCCATCCTCAACCAACACAGGGGCTGCAAAACCAGCCCCACACTTTCCCTAATACCGTGCTCCCTGCCACCTCCTAGCTAGCCCCCAGGTCGCACATACCTGGGTGAGGAAATGGGAGTAGGGCAGGAAAAGCTGCTCCAGGAGGTAGAACAGCGTGAAGGCAGCACCCAGCCGATGGCGCAGCCCTGGCTTTTGGCCACCTTTGGCCCGGCTCCTCTTATACACGCAGGACACACTGGGTTGCGGGGTAGCCTTGAGGGGCAGTAGTTCCTGCAGCCTTTCGGGGAAGCGAGATACCAGCTTCCGGGGCCACTCAGGGGAGCAGAAGAGAGGGCTGCTGGCCAGCATGACGTAGGGGAACATACCTAGAAAAGGAGGGAAGCAATAAGTGTTTCAGGAGTTTGGCTGGGGGGGAACATGGGTTCCCCTCTAGCCCTCTCCTTTCGGAAGCCTCTCCCCGGTATTCCACCTGTGATGAAAGCAGCTCGTAACTCAAGCACTCTTATTTCCCCCGAGATGCCTTACTCTGCAACATACGAGCTGAGCCCAGAGGCCCCAGTCCTTTCCTCCCATTTACTGCCATGTCAGTGACTGCATCTGACTCAGTGTAGCTCCCCTGGCCATCGCCGTCTCCTGCTCCCCACACACCGGTGGCTTCCCACCTCCTACCAGACCACAGGTACTGACCAATGCTGAAAAGCTGGGAATTCATGCAGTGGAAGTAGGACACGAAGAGGAGGCCGATGGACCTCGAGGCATCAAAAAAGAGCAGGAAACCAGCTGAGAGGTCGAGCAGCAGTCCGCACCAGTGCACCACCAGTAGACTGGTCATCTCCTCGGACAATACTAGTCTGCAGACACCGGAGACAGAGGTCAGCCACCAGCGCACTGGAGAAGCCAGCGTTTACAGCACATTCACAGCAAATGTGCTTCTGTTCACCCCGTCCTTGCCAAAGGAAGTACCCTAGCAGGTGGGTAGAACTCTACATAAAGACACCCTGTGGTAGAGCCTCCAACCCCCTTTTAGGTGTTCAAATTTTTTTCAATGTACCCTATGTGCTAACCAAGGGCAGATTCCCTAGGGCAAATCTGATGGAGGAGTGAGCGCATCCGGTGGTGGTGGGGAGCGGTGGGGGTGGTAGATTCTTCAAGAGGATCTAAAGGAGAAGAAACTATAAAAGGTGAATGCCTGACTAACAAAATAAAATCAAAGGTTTGAAACTGGGAAATAACAGGCAAGAGGAAAAAGAACACAGTAAAAAGCGAGGAAAGAAAAAACAGGAGGAAGGGAAAAATTGAGAGTTTTCTAAGAGGTGGCAACAATGGTTTTGTCAGGTCAGGGACTGTCCATCTTCTAAGTCCACTGGCCGAGCAATCCTGGTGAGCTGGGAGCTCAGACTCATGCACCAGGTCACCTTATTCTGATTCTTTCATTTTTTCGTTTTTTCCCTTTGTTCTTGCCCCTACCATACGTCTCCCAGGGGCAGGTAAGACCTAGATGTTTTGGTATCACTGACTTTGCCTTCTGCTGAAGAGAAAGATGAGCGGACAGAGGAAAGCACGTGGCAAATTCAGGCAAAGCAGGAACAGCAGCCATTCCTACAGCCCCAAGGGAGACAAGTCACCCGCTGCGCACCACTGCCGCAAGGAGACGCCTGCTCTGCCTGCCACTCACTTGAAGGGACTGAAGAGCCAATGCCGGGACAGATATTCCATGGAGTAGCCTTCCACCCAGTCTGCGTCCAGCTTTTTCACACCCGCGATGAAGTACACAATGAAGATCTGCAAGCGCAAAATGCAAAGCGAAGGTTCAAATAAAAAAGAACCTGCTCTTCTGCAGGTCTAAAATGACCTAAGTTCTGATCTGAGTTCAGGCCCTAAAGAAGATTACATTCACTCCATTTACTCATCTGAGATCTTCACTCGTATGGACATTCTACCAATGCCAGGCACGGTATTGGGTCCCAAGGGGAGTCGTGAGGCCTAGATCTCTCGTAAGGACGCTCAGCTAGCAGGGACAAAGCTCTGTGCTTTCCACGATGAGGTAAGAGAACCCAGAGACTAGGGGACTGGAAACTCAAGAGTCAGCCTTGTTTTCCAGCAAAAGGGAAAAAAAAGGGAAGCTCCAGGGAGGCAGAGTACAGCGCCGCCTGGTAGCAGGATGGTCATGCTGACAATGGCTGTGGAAGAACACCACCCCCCTTTCCTAAAATCCTATACCTGGCCACGCAGCACAGCATAGTTCCAAAGGGGCACGTGGGCATTCCGCTTGCGGGCATTCAGCAGGCCGTCCACAGACCTACACCAAGAGTAGTAAGGTTAAGGAGAGCTTCTTAATCCTGCACATTTCCACCTTTCTTTTTAAGTGTAATTATCTATCCCAGGCTATCTCCCCTCTTCTCTCTGGTCCTCTGGGATCTTCTGAGGCTCTTTAGAAGTATAGGAGCAAATTTAACAGTGATTATTTTCAATCATAATAGCAATACTACTAGTGCATTAGAACACATCGTTCAGTGGCTACCATTAATTAGTGAGTAAACTAGTCTGTCTTAATGGACCAAATCAGGAAAAGAATTAACAATGCTTTATAATATGACTGAATTTGAAAAAGAATGAATTTGAGGGAGTGTTTGAAAAGTTAAAGGTGTATGTAACTATATAGTACATTTAAGAAAAAAAAATCTCAATATCCAAACCAAACTGACATCTCAGAGACCTAGATGTCAGGAACTAGTGCTGGAGGGTACCTTGGGAGAGAAGCAATAAACCCAAGTTATTAAAACAAGATGTATTCTGGGGAGACGGAAGCAAAGCAGGTTTCAAGAAGACAATGAATGAGCACAGAGGTTGGGAAGGGGCAGCTTACACTTGGGGTTAAAAGCCTCATGGCACTGTAATGAGGAAAAATGTAGTGTTTAGTACTGTGCCTAATGGAACTTTTCATGAACATTCTGTCAAAACTGTCTCTTAATTTTATATGATCAGACCTGTGCATCTGAATGAGTTTTAAGGTTTACAAAGGGGTATGTCTAGGTATAATGGCTGATATGTCACTAACAAAGGCATTGTCTGAGATTTTTTCCCCTATACCCATCTTACTGGCATCTCCTATTTGCTTAATGGGGAGAATCCCTAGAGGTCATCTACCCTGCCACCCTGTCTCCAAATCCCTTCACCACCTCCCCTGAGAGATGGTCACCTAAGCCAGAGGTGGGGGAGGGTTACCTCCTCCCAGGACAGCACTGCTGAGCAGCCCTGGTGGGCCCTCTCCTTCTGACATGACTCTGCCTCACAGCAACTTCTACTCTTGGCTCTAACTCTGCCCCTCTGGGCTCACACAGAGAAAGTTTGTTCCCTCTTCCACATGACCACCCTTGAAGTATCTGAAAACATCTATGTCTGGCTTTAGTCTTCTCTTCTTCTAAGTGGATTACAGGAAGTGGATAGATCAAGGCACCTGGGGAGATATGGAAAGAGTGAAGGGGTGGGAATGGAGCCATTTTGCTTTTTGTCATCCCACGTGCCCCAACCTCACTGACCCCTCCCCTTCCCAAATTCATCTGGACCAAAGTGTGACCCTGTAACCACACTTGGCAAAGCATGGTTGAAAATATGCTTGCTGGGGCAAATTCTAGGACCTCACCAGACCTCTACCACTCGTAACCATCCTGACCCAGCCAACCCTTTTCCCCTTTCCCCTAGAATCATACCAGTAGCGGTTTGCATCCACGAATGTCAGCTGAAAGGCCAACAAACCATACAGATAGGAGTGGTTGTTCCATGACGTCTTGTCCAGGAGAAACACATACCAGTATGGCAGCAGGAATAACACACAGCTTATCCGGTAGCACAGGCCCAGCATCATGCCCAGTGCCCCTGGGATTTGTGGGGGAGAGGATCAAGAGGTCAAAGGGTCACCAGAGGCCCAGCTCCCCCAGGACAGGCTGTGGGTGGGATTAAGAAAAGTCACTGGACATTTTATAATCGCAAAGCCAAATGAAAAACCAAATATTATTTTAGCATTTTAAAAAGACTCAGGGGGTAACAGCTCAGGTGACACACAGGGAGCGGGATGAAATTAGGAGTCACAGCAGAAGTGAAATAATAAACCCAAGACTTTGGTCATTCGCCGGCATGCTTTGTATTTCTGTGGTTTGGGGAGGCTAGTCAATACTCCCATCTCTCCCATACTTTCCCTCACCCAGAAACATGATGGTATAGACAAGATACATCCAGTCAAGTGGTAGTGGCTGCAGGGCGTTCAGCAAGGGGAAGCGGCACACATCCAGCCCATCCAGGTATCTTCGGTCCAGGGAGCTGAGCCCCCGCTCTTGGGGAATGTCCAACACCATCATCAGCCCTGGGAAGGCAGTGGAGGAGGCACCCTTAGGCCTCAGCAAAGGAAGCAGTGGAATACAGCGCCCAGCTCCAGGGTCAGACTTTTTACCTAACCCTGGCTCTGCCATTTATTCATTCATTCAACAAATGAAGTCATTCATTTATTTATTCATTATTCAATAATAATTACTGAGTGTCTGCTCTGTGCTAGGCATTATGCCAGCTATGTGATCTCAGATAGCCACTGCACCTCCCTGAGCCAATTCCTCCTTCCCTATTTGAGAAAGGGACTCATAATATCTTACAGGGTTACAGGAGGCGCCTGGATGGCTCAGCTGGCTAAGCATCTGCCTTTGGCTCAGGTCATGATCCCAGAGTCCTGAGATGGAGCCCTGCATCAGGCTCTCTGCTCAGCAGGAAACCTGCTTCTCCCTCTGCCCCTCCCCCTGCTTGTGTGCGCTGCCTCTTTCTGTCTCTCTCTCAAATAAATAAAAACCTTTAAAAAGAATTTTACAGGGTTACAATGAGGATCAAATAAGTGTACAAAATGCTATAAAAGCTGTTCAGGTAACCTTAAGTTATTAACTTCTGTCCTCCGAGGCCATAAAAAGTGTTCTAGGATGGTGCGTATTAACTTTTTTCACTTCTTAGCACACCCAGAAAACAGTATTTGGCTTACCACATAGAACAAACAGAAGGGGCTACTCAGGTCAGGAGGCCAGTTCCAGTTAAGGCAGGGTTTCTCAACCTCAGGACTACTCACATTTTGGGCTGGTTAATTATTTGTTGGGAGGGGCTATCCTGTGCACCACTGGTCACTCCACAGCATCGCTGGCTCCTAAGTAAATACCAGTAGCTACCTATTCCCCTTCCCCCCAAGTTGTGACAAATAAAAATGTCTACAGTCATTGCCAAATGTCCGCCAGAGAGCACAATTGCCACTAGTTGAGACTGTGCTAAGAGAATTAATATCTTAGCACATTTGTAACCCATTCCAAGCATACATACATGCTGTGGCCTATGAGTAAGGAAACTCTGGATTAAGGAGTCACAGGCAAAATGTCAGCCCTGTCACCCTGCTATTTCTCTGAGGTCTGGTCCTGAGTATAGTTACTGGGCAACTTCATGCCATAAGCAAGATGCGTCTCTGGTCATCTGCCTCTGTATTTCCTATGGCCTCAGATCAAAGCATTTCTGCCCTTCAATCCCTAATCAGAGGAGACAAAGGTGGATTTGATCCTAAACTCCACAAAGATCTCTTCCAGGAAATCAGTATTTTCAGCTCTGAAGAAAAGGGACGCAAGTCACTAGTAAGTAACCAAGACGTGCGCAAGGGACGATGGTTATTCTCCCACCCATCATCACACTAGTCGTTCCAGAAACCGCATTTACCAAAGAGAAAACGGAAGACAGCCAGGCTGGCAGGATCCGTTGGTCGATTCAGCAGGGTCACCAGCCTTCCCCAGCTGGAAACATCTGTGCACTCAAACCCCAAGAGTTTCCCCATTCCGCTGCCCTGGCTCGGCCCTGAAGACTGTCCAGCCTTGTCTTTCTGTACTTTATCTGCAAGCAAACAGAAAAGTGTATCTGCAGGTGTGGGGACGGAAGTGCTTTAAAACCGGCTCCTCCCCAAAACACAGAAACCACAGCCCATACAGCCCCAGGGTTTCTCCCTACAGGGTCCTCCCATTGATTTCTGACTACTAGAAACACCCTCGCAGTGCCAGATCCTTCTGGATCTCCCAATGTCCCACAACCTCTCTCAGACTATAGGCCCCCTAACCGCAAAGCGCCCCGAGTGTCACCATCACCCCAAAGCCGCATACTGCAATCTCTCTCTACAAGCCCCTTCCAAACACAGATCCCTTTTCCGGGGTCCCTCAGGGCAGTCCTACCATCCCACCCCTCTGAGACAGAGCCCCTCTCTCCCTCAGCCGCATGGGAGGACTCTGAGCCTACGTGAGTCCGGCTGGACCCGCGCGGACCGGACAGACACCGCCATGGCTCCGCGGAGGCAAGACAGCCAAAGCGCAGACAGACGAGCAGGTAGCGACGGGAGGAACGACTTCCCTAAGCCCCGCCTCCCCGACACATCAGCACGCGTGCGGCCGGCCGGAAAGCGCCAAATGGGACTGTCGTGAACATCTCTCGCCGGCGTCGCTTGCTCCCTGCTTGGCGGCAAAGGGCGGAGCGAGGAGCCTTGGGGCGGGGGGAGAGGGAGTTCCGGCTGGTATCGCCTGACTGGGTGACGGAGGAGGAGCCAGGATTCCCCCCAGACGCCCATCTTCAGCCGCTAGACCAGTCTTACCATGAAGCGTCCCAAAGCCCTTGGCGCTTTCAGCCCTAACAAGTCTCAGAGTCCTGACAACTTTCCTGGCCCACCTCCCACGCCCCCATTAGGTCTGTCCAGGTTGTAGGGTTCCTGCGGTGCTCCCTGACGTGAGCATGCGGGTGCAAATGTCACTTTTCCCCCAAGATGTTGACCTCCGAGTTGAGGACGCACCTGAAGGGCTGTCCCGGCATAGAGAGAGGGTGCGAGTTGCTTTATTCTCTCTTCCAGTACCTGCCAAGAACCAGAGGTTTGAAATGAGCTGGGGAAACCGGAACGACACAGCTGCAGATGTTGATGTAGATGTATATTTAGAAGATGTAGAATAGGGGCAGCGCGTAGAGCGTGCTCGATCAGGGAGGATTCCTAGAGGTAAGTCTTGAATAGCACTTAAAATATCTAATTTTCTGCCATGGGATTGGCCAGCAGGATCACAGAAAGGCATCCTAGAAAAGCAGTACTCGCATTTTCTTGGTGTCAGGACACTTTTACACTGCTACACATTACTGAGAGCCCTAAAGAGCGTTTATTTATGTGGGTTATATTCTTCCACATTTACCGTACTGGAAATTTATACTGAGAAATGTTTAAAATACGTATTGAGTCACTTTTTAAAAAAAGTAATAAGCCATGTTTACAAATAAAACGTTTACATAAATAACTTACATGCAAAAGTTTGATTTCCACAAAAAATTGCACAAGTAGTACTATATTGTTTCATATGCAAATCTAATGTCTGGGTTAATTGGAAACAGCTGGATTCTCATATCTCCTTCTGCATTTGATCTGCTGCTGATTGAAGTATGTGAAGGAAATCTGGCCTCACAGATACTTAGTTGGAAAAAGGAAAGCATTTTTTTTTAAAGATTTAATTAATTAATTAATTTTTTTTGACAGAGAGAGACGCAGTGAGAAAGGGAACACAAGCAGGGTCAGTGGGAGAGGGAGAAGCAGGCTTCCTGCTGAGCAGGGACTCTGGGATCCCAGGACTCTAGGATCCTGACCTGAACAGAAGGCAGATGCTTAACAACTGTGCCACCCAGGCACCCCTGGGAAAAGCATTTTGATAACGTTTTTAGGTAACACTTAGGTAACATTTTAGGTAACATTTAGGTAATTGTGGGTATCCTTGTTTGATAACACACCTAAACTTAAAAGTGGTAGTTTTTTACAGGTTAGTCAAATGTAAAATCTGAGGGGCACCTGGGTGGCTCAGTGGGTTAAACCTCTGCCTTCAGCTCAGGTCATGATCTTAGGGTCTTGGGATCGAGCCTCACATTAGGCTCTCTGCTCAGCGGGGAGCCTGCTTCCCCCTCTATCTGCCTGCCTCTCTGCCTACTTGTGATCTCTCTGTCTCTCTCTGTTAAATAAATAAATAAAATATTTTTTAAAATGTAGAATCTGAAACCATCTCAATGAACTTCATGCTCTGCCACATTGAAATCATTGGTATATCTCCCACTTTGGACCTTTTACAAAATCATGCATATAGTCATTTGGAAAACATTGGTTTGGTGAGTTATGCTGCTCTTCTAAATGCAGAATCTCTTAAATGTTGGGAAGCTGCCAAGGTCACAGTAGCAGATACAAGTTTTCCAAAATTCTAATTTTCATCTGAAAGTTCAAATTTATTCATTGGCAACAAATACTATCTATTGTTTCCCTTCAAGGAACAGCCACACTTCTTTCATTTTTGGGAAAAAAAAAAATACCTGCCAAATGTGCCAGTTTGAATAACCATAGTTTGTCCAATGTCCACAAGTAAGATGATGTTTCATTTTTTAAAAAGAAAGGAAGAAACAAAGATACTCCACATCTTATTTTATTAGGGAGTTACAAATTAGAACAACAATGAGATAACTATTAGAGTGGTTGGAGCTACAGGAACTCTACTTCATTGCTGTTAGGAATGCAAAATGGTATACTCACTTTGGAAAACAGTCTGGCAGTTTCTTACAAAACTAAACATGCTTTTATTGTATGATCCAGCAATTGTGCTCCTTGGTAAAGACCCAAAGAGGTGAAAAATTATGCCAACACAAATACATAGCAGCATTATTCATAATTGCCCAAACTTGGAGGCAACCAAGAGATCCTTTAATAGGTGAATGGATAAACAAACAGATACATCCATACAGTGGAATATGCAGTGATAAAGCAAAACGAACTATTAAGCCACAAAAGGATGTGGGGAACCTTAAACTCATATTCCTAAGTGAAAGAAACCAATCTGGAAAGCTTACACACTTATCCAAACTGATATCCTGAAAGAGGCAAAACTGTGGTTTTAAGGTGAAAGATCAGTGTTTGCCAGGAACTGGAGGGGAGGGGGGAAGGTGCGAGGGATGAATGGGTGAAGCAAAGGGGATTTTTAGAGAGATGAAATTATCCTGTATGATACTCTAATGGCATCATGATGCACACATGTAATTATACATTTTCCAAAACCCATTGAATATGAACCCTAATGTAAACTATGGACTTTGTTATTAATAACACATCAACCGTAGCTCATCAGTTGTAAAGCAAATATGCCATACCAGTGCAAGCTGTTAATAATGGGAGAAAAATGGGAGAGTGCTAAGGGGTATGTGGGAACAGTCTGTAGTACTCAAAAAAATAAATTCTGTTAATCTAAAAACATACTTCAGCTCACAGTTTAACTACACAA
This sequence comes from Meles meles, assembly GCF_922984935.1. Taxonomy (NCBI): domain Eukaryota; kingdom Metazoa; phylum Chordata; class Mammalia; order Carnivora; family Mustelidae; genus Meles; species Meles meles. The sequence goes on along the minus strand of NC_060080.1, from coordinate 40,357,108 downwards.
GTGCTTTTTCTCGGAACAACTGGGAGACAGCCATCATACTTGGGTATGCAAAGTGCTGTGTGGGTATTTCCCATAAAATAGTTAAGGGGGTGGAGGCACCTGGGTGGCTCAGTGGGTTAAAGCCTCTGCCTTTGGCTCAGGTCAAGATCCCAGGGTCCCCGCATCGAGCCCCGCATCGAGCCCTACATCGGGCTCTCTGCTCAGCAGGGAGCCTACTTCCGCCTCTCTCTGCCTGCCTCTCTGCCTACTGGTAATCTCTGTCTGTCAAATAAAAAAATAAAATCTTTAAAAATAATAGTTAAGGGTGTGTACTTCCGTGTCAAGAATTAATAAAATTAATAATTTGTACTGCTTCATTAGGGATGTTGAAAATGGCATTTTTTGAAAATGCAAATGTGCAGCCAGGAGGAATACAAGGACTATTACTGTGATTTGGTGCCACTGTCTCGTTCCTGCTAACTTGCCAGTAATTTTATTACCCACAGTTGCTTTTGTATCATCAGTGCAAATGGCAACATAGTTAAAAAGATGAATAACATATCAGTTTTATTATAGAAATAGTTTTGTTCTTGAAGACCCCAGGGGTTCATGTGCTGAGAACACCATCCTACAGGAAAAGAATGTCTGGAGTAGATGTAAAAGTAGTGATTTCTAGGGACAGATGTGTTTGGCAGGTAGAATCGTGGGGTTAACAGTGTTCCTGCTACTGAAGGTCTGGCCCTCTTCTAGGTTATCCTAACAGGCAAGGTAGGCCAACTCACTGTAGAAGCCATAGATCTATTTAGGGGATGAATGTCTTAATCTGCTGTCAAACCCCAGTCCAAATGAATCCAATATGGGTTGGAAACGTTGGGCTAGCTCTTCTAAGACCATTCAAAATTAGATGGTTCCATTAAATTCAGCATTTATGGGGTGTCTGGGTGGCTTAGTCGTTAAGTGTCTGCCTTCAGTTCAGGTCATGATCCCAGGGTCCTGGGATGGAGCCCAGTCTCCTTGCTCAGTGGGAAGCCTTCTTCTCCCTTTCCCACTCCCCCTGCTTGTGCTTCCCCTCTCACTGTCTCTGTCAAATAAATAAAATCTTTAAAAAACATATAAAAAATAAATTAAGCATTTATAGTCTGTTATGTGCCAGAACTGGACAGGTTATAGAGAAACAAATTATTAAGCTGTCACCTCCGTCCTATAGGAGTTAAAGGATAAGGAAACATAATAAAAGAATATGGAAATAATAGAATGATAATAGAATGTACAAAATCCTAAGTATTAAATGAGATTCAAAGTGCTGTGGGAGCACTGAAGAGGAAATGAATCACGACTGGAGAATTCAGGAAGGTTTTCTGAAAACTTGGCACTGGGCTTTGAAGGATGAGTATCATTTTGAGAGGAGAGAGGGAAATCAAAAGTTCTTAGTAGGGGCGCCTGGGTGGCTCAGTGGATGAGCGTCTGCCTTTGGCTCAGGTGGGTCGTGATCCTGGGGTCCTGGGATCGGGCCCACGCATCAGGCTCCCTGTTCAGCGGGAAGCCTACTTCTCCCTCTCCCGCTCCCCCTGCTTGTGTTCTCTCGCTCGCTGTGTCTCTCTCTGTCAAGTAAATAAATAAAATCTTTAAAAAAAAATTATTAGTATAGTCTTGGGTGACCAGAGAGCATTCTGGGTAAGAGAAGTACAGCTGGTAAAAATGAACTGTGCTAACTCAGCACCTCTTCACCCCATGACTTAATTTGTTTTTGTTGAGGGGGTTGATTTCCAGTTTATCTTTTCAGGACCAGCATACAAAGACCCACACCACTTTGTATTCATTTATCCATAAAATGGTCTAATATTTAGGAAAGAGATTTCTTCATAGCTCCTTTCATTTTATTTTTTAAAAGATTTTATTTATTTATTTGAGAGAGAGAGCATGAGTTGGGGTGAGGGGCAGGGAGAGAGGGAGAAGGAGAAGCAGACTCCCTACTGAATGGGGTACCCAATGTGGGGCTTGATCCCAGGACACTGAGATTATGACTTAAGCCAAAGTCTTAATGACTGAGCCAATGAGGTGCCCCATGCATGGGTCTTTTCTAAAAAAAATTATTAGGGCACCTGGGTGCCTCAGTGGGTTAAAAGCCTCTGCCTTTGGCTCAGGTCATGATCCCAGGGTCCTAGGATCGAGCCCCACATCGGGCTCTCTGTTCAGCAGGGAGCCTGTTTCCCTTCCTCTCTCTCTGCCTACCTCTCTCCTACTTGTGATCTCTGTCTGCCGAATAAATAAATAAATAAAAATTATCTTTTTATCTGCACTGCAGAGAAAAAAGCCCTCTTTCAGATCTCTCAGTTCAATACCTCAAACATTTAGTGATTGAGTACTGTGCACATGGTGTATGTCATTTTCAACAAGCGGTGCCAAAATAAAGACATAGCCCCTGCCTTCACAGAAGTTAGAGTCTCGAAGGTGTCAATGTGTATGCAGCTAATGGCAAAGCATATTACACATTCTATAAAAGATAAAACGTGCTTAGGGAGGGGTGCCTGGGTGGCTCAGTGGGTTAAAGTCTCGGCCTTCGACTCAGGTCATGATCTCAGGGTCCTGGAATTGAGCCCTGCATCGGGCTCTCTGCTCAGTGGGGAGCCTGCTTCCTCCTCTCTCCCTCTCTGCCTGCCTCTCTGCCTACTTGTAATCTCTCTCTGTGTCAAATAAATAAATAAAATCTTAAAAAAAAAAAAAGTGCTTAGGGATTCCTAGCTTGGGAAACTGGTGGAACGGGAGTACTACCCAGCAGGAGGAACATGGGGAAAAGATAAAGGGTTTGGTTTGGCTGTTGGTGGCATCTGTGGAGAGAGCACTGGAGAGGCAAATGAGAGCAAGGTCAGGGCTGGAGACACAGATTTGCAACTCATCCATAGATTTGCGACTCATCCATAAATGGCTGCCGAAACCATAATGCATTGCACTTCCCTACGGACCAGGGTTTCAACCTCGGCATTATTGATATTTTGGTCTGAATAATTCTTTGTTTGGGGTGGGCTGCCTTTGGACGTAGGAAATTTAGCACCCTTGGCCTCTACCCACTGGATAGCAGGAGCACATCCCCCTAGCTGTGACAACCGAAAATGCCTCCACATGTTGTCACATGTCCCTTGGAGGGCAAAATCAGCCTCACCTCAGAGAGGACTATTGCTCCAGCAGAGTGGGGCGTCCAAAGGGAAGATGGCCACGGGTGGAACCTTCTGGCTCTAAGAGCACAGTAAGAAGGGGGAAGAGACATTGAGAGTGATGGGGGTGACTGTCACAGATGGGGTGGCCAGCAGTGTAACAGCCTACAAAGGAGTTTGGAGACAAAAGAGCCTTGGCGGTGGTGAGAGCTTTATGATCCTTCAGGGAACAATGCCAGTTACACCTCCTGAATGTGCCTTTTCCTTGTTTTCCAGCCTTTCCCCAGAGAGGTACAGGTGTAAACTGCCACTTGGGCCATAAATAAGACAATTGGGATAGATGTCAGTGCACCCCCGAAGTCTGCCTCGTTGTTTTGCAGGCTGTTAATGTTCCTCTTTCACTATTTTCTCTTTCTGTTTCCTCTATTAGTCTCCCTTTTCTTTTGTAAAGTGCTTTAACAGAAATACAGAAATATATATCCGGATTATTTAATCCTAATAATGACCCCACAAAACAGCTTTCATACTTCTTCCCATTTTGCAGATGAGGAATCTAGAGTTCCAAGAGAGAAGTGGCTTGCCCAAGACTACACAGCCAGGGAGTAGTAGAGCTGAGACCCAAACCTTCTGATCACACAGGGACCGAGAACACTCTTCATTCACACCATGACTGCTTCCTTGGCTACAATGCCCACCACCTAGCATTTTTCTTTGCAAAGTGACCTACACTCCACATCTCCTGGAATAGAGCTTTCCCTGTCTGTAAAGGAATCAATGACTTGTTTCTCTTCTTGCACCCTGCCCATAGTACCTTCTCTTTTCTTTTTTCTTCTCTTTCCTTTCCTTTTCTTTTAAAGTAGGCTCTAAACCCAACATGGCTTGAACTCATGACCCGAAGATCAATAGTTGCATGCTCCTCTGACTGAGGCAGCCAGGCACCACTCCCCACACCTCCCGGCCATATTACCATTTCTGCTCATAGTGCACTGTTTCGTGCCTTACTGAATGGCTCATCTTGTGAGGGCGCTAGCAAGGTGGTCTTTTGACAAAGGGAAGCATTGTGATGTGTACAGGTGAGGCCAAGCCCGCAGGAATTCCACACAGTGAAGAGGGTGACCAGGCTGCATTCCCAACTGTGGGTGCTGGAGAATCTCCCTAATGGGTGCTGGGTTTAGGCCAAGGCTCAGCTCCCTCAGGGACACCAATGTATGTCCCAGGCCGGCAGTGGCATACTAGACTCTGGTAATTCCTCAACGGCTGTAACCCTGATTTCCACCCTGGAAATTCTCCTCCATGTGTTTCTGCTCTCCTTAGCCATCTGACTCTGGTCCTTTGTTACTTGGCACCTTTCTTGTTTCCCTACCAACCACCGCATATTAGCATCTGAAATTCTTAATCATAGTAATTATAATAGCCACCATGTACTGCGGCTTGTTTCAGCACCAGGAGCAGACAGTGAGGTAACTGAGGGTCACAGATGTCCCATCAGTCTGTACAAGGTCACACAAATATTGAGGTGTAGAACAGTGTGTCTAACAGAAATATAAATTGAGCCACATTTGTACTTTTACATTTTCTACTGGCCAAATTCATAGAAGAAACGGGCAAAATTAATGTTACTTAATGTTACCAACTTTTAAATTTAACTCAATATACCTACAGCATTATTTCAGCAGTCATCAGTATGTAAAATTACTGATGAGATATTTGCATTCTTCTTTGGGTAATAAGTCTTTGAAGTACTTGGGGCACCTGGGTGGCTCTGTCAAGTGTCCTACTCTTGATTTTGGCTCAGGTCCTGATCTCAGGGTTGGGAGGGAGACTGAGCCCCTAGGTGTAGGTCTCTGCACTCACAGGGGAGTCTGCTTGAGATTATCTCTCCCTCTTCCCCTCCCCTCCTTAAGTGTGCGCTCTCTTACTTTCTCTCTCAAATAAATAAATCCTAAGGAAAAAAAAGAAATATGGTGTGTACTCTTATGTCACTTCTCAATTCAGACTAGCCACAGTTCAAGTGCTCACCAGCCACATGTGGTCAGTGGCCACTGTACTGGGCAGTGCAAGGACAGATCAAGGATTCTGACCTACCTCTAAGGATAGTGAGAAGTGGGACAGCCACATTCTCTGTGAAAGCAGGCTGGTACTATCCACCAAATTTCAGATTTGCAAAATACAACAATCTCATCTAATTGGAGATAAAATTTCATTATACAGTAGAATAATGCATCTCAAAACAGAGGTCCAAAATTTGTTAATTCCTTTAAAAAAGTATGTGTTAGAGAAGCTGAAATTTCCCTCTTAGAAGTGACACTGATACTTCTGGGATGGGACAGGAATGTTTGTTCCCTCTTGCATAGTCCCTCTTATTGTTCTGTCTTGATAAACACCATCCAGGAAGGCTAGAGTGGAACCAGGTGGTGGAAAAATCCTTTGCCCTGGGGCCCTTCTCTGTCCATAGGGCAGGCCTCTGACCATTCCTGATGGGACTCACCAACCCCTCTTTGTGGCTCCTGAAGGGACTGTTGCACTCTGGAAAGAAAGAAGGGATTGGTAAGCCAGCATTTCCTGGTTCTGACAGTGGACAGGTCTTCCTTCTGGACACCGTGTGGGGCACGCTGCCTGTGCTGTCCTTTTTTTTTTTTTTTTTTTTTTTTTTATTTATTTGACAGAGAGAGATCACAAGCAGGCAGAGAGGCAGGCAGAGAGAGAGAGGAGGAAGCAGGCTCCCCGCGGAGCAGAGAGCCCGATGCGGGGCTCGATCCCAGGACCCTGAGATCATGACCTGAGCCGAAGGCAGTGGCTTAATCCACTGAGCCACCCAGGCGCCCCTGTGCTGTCCTTTTACACCTCCCCACTGTCATCTGAGGTCAGCATTAGCACCTGCAAACTCCAGAGAGGTGAAGAGATTCACTCAGGGTCACACAACTAGTAACCCAGAGCTTTCTGACACCATAGCCCAGGATCACAGCAGTCCAGACTTGGGGGATTTTAATACTCTCTGCCTACGCAACAACATGGGAACAGCAGTTGCCAGGAAGAAATTTTCATTTCTGCGTTCTGTTTCCATGTGAATTACCCCTGGCGGGGTACTTACGGTTGACTTCAGTCTCTAAGATTTGGGATCAGATATTCAGGACATAACAAAAAGAAAAAAGAAAAAGGAGACAGTCTCCTTATCTAGACCAGGAGGCCAGCCTCAAGAAACCTAGGAGGGCTGCTTGATCTTTCTCCTCTTGCTCCTGGCGGGTTAGACAATCTCTGGTGCCCGGGAGCCCTGTGGCTTTAAGCCTGAGCCCTGGTTTGGGAGGAGACTGGGAGGGCGACGGAGGGTGCCCGCCTACCTGGGGGAACCTGCTCGAGGTGAGGCTGGCGCGTCTCGGGATGCGAGGCGGGCGGGGGCAGGCTGAAAGTTGGAGCAAGCAGGAAGTGAAGCGAGGGCCGCCCGGGAGGAAACAGACTAGGCGAGTCCGGTCGCGGACAGGCCCGAGCCGCTGGGAGACATGGTGAGCGCGCTGGGAACCAGAAAGGGGGTTGATTCAAAAAGGAGCCAGTGTGGGCTGGGGGCGGGGTGGGGGGCCCGGGGATCGGGGGAGCTGGTGGCAAAGGCAGAGCGCCGGGCCAGCGCTGGCTGCGGCCGCTCTTCTTTGACAACTTGGCTGCGGAAAGCTCGCAGCCGCCTGGGCGGGTATTCCTGCTCCTCGTCCACTCCCTCCCTGCCCTGACCTCGCTGCTGGCCTGGAGCAGGGTTTCGGTGGGGGTTGGGGGGGTTCCGAATTCCAGGCGGGGAGTTGCTGAGAGGCCCGGCATCTCCTCCTCCAGCCCGCCCGCCAGCCGGGGGTTGTGACAGCCTCGGGCGGCACCTCCGAAGTTCTCGGGGTTAGATTCCAGCCCCGCGGCGGGAGCTCTGCCCGGCTGCCTTTTACCCTATCCCCATGTAGAAACTCCAAGAATCTGTATCCCCTGCGGAGTCTAAGGAATCGGCGGCCCCCTCTCTCTAAACATGATGAAGAAAGCTAAGGGTTTCTAAAAGAACCAGAAATTGGTTCTCTGTGATAACCCGTCTAGTTTGGACTCCCGCTTCCCGGCCTGTTTCAGAGGTTGAGTGGGTCGGGGAGGGAGGAGCCTAAGACTGTTTTTCCCTCCCTGTCCAAAAAAGCCTTATCATCAGCCGGGGAGGACTTGCCCTCCATTTCCCTCAACACCCAGGCTGCTGTTTTTATTTAATATCCGCTTAAGCAGGCGGTGGTGGCTTGGGTGCCTGCACATGGTGCTATGCGGTGGGCAAAGCAGAAGTTCATGGCGCAATGGCTGTCCCTCAGGCGGCCTGGTGGGGGCCTTGGAGCCTGGTTGCTCTTGCTCTGGGTCGTGGCAAGGAGGCTGCAGGGTGGCCTGGGGCCCAAACCCCTCTTCAGCTACTGTCTTGCAGTGAGAGGGGGTTTGTGCCCCCTGAGGGTATTCTGCCGGCCAGCACACATATTTTTTAATGAGGACCCTTTGATAAATAGTGGTGGGTTTCCCCGTCATGAGATGCCAGGTCCTCTGACCACATCAGAAGAGCAAGGCAACCATGGAGTGGGATTTATTGCTGTGTTTCTTTTCCTTGTCAGGAGCCTTGAGAACCTGAAAAGAAACTCGATCTAGTCTATCTAGCATCAGCGCTCACCTTCTGGGGCTTCAAAATGCATTTGTTTTTGATTACATGAGTAATACATGAAAACATTCTCTTTGTAAACAGTTGAGGCATTAAAAAAAGCTAAAGTCCACTTCAGGCCTTCCCCTCCCCTGGCCTCTGAGGCTGACTCTCAGTTCCTCCACCACTTGGTCTAATTAACCCCTGTGTTGCTGCCCAGGAGGAGGCCAGTGGAGGTGGGGGACATGATCATGTGCGGAACCTGCAGAGTGAGGTGGAGGGCGTCAAGAATATTATGACCCAGAATGTGGAGCGGATCCTGGCCCGAGGAGAAAACCTGGAACATCTCCGCAACAAGACAGAGGATCTGGAAGCCACAGTGAGATGGGGAGCCCACCCCCGGGGAGGGGGTTGGGGGGAGGGTAGGGTAGAGGAAGAGAGGGAGGGAGGATTGTTGCGTTTGGGGGGTTGGTGGTGTTGGGGGCAAAATGAATATGAGGGAAGTCTGCCTTTTCACTTGTTTGGGGGAATTGACAAGCAAGTCCCCAATTCTGACTGTGGTCTACTCCACTGATTGGTACTGGGGTCCAGGGAATGCCTCCAGTTACTTGGTGGTGGTCGGGGGGAATGGGTAGAGTTGACTCTTGGAGACATTTTCTGAGACAGATAAGATGGCCCAGTCAGCCCTCGCATTCTTAGACTTCTCTCCCTTGAAACTGATTTTTCCCTTTGAAGGCTGCGCTTGACAATCATTTGGGCCTGACCTTCCCAGGGCAAAAATATTGGCTCTTGAAAATTCCTCCCAGGGCCTTTGGCCTTCTCTAGGAGTTACTAGGCAGGGGGCGGAAAACTGCTAGGGTTTTGCTGAGTCTGCTTTAAAAGGAAGCTGGGAAAAGCAGTGAAATTCTTTGATCCAAGGGTCCTCTGCTAGCTGAAGGCTAGAATAATATCTCCCACATATCTTGCTAGATCTCATTCCTCTCTGTCTCTTTCTCTAGCCAGGGGCTGAAGCCAGCTGCTCAGGGAGGGAGTAACTAACAAAATACTGCAACAAAGGTTGGAGTCTAAGGTTCCACGTCCACAGGGAGAGACTGGCTGTGGCTTTCCAAGTCCAGAATGTAGTCTTGGGTCTAGTCTCCCCGGACTTTGTATTTCTTCCCACAGCCTAGTCTGGGGAGCACGGCCCAGGGAAATGTAATTTCTGCAACTCGTGTTGAGGAGGAAGAACAGTTTCTCTCACCTCCAAGCTCCCTGCTGCCCTGGCCCTGTCCTCCAGCTTCAGCGGTTCCCATGGGGCAAGGAGTTGTGGAGCCTCCTAGAGCTCGCACCCCTCAGCCCATGTGTGCCCTCCCAAGGCAGATTGTACAGACAGTGTCGCATCCCTGGGTGTGAGCATATGTAAAAGACCCCTCCATGTGTGTGACAGTGTAGTGGTAAGGAGAGAAGGGGGGTGGCAGGGGTCAAGGGGAGCCCAAGAATTCTAAATTTGAGCCTGGTCCATCAGAGTGTCATGAAGGTGTATCTGTCAAGGTAGGAGGACTGCACTTTTTTTGTGTGACAGTCTGTTCCATCCACTGCTCACGTAAATATTTAGATGGCTAGCCTGTGGGCCTCTGTTTGTCCTCTTGTTCCGGTGGAAGGAGGCCCTGGTTCACTCTGCCTTGTCCCCAACAGTCGGAGCACTTCAAGACCACATCGCAGAAGGTGGCTCGGAAGTTCTGGTGGAAGAACGTGAAGATGATTGTCCTTATCTGCGTGATTGTTTTTATCATCATCCTCTTCATCGTGCTTTTTGCCACCCATGCCATCCCAACTTAGGGAGCCCCTCGCCCCCGCCCTCCTCTTCGGGGCAACCCTCCACAGCGGGTGCCAAGAAGGGTCCTCTCTCCCATCCTTGCCCGCAGGGAGTGCTGCTGCGTCCTCCCGCCCCTCACTCAGGGGCCCCTCTACCACACTGTCTGCCCCAGGCTCCTTGTCCCCCCAGAAGGAGAAAGCTGGACTGTGGCTGTGTTTCATAGGCCCCCGAGTTGGTTGGAGAGACACCCAGAAAGCCCAGCCTGTGGCTGGGAAACGGATGGTGGCCGGTGGGCAATAAAGACCTTTCGGTATCCCTACACATTTGAGGTAATTTCTCCCCTTCCATTTTGCCTTTGGCTCTTCTATTTCTTTTCTCTCTGGGGACACCCTCTGCCTGAGATTCACCTATCTGAGGCCCATGGTTGGAGGGGTAGAGAGTGTATGTTTGGAGAAGAATGATGGAGTCTTCCAGTCCTTCTCTTATTTCCATTCTTGGTCAAAGGTCTCAAGAACCAGAATTTTCTGAGGCTCTTCACATGTGGAAAATTCAAAACCACTTTAGGGTGGTATGCAAGACTCCTAAGTGTGTCCCCCTGGGGTCTTGCCGTGTCCCTTTTATTACTTCTTTGCTGGAAGTATTAGCCGAGACAGGTGAGGGCCTCCTTCTATCTCTTGTGTGGCCCTATTGCAGTCTAGAGTAAGGGATTGGAGGAACTGGGCCACTTTTCCTTCTTTTTTGTTCTGCAAAGTTGTTTTTGTTTGTTTGTTTGTTTGTTTTTAATTAAGTAATCTCTTAACCCAACATGGACCTTGAACTCACGACCCTGGAATGAAGAGTCATGTGCTCTTCCAACTGAGCCAGCCAGGCGCCCATGGTTCTGTGAAGTTCTATTTGTCTTCTGTCTGCCCCTGCCCTTTTGGGACTTAGCAGGGCCTCCGGGTCTCAGCTGAGGGGGCGAGCATCTCTCCCCATGTCTCGTGGCCGGACCCAGTCAGTGTCACAGGACAGGGCCTATGGCCCTCTTTCCCCTCCATGTACAATGGGCCTCTTTGTCTTTGGCCTTCCCTCCTCCCCGCCAGGTTCCACCTCATTGTCACTCTTTCCTCTGTCTTGGTTTGGGGAAAGGTTCTTGCCATCCCTGTTCCTGTTTCTCCCATGGACTTTACAACTTTCCAGTATTGAAAACAACCTGTTTTGGGGAGGGAGTGTAGAAGGGTCAGGGTTGGGAGACAGGATTTGGGACTCCTCCTGCCAAATCAGCTTCTGGAATTGTACTCTGGAAACCAGGGAGGAAAAAAAAGCACAGAAAAGCCCTCAGGACAGTCTTTGCCCTCCTATGATAAACCTGTGGCCATCCTCTCTCCTCAGGTCATTCCTGGACTCAGAGTCCACAGAACTGGGGTGAAACCTCTTCCTTGGGATCCAGATTGCCCAGGGTGGGAATATGGGCTGTACTCACGCAGGCTCAACCCCCTTCCTCAAGAGGGGCCACAGCTGAGAGGCTGGGGGTGGCTGGGGTGGGCAGGAGAGCAGGTGTCTCTGACCCCCCCCCCCGCCCCCCCCCAAGCCTTGAAAGGAGAGAAGGAGAAAGGGTAGATTCAGCTCAGGAAGATTCTGGAGGGTGGCTTCGCCCATCCCCCCTCCCACTGAGGAGCAGGGTCACATGAGGGCAGGGCAGCAGCTGCCCTTGTGGTGAAGAGGGAAATACAGAAACGCCAGAACTAGCACCTTCTCCCTGGGGATCTGTTTTCTTTTTGAATTGAGGAGAAATTCGCACAACATGCGTTGTGTAAGTGTGCATATAGTTGTAACAGACAGCGGTAGCGTTCTGAAATACACAGTTCAGCTGCAGGTAGTGCATTCACAATGTTGATTGTGAATAAAGTTTCTTTCGTTTTAAACTTTTCCGGGAGTCGGGTTTTGGTTACGGGCGAACGCACTCACCCAAGGTGGCAGAGACCCGGCCCGGCTAGCTGTTGGAGGCGTCTCTAGCGCCGTGCCCAGCCTTGGCACGGATACAGATGCTTGTGCAACGAGCGCTACCTCGGCTCCAGAGCCCACTCCACTGTGCCCGGGTCACAGCTTGGGACCCCGACGTGCGGCCAGCGTGCAGCTCGAGCACCAGGCTGCTCAGGCGCGAGGCCCCCAGTTCCGGAGGCTGGGCCGGGTGCGGGCAGCTTTCGCTTTCCCTCGGTCCCGCTCCGGGCTCCGGGCTCCGGGCAGGCGCGCCCCCCGCCCCCGCCGGCCGCGGCCCCGCCCCTCCGCTTCCTCCCGGGTATCTGGCACCGCGGCCGCCGGGCGACAGAGGAGCCCGAGCTGGCGAGGCGGCGGCTGCAGCTATGGTGAGGGGCCGGGCGGGGCGGAGCCGGCGGGCCGTGGGGGCAGAGGGCGATGGGGGTGGGCGGCCGGAGGATGAAGTCCGAGGGTGGGGGTGTCGTCCGGGACCCGCGCCGCCACCCCCCTCCCCAAAGTGAGGTGGCCGTGGCCGGGAGCCGGCTGGGAGCCAGCGCCTCCACTGGGGGCGCGCAGGCTGGGAAGGGAAAGTTTGGCCGCCGGCGCGCAGTGTGCAGGACTCCAGCTTCCCTCCTCCCTGAGCCAAGGGGTTACAAACCTAGGCGTCGGGCTTCGGAGTCAGACTCCGGGCTGAGATCCTGGTGGTGGCCACTTGCTGTCTCTGTGACCCTGGGCCAGTCACTTAACCTTCCCGAGACTTCTTTTCCGCATCTGTGAAGTGGGGTCAGCAATGCCTGCCTTACTGGGTCTTTGCGAGGTGAAGGGAGAGGCAGTGCCAGAGCCGTGCCTGGCGCTCAGAACCCGCTCCTGAGGAGTGGTAGGTAATGCGATGACCTCTTCAACCCTTCCTGGAGCTGTGAGAAGCCAAGTGTGGCCCGGGAGTTGGAAACCTGAGCAGATAGGGTGGGAGAGGGCTTGCCAGCCCCATGGCAGGGTACTGGAGGGCACCCTCCTTCCTCTGCTGAAAGATAAAGGAAGATGTTTACCCTAAAGGTTCCCCTGAAGTTAGCAAACTGTGGCACAGTCCTGGCTCTCTCCTAACCTCTACCCAGGGACACATTCTTGAAGTGAGTCATACCCCACTCCTGCTGCAGACTCTGGCCTGTGTCCCCACTTGCCATCTCTAAGGCAAAGGTGTCAGGAACAGGTGGTGCCGGTAGCTTTCCTCCATCCCCTGGACTCCTGGGAAGATGGGCTGGGCAGGAAGCAGGCTTGGGACTTTAAGCTTCTGCCCTGGTGAAGCTGGCAGAGGTGTGAGGGATGTGGCCTGGCTGGGGGTCGAGATGTCTGGATGGCCTCATCTCTAGGGAACCAGAGGCAGGAAGAGGAAGCTGGGCAGGAAGGTTGCACTGAGCTCTAAGGCCACGCCAGGAAACTGAAGGAGGCTCCAAGAATGGGACAAAGCTTGGAGCCCACTTCCCAGCATGCAGGGCAAGGGATCAGGCAGGGCTAGGGGTGGGCTTCCAGTTGGCCTTGAGCACTTGGGGAGAAGAGGAAACTCCTGAAATGAAGGCTGAGGCCAGGATAATTTATTGGGGGGGGGGGGGTTACTGGAAAACTCTGGCCCTCTCACAGGTTCATCTGAGGCCAACAGTGGATCAGAGCCTGGTGGTGGGGAGGGGGGTGTATACCTTGATCTTTCTCCCCTCCCAGCTCCTAGCCCCATCCCTCTGTATCTTTCACACCTTTCCCTTTCTCTGGCCCCAGCTCTTTGCCTTTCTTCTTCCCACCCCTTTCCCTGCCTGGTTTTTCTTCTTTGTCCTCTCCTCTGATTCATTCAGTGAACAAGCACTTCTTGGGCATTTCCTTGGTGCCATATGTGGTGACAGATATAGGGAACAGAGCAGAACAGTGATGGGAAAGATGAAATCTGAATGGGTAAGCGTTTGAATTCATTCATCCTACAGATGGTCCTCTCTCAGGCATGGTCCAGTGAATGTGGGTTTTGAGCCACGGGCTTCCCTCATAGGCACACAGGTTGACTTGGCCGCATTAAGAACTCTGGGGAGTCTTTGGCCAGCCAGCTAAAGTGTTTGAGCCCCTGCTTTACCTGCATTCACTTTAGCACCATGGTAAAAATGTGATTCTTGGAGTCTACATGGGTTGTACTCCCGGATCGTCTATTTACTGGCTGTATGACCTTGGACAGAGGACTCCACCCCTCTGACCCTCAGTTTCTTACAAAACTGGGATAATAGTATGCCTTCAGTGGATTGTGGCAGGGAATAAATGAGATCAGGTGAGAAAAGTGCGTATTAGCTCAGAGTACATGCCTGTTGAACAGTGGCTGTTTTCACCGTCAAGACATAAAACCTTCTCAATGGCCTACAGGGCCTGGTGGAAATGAACTCCATGCAGGTTAGTGAAGACCCAGGTGATGTTCTGTATTTAGTTGCGAGACAAGTAAGTGCACACGTTTGCAACAAGGACGAGCTTGCTTGGCTTTGTATTTTGTAAAATTATTTAAGAGATTTTATTGACCACAGGTATGGTAGAGTTCTTGAGATCTGCTTAAAAAAAAATCAGTGAGGGAAACTCAGACTCTGTCCATAATAATTGCTATTATTTATCGAGCATTCAGAATGTGTCAAGTATTGTGATAAGCACTTTGTAACATGTCACATGCGTTAGCTGACATGGTAGATACCATTCTTGTCGCCACTTTACAGATGAGGAAGTGGAGGGTCGGCAAGTTTGCACAGTGGGTGAGGGGCAAAGGCAAGATTTGAGGGAACCCAGGGCTGCGATGCAGAGCCCTGGCCCTTAGCTCTGAGCTCAGGGGCATGCTGACCTAGGAAGGTGCTGCTGCAGCCCTTCGTTGCCCCGGTCCTCTGACAAGGACAGTGGTGACAGCTGGAATAGGGTTTCTTCAGCACTCACTGTGAGAGAAGGGAGACAGGAGAGTTAGAACAGGGGGTTTGGAAAGGAACCAAGGGTATTTGGCCTTTGAAACACCTGAGATATTTGAGGGTTGTAGGCAGGATATTCTGTACAGAGGGTAACAGTCTGTGGAGAACATTTCCTGTGTAACTGCCACCCCCCGTCTGCCAACCACGCAGACCCCGGCAGGGCTGGGAAGCATCCCTCCCACCCACCCTTCCTTTCTACACTCTCTGCTCCCCACGAGACTGGCGACCCTTCACACCCTTGCTGGTGGCATGTTTCCACCCCTTCTGGCTGACTACCCCCCCCCACCCCCAGCCCGGAGTTTTCCCGCTGCCATCCATACCAGTCTACCACGAATGCAGAAATTCCAATTCTTCTCCTTCTTCGTCGTCGTCTTCTTCTTTTCCTTCTTCTCCTTCTCCTTCTTCTTCTTCTAAATATTGTTTTTTAAAAAATATTTTATTTATTTGACAGAGAGAAATCACAACTAGGCAGAGAGGCAGGCAGAGAGAGAGGAGGAAGCAGGCAACCCGCGGAGTAGAGAGCCTGATGTGGGGCTCGATTCCAGGACCCTGGGATCATGACCTGAGCCGAAGGCAGAGGCTTTAACCCACTGAGCCACCCAGGCACCCCTGTTGTTATTTTTTTAAAGTTTTAAAAAATTTATTTGAGGGAGAGATCACAAGTAGGCAGAGAGAGAGAGGGGAGGAAGCAGGCTCCCTGCTGAGCAGAGAGCCCAATGTGGGGATTGATCGCAGGACCCTGAGATCATGACCTGAGCTGAAGGCAGAGGTTTAACCCACTGAGCCAACCAGGCGCCCCATTCTTATTCTTATTCTTATTCTTTCTTCCTCCTCCTCCTCCTCCTCATTCTGCTTCTTTTCCTTCTGCTGCTTCTTCCTCCTCCTCCTTCTTCTCCTCCTCCTCTCCTTCTTCTTCTTCTTCTTCCTCCTCCTTTCCTCCTTCTTCTCCTCCTTCCCCTCCTTCTTCCTCTTCTTTCTCCTCCTCCTTCTCCTCTTCCTTCTTCTTCTTTGTTTATTTATTTATTTGACACAGAGAGAAAGAGAGAGGGAGCATGGGCAGGGGGAGAAGCAGAGGGAGAGAGAAGCAGGCTCCCCACTGAGCAGGAAGCTGGACCCGGGCTTGATCCCAGGACCCTGGGATCATGACCTGAGTCAAAGGCAGATGCCTAACCGACTGAGGCACCCAGGCACCCCTAGAGACATTACTCTGAAACCTCCCTCCCCCTTGGCTCAGAAATCTACACTAGGTCTGGTTCCAGTCTTCCCTCTAAGTGAGTGTCCTCTTCTGGACTTTCACTCTGTGTCTTCTCTGCTCCCACCCTGCCCCTCGCCCTTACCCTCTGCCTGGTCTGTGTCTGCCCGAATGCCCCAGCTCCACCTGGGGCATTGTCCACCTGGGCTGTCTCAGTATGCAGGAGTCCACTCTCTGAAGGGGGCTCCAGCACTTAGTGTTTGTACCTCACAGCACAACCTCTTCCCTAAGGGGGTCACATATGTCTCTTTCCCCCAGCGCATAGTGAGCCTCTTAAGAACAGGCACGATTCATTCGGAAATGTTTTCTCCCCGTGTCCACTGTGTGTGTTCCTGGCACCATGGCTGGAGGGAGTGTGGCCCTGTCCCCTGGTTCCTTACCTCCATCCATATCCTGTAGTTCCTTATTTCTCCCCATGCCAGCAAGGGAGACCTGTGCATACAGTGTCCTTTTTCCTCTGGTTCGGGGAGGGCCAAGGAGGGCCAGGAAGTTAAGCCTGAGGCCTCTGTGTTCCCCGGAGCAAATGTGTTCATTTAGGCCTGGTCCCACCTGGGCCCGGACAGACCTGGCTTTGCAGTGGGAAGCACAGCCCACTCTCTTGGAGAACGTGACCCAATATCACCTTGTGTTGGAGCATCAGAGAACAACAGCTGTAGTTTTCATAGCGGAAAACATAATATGCAGCAGGCACATAACCTCTAGCTGTGACTATCATTTTGAATCTTTGCCCATTCTCAGGTTTTGGCCTTGGACTGTTAGGAAGGTGGGGATGCCTGGGACTGTGTGAACACGGGCTGTGTGAGCTTGTTGACTACCATGGTAGGAAGAATAGTGTCGACGATGGCTGACCAAGGAAGAGGTATAGATGTGGGCAGCCGCCCTGCTGTCTGCATTATTGCTCCCTTTTCCCCAGTCACTGCTCCCCATGCCTGTGAGGGCACACCTCTGGCATGGTTTGCCTGCCCCCTCTCCAAGCAGGCTGCTTTTCTAGCTCATGGGTAAATATTGACCTACTTGGGTTCAGATGCCTGTCCCTCTAAACTCCTGCTGGGCTGGATAAACACACTAGGATAACATCCTTTAAAAAAATAAGAGTTGCTTTTGGAGACGCTATAATGTGATCACTCTTTGTAGTGATTGAGTCTTTGTAGTGGTCAGTGCTGTGCTGGTCTTCTGGGCCATTGAGATGGGAGCAGACAAAGGTAGTCCCTTCTTCTGCGGCTCGTGGTCCATTTGGGAAGATAGGACTCATATACTGGGAATGCTTGGAGGTCATGTGCAAGGCCGCTGCAAGGATCCTGAATGTGAATTCTTGCCTGAGTAGGAGTGGCCCTCTGTGACCACCAGATACTTCTCCTTTCTCTGGTTTTAAGTGGAATTCAGTCAAGTGCCAAAATGTCAGTTGCAGACAATGGGCAATGTGGTCTGGCAGGAAAGGGAGCTTGGCCAGTGCTCTGTGGAGAGGAGATGAGAACAGGGATGGGCTGTCGGGGACTAGACTGGCAGGAGGGAGCTGCTGTGGTTTGTGAATCTGCTGGGATTCAGCTCCCTGACACACCCTGGACCTGCTCCTGGACTTCAGCTCTTACTGGGGCCTCCTACCCTGGGTCTCTCTTGGTCGCATGTGCCCAAAGCCCAGCCCCATTTCTTGCTTGTGACACACTCTCTCTTCTCTCCCCTGTTCTCTCAGCACTCCCACGTTTGAGCCCTGCACCTCCCTGCTTAGTCCTCTGAAATGAGCTGGGTTCTTTTGTCGGGTGGTGGTTGCTGCTTAAGCTGAGAGGTCGAAGAGTTGGTTTCGTGTCTGTGAGTTGGACCCCAGTGAAGATCCCGGGTAGCTGGAAGGCTGAGGCCAGAGGCCAAGGAGGCTGAGGTTTCCAGGCAGACAGGGAATCATTCTGAGCACTGATGCGAGAGTAGGATCATGCCAGGAGGCAGAACTGGCCTAGTCAGTCAGAGAGAGGTCTGATCTTTTCAGTTTGTTTCTGTGTGTGTGTGTGTGTCTATGGGGTTAGGTAGAGGTTATGACATGTGGTGGTCCAAAATTACCTTTCTAGTTCTACGGGGTGGATCTCCTCCCTGTCTGACTTCTAACCATGTAGCTCGGTTCCCTGCTCTTCGCTGCTTCTTTAGGCCAGTAGGAAGCCCCAGGGCCCATATTGGGTAGAGGCCATCCGAGAGCAGGTGAGCAGAGTTTCTGCTTTGTGGGAGGGTGAGGTCCTGGGAAGTTTCCATCCTGGGGCATCTCAGAGGAAGCTGAGATGCTGTAGCCAAGGCTGACCTCGGACCTGCCTTGATGGGCTTGAAGAGGAACCTGTGAGATCAGAGGCAAGCCAGACACACTCAGGAGACCAGTCCTTCACTCTATACATGTCATACCCTTACCTGAAAGCTGCTATTCCCCCTATCCCCCCATACCCCCCCCCACAGTGGGGGCAAGGAAGTCGCTAGTTCTCAGGATCAGAGGAGGGCCAGCTGGGGGCCTCATGCAGTTCTCTCCTTGGGCTTGGTGCCCAGGCAGGGACAGAGTTGGAACGGTGCCAGCGGCAGGCGGATGAGGTGACAGAGATCATGCTCAACAATTTCGACAAGGTCCTGGAGCGCGATGGGAAGCTGGCGGAGCTGGAGCAGCGTTCGGACCAACTCCTGGACATGGTGTGAGGCCTGGAGAAGCAGCGGTGGGGGTGGGAGAGGCCACGGGGCATCCTCAGAGAGAGTCCTCAGGCTGTGCTCAGGGCCTCCAGGCCCTTGCAGGGGCCTGAGGGCCAGTGTGGGGCCTATAGGTTTATAGCCTAGATAAGCTCCAGGCAGGCCTCATGAAGCAGGAAGTCCTTGGTTTGAAGCTGTGGACCTTCCTAAAGGCTGAGGGTTGGTATTGTTAGCCGGGTGTGAGCCCATAGGGGTGTGAGTCAAAGGTTACACCAGCGTCTGTGACCAGGAGTCCAGCTGGGAGGGTCCCAGGGCAGGCTGTATAGAGAATGGGAGCAGACAGGCTGGGAAGATGCTGGAGATTAGGTCTTGCTGGGGGGCAGGGAGGGAAGGAGGATTGGGAGAATCTGGCCCTGGGGCTCCAGGGAAACCACTAACTCCCAACCTGTGTCTGGGGATGTCCACAGAGCTCTGCCTTCAGCAAGACAACCAAGACCGTGGCCCAGCAAAAGCGCTGGGAGAACATGCGTTGCCGGATCTACTTGGGGCTGGTGTTGGGCGGTTGCCTGCTCATCCTCCTGATCGTGCTGCTGGCCATCTTTCTCCCACAGAGCAGTAAGGGCAGCAGTGCCCCACAGGCCCAGGACACAGGTGCTGCCTCGGGGCCTGGGGACTGACCCAGCTGGGCCTGGAGGAGAGGCCAAGTGGCCACACTGGCTGGTCCTGGTCTCCAGAAAACCCCAGTGTTTGCTCACATCTGAGCCACCCAACTGAGCGCCGAAGAGCAACCCTGATGTATGCACCTGTGTATCTCCTATCACCCCACTGACTGGCCCTTGAGGGCAGCCTGCTGCACTTGGCCATGCCAGGCCAGCCCCACCTGGAGCTCAGTAAAAGCTGCTGTTTGGTTAAAACCTAGTGTGTGTGTTCGCAAAGTTCTTCAAGTTGGTTCATCCTTCTCTGCCTCCACTCCTGGGGTTGTTTAAAGAGTCAGTGGAAGAACTTCAGCCCTGGAAGGTGGCCCCTTTCCTCTTCTCCTCCTCTCTCTCTCTCTTTTTTTTTTTTAAAGATTTTATTTATTTATTTGCCAGAGAGAGAGGAGAGAGAGAGAGAGATAGAGAACAAGCAGGGGGATTGGCAAGTAGAGGGAGAAGCAGGCTCCCCACTGAGCAGGGAGCCTTACATGAGACTTGATCCCAGGAGTCTGGGATCATGACCTGAGCCGAAGGCAGACGCTTAACCGACTGAGCCACCCAGGCATCCCTCCTCTTCCTTCTGTACTTGATCCAAACCTACCTAGACAGATCCTTCTGGGGTGCAGGTGCAAAGACAGAGTGGCTCCCAAACCAGACCCTTCAACCAGGGCCTTCTGAGCCTGTTTCTCTCAGAATGAAATCTGTTCTTTTTCTGATGTCTTGAGAATGCTCAGAATAGGACTCCAGAAGAGGAAAGCACCTCAAAGGTTTTTAATCTCATAATGCTCTTACTTTTTTTTTTTCTTTTTAAAGATTTTATTTATTCAAGGGAGAGCAAAAGAGAGAGAGGGCAAGCACAAGCAGGGGAGAGGGGCAAAGGGAGAGGGAGATTCAGGGGGCCCAGTGCAGGCTCTATCCCAGGACCCTGGGATCGTGACCTGAGCTGAAGGCAGATGCATAACTATGACTGAGCCACCCAGGTGTCCCAAGGGTTTCATTTTTTTTTAAGGCTCTCATTTTTGAATAGACTTTTCCCTTTCTCTATACTCCATCCTCAATTTCTCTCCTACGTTCTTCCTCAAGCTTTACACCTGATTACAGATGAGGCAGATAGCAGTGAAAATGGGAAGGACTTCTCTGGTCCTGTAATGCACCATCACAAAGAATAGCCTGGAGCTTGCCCTGTAGGAAAGAATTTGGTCTTTTCAAAGTTCCAGGGCCACACAGGGCTAAGCTGGCAGGGCTTCAGGGTCACAGGAAAGATGACTGGGTAAGGCCATGGAAGAAGGAAAGAAAGCCCTACCAGGACTGCAGGATCTGGGTAGTCTCTGCCTGGGCTACTTGACTGCACCTCAAACTCAAGTGTGGGTGGAGAGGAATTCAGGGTCAAGTGTGTAACAGAAGCAACTCCTTGTTAGGTAAAGTGAGGGCTACTGACAGAGAAACAAGAAAGCTGAGAGTTGTGTGGAGCTTTACCTCTCATAGAGCTTGTTACTTCCAATGGGCTCATGACCATCTTCATTTTGGAAAGATGGAGAAAAACACTTGGCGCCCTACTTGGTCAGCAACATCATTTAGAGGTCATCTGAATTTGGGCAAGCCACTTCTGAGGCTTGGGTTTCACATATGTAAAAAGGGACATACTTAACTTCCAGAACAATTGTGAGGGTTATTTATATTGTGTGTAAAACATCCATGGATGTAATGGTTCTAGATGCCAAATAAATGGTAGCTATCACCCAAATCATTTACTGCAGTAGTTCTCAACCCTGCCTCACATTAGAATTATCAGTAGAACTTCTAAAAATACCAGCCCCAGGCCTAGATCAGTGAGTACCAAAGCTAAGATTTAAATCCAATTCTGCGGGATGCCTGGGCACCACACATTAACCTACATAAGCCTACACAACTGCCTTATGGGGACTAGATCAGTTAAATCAGACTCTGAGGGTAGTATCTGACGCAGGGTTATTTCCCCCTGCTGCAACCTCTCAGTTCTTTCTCCAGGATAGTCATGGGTCGTCAGGGATGCAAACTTTTTGAATTCAAGCCACTAATTTACTTATTGAATTCAAGCCGCTAATTTCACAGAAGCTAGGGGGAGAGGCTGCGCAATGGGCTGAAGGTCACACACAGAGTTCCCCCTGCGGGTAAGGCCCCAGATTCCCCAGCAGGGATCTTCCCTCTCTCGGTGGGGGAGTTTTGCCCCACTCTTTATTGTTCCTAACACAGAAGAGATAAGCAGAGCATTTTTGTTTTGTGGGTCAGAGGGGAATCAAGAGCGGACTCCTGAACCACCCAGAATGCAGCAGCAGGTGCAGAAGTACTCGGCGGGCATCAGGCGGAGCAGCGAGAAAGGCTGTGATTCCGGGTTCTTAGTATCCGGATCCCCTGAGCCAGCGCCTCGCTCTCTGGAGGGCCTCTAGCACCTGCACGTCATAGCCCCTCTGAGCCGCAGAACGGACTGACGACTCCTAAAGCCCCGACACTTGGCTTTCCAGGACGCTGTGGACGAAAATCTCACGTCACTCCCACCTCGCTTACCCTAGGTTCGGAGTCCAAAACCGAGTTGTCTGACTAGCCTCATCCCCTGCCATTGGCTTTAGCGTTTAGTCACCTGATTCATTTGAGCCAACGAGAGGCAGCAGAATTAATACTTCCGCTTTCGGCCCCTAATGAGTCTCTGTGCCCGCCTTTCGGATGTTCTGATTGGTCTTCCTCTCTAAACCTGCAGCTTATTGGCCAGTGCCGCGGGGCCGCAGTCCATCAGGGTTCGAGGGGTGTGTTAGACACCCCGGCTGCCATGGCGTCCTATTTTGATGAACACGACTGCGAGCCGTTGGATTCCGAGCAGGAGGCCCGAACAAATATGCTGCTGGAGCTTGCAAGGTGGGTGCGGGATGCTAGGAGGTGGGCGCCCAGGTGGCAGGTTTCTGGTCTGGGGCTGACTGGAGAATGCGGATTACATGGGGCAGAGAGTCTGGGGAGGACGGATGAATAATCTGGAGAGTTAGTCCGGGGATGAGATTCGACGAAAGTCGATCATTTGGGTCATCCGTGGTTGGGCCGGGCAAGGGGATTGTAGGAAAGACTGGAGCTGGTGAACTGTGGGGAGTCAGGAGCGGGAGGGCAGCCGGTTCTAGTAGGTACGGCAGAAGACGGGTCATGGGGCCAGGGGAGGGGCCTTGTGAGTGTGAGTAGGTGCGTTCGTTAGGAGCAGGCAGGGAAGTCAGCACTGCCACTTGGAATCTGGCTTTACCAGGTGATTTTTGCATGGCCCGAGTAACTTCTCTGAGCCTGTTGCCTCATGTGTAAAAATGGTACTAAACAGCTTGCATGCTTGGGGTGTCTTATAGCAACTGGAAGCCATTTTTCACTGTGCTTTTTATCTACCGAGCAATTTGCGGGGTAACTGTTAGTAGTAGCTGTTCAGGGTATATTTATCTGTTAATACTTAGTGGATTGTGGGGGAAAAGAGAAAGTATGGTTTTCTTTGGTTCTGAACATGCGTTGTTCTTCCCAGGTCACTTTTCAATAGGATGGACTTTGAAGACTTGGGGTTGGTAGTAGATTGGGATCACCACCTGCCTCCACCTGCTGCCAAGACTGTGGTTGAGAACCTTCCCAGGACAGTCATCCGGGGCTCTCAGGCTGGTAAGAACATTCATTCTTGCTGCTGTTCGGGGCAGGCTTTCCAGACCCACCCTCTCCCAAGCTAGACTGGTCTAGCCCTTCAGTTTTCCAGGTCAGGTTGGGGCAAGAATGTCCTTCAGGAGTGGGAGCTGGGAGGTAAGGCCTGTAGCAGCTCTCCTGATCAGCACTCCCTCCTAAAGAGCTCAAGTGCCCCGTGTGTCTTTTGGAATTTGAGGAGGAGGAGACTGCCATTGAGATGCCTTGCCATCACATCTTCCATTCCAACTGCATTCTACCATGGCTAAGCAAGGTACTGCTTCCTTTCTCTCACCCCTCACCCTGCCCTGAGCCCAGTTCTCAAGCCTCTTCCTATTTATGGACTTTTAGGGGATCAGGGAAGGGACAGGGGTAGGGGTGGGAACTGGGAGCAGGAGACAGGTGTTAGCTTATGAAGACCATACCTGGGCTGAAACACTGCCCTCCTTTTCTCAGACAAATTCCTGCCCCCTGTGCCGCCATGAGCTGCCCACTGATGATGACACTTATGAGGAGCACAGACGAGATAAGGTAGGGGCTGGTGGTAAGTGGAGAGGTTGGGTGGTAATGGGGACCCCCTCAGGCCCTGTCCTTAGTGTTTTCATTCCCTACCTTAGCAGACCTGGGTAAGCCTCAGGGCCGCTGGCTCTGGTTGTCTTCCTGGTGACTTTGGCAAGGGACAGGAGCCTTGGTAGTGTACCTGCTAGGGGCCTGAAAACAGTGATAGGCAGCCCCATGATAGTTGTTCCATCGCCCACAGGCCTACAAGTATGGCCCATGCCCAGTGTGCCCTCTTTCCTTCAGGCTCGCAAGCAGCAGCAAAAGCATCGACTTGAGAACCTTCATGGAGCCATGTACACATGAGCTGCCTGGGGCTGACCACCCGTCCTTCACATCTTCCTCTTGTACCTTGAATCCTCATTAAAGATTTCTTTACCCACCCTGCATTGCATTGCTCAGAGGCCTGGGTAGGGGCTCTGTACCCCTAAATGCTGTTGGAGAAGATGGGCCTGAACCACAGAAAGCACTAGGCTATGTGTCCCTTCCTGCCAGCCCACTGGCCTGAGAGCAGTGGAGCCTGGATTAAGAACCTGGCCACTGGAGCCAGTGAGCCATGAGCTGGCTGGCCCTATGAGCTCATTGTTGGAAAGAAATCATGTCAGGGTCTGGCATCCACTGGCTACTAACAGGTGATAAAGAAAAATTAGCCTACATCTCTCTTCCCTGCAATTTTTAGTCAACCTTGGAATCCCACAGGCTTTCTTCAGCTTCATTATGAAAATTGCTTCTACCATTTTAAAGTTGCTCTATGGGTGACCCGTACCCTCTGCCACCTCCCATATCCCTTACTAAGGAAGCAAACTTCAAACCACACTTTGATTGGGGGAAGGATCACGTCAGTTCTTCAGACTGTTTAAAGGTCTGGAAAGGGTTTCAAGCCCTTGAGGGGTATTTGGATGGCACGAGGCATCCTTTATTCTTGGCAGCCCAGCTCTCAAAAGAGCAGTGGGCACCCAGGACTCTCCCTGAGGGCAGGGGTTTCCTCCTATCCTTTGCCTAGGGAAAGCTGTCCTGGCTTAGGCCCTTGCTTGATTCTATTGAACAGACTACAAACATGCAAATTAGAATTCTTTTAATAGATAAAAAAAAAAAAAAGTACTAAAATACCCATGTGGTTCTGCTGTATTATTTGCTCAAAAGAAAGTAAAGGGCAGAGTGAAGAATTCCAGTGCAGCTCAGTGGGCCCGAAAGAGGGCCTTCCCACAGACTAACTAGTGCTCCCCCCTCCACTCCCTGACTTCTATCCCTCTTGCTGTTCCCAGCCCCCAATTCCTGCAGCAGGAAACCCCAGTGGCGTGGCCTCAGCACTGGGGAGTAGAAGGCACCTGAAGGGCTGGCTGGGTGAGTGAGGATATGTGACCTTTCATAAAAACAACACTGCAGAGTCGGGGAGTAGCTTGTGTGCAGCCCACGCAGCTGCCTGGCCCGCTCCGCTGTGGCACAGGTGGGTGTGGGATGACAGTTCCTTCAGCAGCAAGGAACCCTATATCCCAGCAGAATACTTTCTCAAAATCGTTTTTGGTACAAAATAAATGCAAAGTTAATGAGGTGGGGAGCTGCTGAGGCTGGGCTAGTCACCCTCCCCAGACCTCAGATCATGGCGATGCTTTCAGGAGCACAGTTGAGGCGAGTGGAGGTGCTGCTGCTCCCAGAGGACTTGCAGGCCCGGCCAGGGGCAGGCTGCAGGGCCGCCACCAGCGTCTCTGAGGACACTGCCCCGAACTCATAGCTGAAGGTGCCGTAGAAAATCAGGATGTCAATCACAAACACCCATTCGCACAGGGCTGCCCCATGTTGCAGCTGAGAGCTCTCGTGCATAAAGAAGACACCACCTGGAATGGGGCTAAGGAAGTGTTCGGTAGGACACGTGGGAGCTAGTGACACTCCTATCTTCCCAGTGAGCTAAGATGGGGCAAAGAGCCACCTCTCACAACCTGGGAGGGGAAGAAGGAAACCGCACTGGGCAGTATTTTCTGGCTATATGTATGCCGAGCTCTTCCCCCACCCCTCATCCCTCCCTCCACCCCCACCCCCTGGGGCTTGTGTGTGTGGTGGGGGGAAGGCTGGGTTAGAGGAATTCCCGGCTGTCCTGGAAGGATACTGAGGATTAGGGTGACAAAGGCGATGGCTGCCAGCACAATCCGCAGGTAGGCCATAGCCAGGTCCTGGGGGGCAGTGGCCCCATGGTAGGAGAGGGCACAGTGCAGGCAGACGAAGAGCAGCCCGGCGGGGAAAGCCACACCAGTTCCGATGTAGTGCAGAGACTTCGCGTGATCCACCTGGGCCCAGAGAGAGGGGCTGGTCTGTGAAGCAGCCCCACCTCCAGCACCCCTCTTACCCCCATCCCCCCTCCAGCCCTTCTCTCCCCACCCTCAGCTTCAAAGGGCTAGCTCTGCCCCTGGTGTCAGTCTTCAGGGGACTGAGAGCAGCTGCAGACAGCCAGGCCCCGCTAGTGAAAGTTCAAGAGGCAGGCAGGTGGGCACACCTGGAAGTTGCCAACCACCACGAGGCCCGCGGCATTGGTGCAGCCTGTGATGAGTGTCGTGGTGTTAACCCAGGAATGACGACTCTGCTCCAGGAGCTGCCCATACAGCAGCAGACAGATCAGGACCACTGGGGGAAGAGAGCACAGGTGGGGCCAGCGCTGGCGCCCTCCTCCCACCAACTACCCACCTCCCCCGCCCCCCAGACACTCTTGAGGGCTGAAAGGGAATAAAGGGCAGGTAGTGAACTGGGTTTCCTCAGGCTCTGGCCAGCAGGGTGGCTGTGTGGGAGCCTTTGGCCCTTGTTAAAGGAACGGGAGACAAATGGTCCCTCTTGCTTTAGCCCTTGGTGGTGTGGGCTACACTGAACAAGAGTTTCGTGGGCCTTTCTGGGGTGGGGGTGGGGAAGTGGGTTGGACTGGGCTGGCTCGGGGGCTGAGGGCACAACTCACCCATGAAAGCACCCATGTTGCCAATGAGGCTGAAGAGGCAGCTCTCTGGGGGATATGTGCCACACTTGCTGGGGGTGGGGGGCAAGGACAGAGTGAGAGAGGGGCAGGAGCACTAGCACCCCCATTCTGGCCCATCTGTCTCTTGCTTTATCTGTGCCTGTTCCTTAGCAGGCAAAGCCACTGATTTATGAGATGGGCCAGTTGTGTATCACGCACAGCTGCCCCCAGGCTAGGCCCTCCCCCAAAGCAGAGCTCATGTGTGCAATGGGTGAGAGAATGCCTCTCTCACCCTCAGGAACTCCTTGGACTCCCTGAGATTGTCAGGGCCTGCAGCCAGTCTGGCTTCCCTTGAGCCAGAACTGCGGCTGTGCAATTGGAGGGCTTGCGCTTCAGTCCAGGTGCCTCCACTTCCCAGCTGTGTGACCGGGACGGGGACATGCCTCAGTCTGTTCTCTTGCCTACAAGACCGAGGAATGGTAGCTGCCCCGATGCGGGCAGGACTGAATGGCACTGTGCACCAAGTGCGTTCCGCACCACCTCTGGCACACAGTGACCGCACGGAGGGCTGTTACAAGTAATCTCAATCCTCTCCTTATTGCTGAGACTGTGGTACAGGTCTTGCCCGAGGGCCTGGGTCCCCCTGACCTGCCGGTTTCCGGCTCTACCTGATGAGCGGGATGTCGTCCAAGGTGCAGCAGGTCTTGGGGCCCCCGTGTTCGGCAGGGTCAGGAGAGCAGGATTCATTGTAGGACCTGGCAGGCAGGACAGAGTAGCCTGGGGAAAAGGGGCTCTTCCAGGTTCTCGGGCCCGCAGCCTCGGGCCCTCTTGGGGACCGCCCTCCCAGACTTCTGCTGGCAGGGACAGAAGAGCCCACCCCCCAGAACCGGCCTGAGGCAGAAACCAAAGGGGTGAAGGGGCAGTGGGAAACAGGGAGACAAGCGTTGGAGCCGTGCCTGGGGAGGGGCAGGCGTTGCCAGTGTCAGTTAAGAGCAGTGAGGCCCACGGTCTCCGTCTGGCTTGTAGCTGCCCTGACCCGAGAGGAAACAGAGATGAAGGGAGCTTTAGAGGGAGGCTGTCTGCAGAGTGCGCCATACCAGTTCTCCACAGGGCACGCGTGGCGGTTCATCACGGCCATGGCATACCTGCGGGAGCAGAGCTGTCACCTCACACCCATGGCCCTCCCAGCCCAGCTTTCCGCCACAGACTCTCTTCTCCCCATTCTGGCCCCTATCAGCCTTTGTACTGGCTGGGGACTCAAGTTGAGGCGGCCCTGAAGCTTGATACCACACGAGAACCCACAGCATGGTCCAAACTCGAGGACCTCTGGAAGTGGCCCTGGCTAGCAGGTCTGTCAGGGTCACACTACTGGACAGCAGTGGTGCCAGCTTGTCCAGAGGGGCTGTATGCCCAGGCACCAGGCCAGGCTCTGGAGACAGCTAGAGTGATCCTGGGTACCACCCTGGAGCCCACAGCAGGACAAGGGACTCTGTGTGTGCCATTGAGCTCCTGTTGGGTCCTGGCTGGACCCCAGCCCTCCTCGGCCTCGGCCCGTTTTGTGCCTTGGTTGTTCTCTCCCTTCCCCTCCCCCTCTTTACTCACACAGTCCATAGGCCCGTGATGGAGAATGCTGACAAGCTGACAGGAAGGAGGATCCAGGCGGTCATGAGGGAGGGGAGCCAGGGTGGTGGTGGTGTGGGGGTAAGTACAAGAGGTAGGTGGGAAAGAGGGGGCCGGCCCAGCTGCCTTAAGATACTTCACCAAAACCATCAGCGGCCCAGGCCTGGTGGAGAGAGACAGGTCAAAGTCCAGGGTCCAGTGTCTGGCTGCAGCCGGTGCGGGGAGAAGGTGGCCAGCACCGGATTCACAGCGCCCACATTTGGGGCTGAGCCCGCGCCAGAACGTGGACACCTTGTGGCCTCCGCCGTGGGTATCCACGTTCCACCCGCATGGCATCGGTGCGGCCCGGCCGTAACATCTGGGGAGGGTGTCCCGTTCCCAAGCCAGAGGGACCGGGCCGGGGGAAGGACTGCACTCAAGGCAGTCCCGGCGGGCCGCGCCAAGGAGAGCCTTCGGGCGGGTGCCGGCCCCGGCGGAGCGGCGGCCGCGCGCAGGCAACCACCTGACCGCCGGTGGCCGGGGGTGAGGCGCGTTAGCGCAGGAACCCCAGCCCGGCGGGGCGCACGGGGCCCCCCGGGAGCTGGGGACGGGAGCCTCCCCAGCGAACCCCCAAGGGCCGGGTACACGAAGGGGCCCAGTACGCACCTCCCCGGAGCGCCCCGCCGCCGCCGCCGCCGCCGCCGCGCCCTGCTCTGCCCCTCGTGGCGCCGTCTCTGGCTGCGGCCCTCGGAGCGGCCCTGGAAGGTTTAAAGGGCCGAGCGGCCCCGCCCCTAGCGCCCCAGCCGCGCCGCGCCGCCCGCCGGGACGTGGAGTCCGCGCTGCCCCGGCCCCCGCACCCGCGCTCGGCAGGAGACTACAACTCCCGAGCCCCCGCGCCCGAGGACGGTGGAAGCCTGGGCGGCGCCCCGACTCGGGGGTCCTGAGCGCTGTGGATTGGGACTCGGGCGGAGGCTCCGACTCCGAGGTGCCCAGAGTCCCCCTACCTTGTTTCTGAGGTGGGAGCTTCGGGGGAGCGGGAAGCTCTGGGGCTGCGCGGCTGTGATTGGCGCACAAGCCTGGAGGAAGCCTCCCTCCGCCGCTGGGCACATCTTTGCAGTCGGGACTGGCCGACAGTGAGACTTGGGGGAACCTCTCTCAACGCGGCTCCCGGTGTCTGCCTGTTCTAGGCGAGGCGGGTCCGCGAAGAAGGGAGGACAAAGCCTTGGCTGTTAAATTCAGGCGCTCTGGATTTGGCTTATGTTTCCCTAGGCTCGGCAAACTCTGGAGGAGGGCTGCTTTCATCAGATACTTATTTTCAAGTGTCCAAGGACACAGAATATTGTCCAGAAGTCAGTGTCCAAAACATGTTTCCTGGCTGATGAACACTTCAAGGCCACAGAGACCAATGGATACCCATGGTCACACATGGCCAGGTATTGGTAAGCAAGAGAGGAAAGGCAGATTGGAGATCCTGAGTAATTTGGGAATAGGAAACAGAATAGTGTGGGAATAAATTACCACCGGCTTCACCCAAATGTACAGGTCAAGGGTGCCTCCTAGGGCATTGATAAAAAGGGTGGGAATACTCTTCACATACTAAAAGTGTGTCTGGCACTATAAGAAGCCCAGCAGGCGCTGGCACCCCTGTCAGACAACACCTGGGCTGACAGATGGTTATCTGAAGGG
Organism: Meles meles; assembly: GCF_922984935.1. Classification (NCBI taxonomy): domain Eukaryota; kingdom Metazoa; phylum Chordata; class Mammalia; order Carnivora; family Mustelidae; genus Meles; species Meles meles. The sequence continues at coordinate 40,327,587 of NC_060080.1, read as the reverse complement.
AACATGGACCCAGACAGCCAGGAGCAGGGGAAGCTTAGGTCTGGCAGCATTGGAGAGTCAGAGGTAATGTGCAGAATCAGGGGGCCATGTATTGTGAGGAAAAAATGGAGCAGATAAACTGCACAAGGGCTTGAAGGAGCAACCTTTTTTTGGACCCAATGGAAAGTAAAAACGGAAACCAAAAATCTTTTGGAGAGCACTTTCCTCAATCACTTCAGGACAAATAGATAAAGCAGGGCCAAGAAGTATGGCTGAGCAGGGGCTCCTGGGGGGCTCAGTTGGTTACATAAGCATCTGCCTTCAGCCCAGGTCATGATCCCAGGGTCCTGGGATTGAGCCCTGTGTAGGGCTCCTTGCTCAGTGGGGCGCCTGCTTCTCCCTCTCCTTGACCCCCCCCCCCAACTGTGCCCTCAATTTCTGTCAAATAAAATCTTAAAAAAAAAAAAAAAAAAAAGGATGGTCGTGCAGAGTGATCACTGTACAATACCTGGCTGAAGGATCAGTTGGGTATAAAATCCAGTCCGCTTTTTGCCAGCCATGCTCTGTGTCCCAGGACACAGAGGTGTCGCTTTCTAATTCACAGAGAAGCACCATCTTTCTGCCCAGGTGTTCCCATTTGGAGCAGGCACCTTTTCCTCACCTGCCCAATGGTGTTGTGAACCCTCAGCATTTCCTCTCTCATTGGAAGCTTTGCAAGTCTTAGTCAGCACTTAGTATATCCTGCTGAACTAGGTTTGGGTTCCTGTCCCAATGTTATCATGAGGAAGACCTGAGAAGCTACTTAGGTCTGAAACCAGCCATTCTAACATAAAGTGAGGGTAAGATGGGCACTCCAGAGTGAAGAGGCAAATTTGGTTTAATAGGATAATCTCAGCAGTCCCTAAAGTAGAATTACCCCAGGATAAAACTCCCTAATACGGAAGGACTCTTCATGGTACTTGGTAGGGTGGAGTCACTTATCAGATGAGTGGGAGCAGACATCTTTAATAGTCCCTTCCAGCTCTAATGCTATGTGAGTCTAGTTGTTATGCTCTAACCAGGACGGTTCTTAAAATAGTCAAGGCAAAGCAAGAGATGAGATTTCAAGTGCTGATTCTGTGGTGCTGAATGACTTTAGGGCAGGCATTTAATCTTCACTTTTCTTATGTACACAAGTGATTTCAAAACCCTTGGCAAAAACAGTGCTGTAAAAATAGTTTATTGCTTAAAAAGAATACTGTTTTCGAAAAGTACCCCCTTCCAATATTTTCAAATAATTTGCACAGTTCATTCATTCACATAGCAGAAACATTGGAAATGAAAAAACAGTAAGAATATATGGCTTGTTATACATTTAACACAATTTAACCAGTGCAACCAAACTCTCATCCTGGAGGCTCTAGGAAGGCAAAGGAGCCATATACTCAAGGTTGTAACTACTGGAGATTGGGGTGGGTGCCTACGGCTTCTTGACCATCTGAGTCCTCAGGGATAAAATAGGAAATTCAACGAGGGAGCTGAAAATGTTCCAAATAATTGTTAACATTCCATGCTGATTCTCCCCAAAGCCTTGAAGGTAGGAAAACAATCTGTCCTCATCCCTCTTTCTATATGCAAAGGTCTCATTTATGCTTGTGAACCAGCTGGGGATCCACTATCCTACTATCCATGCATCCTAGCAAATGCACAGCAGGCTGGAGACTCACCAACCCAGAGGGTTTCTTCCAGCCCCATGGCCTAATCTCTAGTTGGCAGCACCCCTCAGAGTGGACGGTGGAGGTGAAGTGCCCCTTTTAGAGCCTCATCCACAGGGCGAAGCATTTGTTACTACCCACGTTGGCCCTATTAGCTGGCCATGCATCATAGACTCCTACCCTCAGTAGAAAAAGCTTTACATTCTTCTTTCTCCTTGCATTACATTCTTCAAAGATTTCTAGGCTTGTGAACTGCTAGAATTCAAGCTTCAGTGTTTACATAGCCCAAAGCCACTAAAACCCCCAGATTCCTTCTATTTATAGTATCACCCATGGAGAACCAGGAAACTGAAAGTCTAAAAATCCAAGGCCTTCTCTCAGTAAGTGAAGAACATTCATGGGCATGAGATAGGTCTACGAGACTACCAGAATTTTCTTTCTTTCTTTTTTTTTTTTTTGGACCACCAAGACTAGATCTAGTCAAATGAGTGTTGGTTCTGAAGCAGCCTGCCTGAAGTCTCCACGGTACCCAACAGCATGGGGCAGTCCTCTGTGACATGTCCAGAGCCTGTGGGTAATGCTCTGTAACATGCTCCTTGATGGCAAAGCACTGAGTTTTGAAAACAGCTGGAAGATGTCTGGAGGCAAATCTGGTGAATAAACTGAACAGTAGCAGTACCATCGTGGACCCCAGAGGAGGGGCGGCCATAAGCAGTGACCCTGAGCTCTAAGGCTGCCAGCTGGCCAAGGGCCACCACCAGAGAAGCATTTCAGGCACATCCTGAGTAGTGGAAGCAAAACCACCAACAGGCCTCCCCGGAAGGACAACCTCTCATTTAAGTACCAGGCCTAGTGCTTTCTATAGTCCTACTGCTTAAATGAGCTAAGAATGAGGATGCTTTCCTGGGTGGAAAATATTTTATACGCACTTGGTAAGCAAAATGCCTCAAGAAAAAAAGTTTACCAATAAGGAGTTTCTATCAGTCTCTTACCTGAGAGTGTGAGGGTTACGACAGACAGAAAAGGTTGTATTAGGTACACACCTTCCTTCTCACAAAAAAGGAATGGAGGCTAAGATTTCAGGTGCCATGCCCCCAACCTCCTCTTCTGGTCTTGTTTCTAATCCTGTAATAAGTCCACGAAACAGGCCGTCCAGTTGTGAGAAGACAGACTCAAAAAAGTATTTCCAGACTAGGAAGCCTAAGAGTTCCAGTGAAATCCTATGTCCAAGTCAGAAGAGCGGTTGAAGAGCTGGAAAACTAAAATCCCAAGTCCTCTGAGATGCCGGAAGCTTGGGGAGAGAGTATGGCACAGCCTCCTTGACCTGGAGACTCTGGAGGGTAGTTAACATTTCAAGTCAAAAGGCACTTCTAGCCTGGCTGAGTAAGTGGAGGGCAGACTTTCTCCTCTGAAAGTAGAAATGAGCCCACGACTGGCAAATTTAAGGCATTTAACCTTGGGCCAGCTCTGTGGGTCAGGAACACTCTGGTCCCTGGCTCCCTTCACCACCAGGCCCATCTCAACTTATCTACCTCACTCACTTTCCCAGAATTCCTCTGGCACTGCAAGCTGTGGCTTAATGGATTCTAATGATGTAGTTGAAGTAGCTGCCTTGCCCCATTTCTGAGGTGGTAGATTTTCAGGGGTGTAGGGCACAAACCAACAGTGCCCTCAGGTGTCCTTTAAGAGAAAAGCCGCTGAGATGGAAACAGCCAGACTGATCTTGAGACCCTGATGTAGAAAAAACCCTGGGGCAGAGGGACTTTGGTTTCAAGAAGTCTTAGTGTCCACGGGCTCATTTAAACCCCATACTTCAAGTCACTGAGGTTAAGTCAATTGCTGGAAATCTGCAGGGGGTTGGAACTGCGGTGCATAGGATGTCTTGTGGATGTCTCAGACCTTAGCCTGGCCCTGCATTAGGGAAACAGGTCACTGAGTTGAAGACAGTGATATTCCTAGGATCTATATACTCTTGGTAGATAGGAAAGGAGAAAGAATGGGGCAGGGGCAGGGCAGATAAGAGAGGCTCATTTCACAGCCCATTATATGGGCCTTTTTCTTTTTTTCCCCAACTAGGGCTCCAAATAGGCAATTATTGCTCATGTTGACTTTCCCTTTGTATGTACATTCGAGACTGTTAAATCACATTTGGAGAGTCAGTTTCAAGCTTGTTTTGATAATTCCCCTTTAACCTGAGCAAAGGATGGTATGTTCAGAGCTAGGAATGAGGTTGAAACTGGAATTTTATAGCCCTAACCAAGGGAGGTTTTGCTGCAAGAAATCCTTGCAGTTGAGTTCTGGCATCATCTTCCTAGGTCTCTCTATCTAGACAGTGCAAAGCAGAGCAATGTGAGAGAAACTTGCAAAAGCCTTGGAAGGATAGGGAGACGTGCTTGCAAGACAGTCTCAAAAATGAAAATCTCCCATGTTACTGGTATCGGAATAACTGGGAGAGCTTGTCAGAAAGGTAGACCCCCCAGAACTCCCCACCTCCAAAGTCCTGAGCAGTTGGGAGGTCCACAGTCACCTCAGGAGGTGGGGTGGAACTGATGGGTTCTGAGACAAAGATGAGGGAATGGAAAGAACAAAGAAACAGCTGAAAAAAAGGTCTAGGAAAACATGGGTGGAAGTGAGCAAAAGCAAGGAACAAAGGAGCTGTAAAACACAAACATGGTTCATTAAGTTGGGAGGAGCAGCAGTGGGTAGTTGTCCCACAGCATGTGACCTCAGTAAGAAAGCAGCATGCTGGCATAGGGTTTCATAAACCTCAGCTCTCCCTGGAATCTCTGCTTCTAGAACACCAAGTTAGCCAAACAAAATTCTCAAATTCCAGAATACTAAGCTGGTCAAATGGGCCAACATACAAGAAAGAATGGCCTGCAAAGCAGGTTTGTCCCTGTAACACTTGATTCCTATGGATGTTGAGGTGTGTGTGTGTGTGTGTGAAGACCAGCTCAGAGTGGTCCTGACACCCCCAAACTAGGAGTAAGCTCCCTGGGCAGTGAATCCAGCCTGGTGAGAATGCCTTCAGCCTGGTCAGTGTCGGCTCTGGCGCTTTGCGATCTCCTCCTGGATGCGCAACTTGAGGGCCTCTCGCATTGGTGGATCCAGAGGTGTGTGTGCGGACACCTCCTCACTCACCCTTCCTGGATCATCATCCTACGTGGAGGAAGAGTCAAGAAGCTCAGGGCTAGCGTCTTCTGGAAAGGCGACCTGCCCTGTCCCTAGACAATACTCTCACAGAACTCCATTTGATTCACGGCTTCTTGCCAGTGCCTGCCATTTCCCAGGTTTCCCCCATGATAGTGATTTTCAGCTGGGGGCCACATGCCCTCCCAGGGGCCTGCGGAGGATCACTGTGTGACAGGGGTGAGTTGTGCTCAAAACCATCACCCAGCAGTCTATTCTCCTATGTGGAGCCGACACTTCCCACTGGCCCTGAGGAAAACAGTGGCTCAGGCTCTGGCAGTGATTTCTAGCACGGCCAAGGACCTTCAGGCTGCAGCTGTTTCCATGAGGCATACCTGATACACGATAACTGAGGTGACCTCTCCGCTGTCTGCCTCATATTCTAAACAGAAGAGCTGATGGCCAGAAGGTTCTGGCTCGGAGCCGCCACTACTGCTGCTTTCACTGGACTCCTCACAGTCTGGGTTGCTTAGGTGGGTCGAGCCATCTGGAAGGATGAATCACAGTGAGAGGGAAGAGGGGAAGGCTGCTGGAGCCCCTGTCCACACGGAGAACACATGAAAACATAGCACAAAGAAAGTCCCGATCTTCTCACGGGCTCTGTGCGTGTGTGTTATGTGTTAAGTGCGCAGCCAATCAATAGTTTCATTTACCTTTGTATCCCTGCTCTGGGGCCAGCACAATCCTATCATGCGGTAGATACACAATACACCTTCATCTAGTGAATAAGTTTGCAAGGTAGTGGAGAGGTGGCCAGAGTCCTACCTGGGTTCAAATCCAGGCTGTCATTTATTAGCTATGAGAGACCTTGGGCAAGTTAACCTCTCTGTATCTGTTTTCTATGAAACAAGTGACAGGAATTTCCGTCTTATGGGATCCATTGAAAATTAAATGAATTAACATACCCAAGATCTGAAACACTTTTAAGTAACACCAAACAAGTTTAGTGTCACCCTAGCTATTGTGATCTCTATGTCCCTGGGAAGTTGGAGAAAAGGCCGTTTTAAATACTGAGTTTGAGTTTCATTCCACACCTATGTTCTGGTCAGCTATAGCTTTGCCAAGCTCTCCGTCAGCTAGTGAGAACCCTAAAGCACAGGATGGTGGGCAAACCAGTAGACAAACCACGACTTGCCGGCTCCCAGGTATTTCCTGTTAATAGTGATGCTTAACTGGGGGCCACGAGCCTTCTCTGTTCTCAGAGAGAATCAGTGAGCAAATGAGGAGCGTCGAGGTAGGGGTTCCGGGAAGGAACGACATGAACTGAGCCTTAGGGGTTAATAAGTGGCTTTTTCCACGTAGAGAAAGCAGCGCTAGAGAGAGAGCTGGGGGCTGAAAGAGCGCGAGGGATGGAGGAGGTAGGCGGGGTGGGCGGCCTCACCTCTGTGTCGCGGCAGGTACACCTGCAGGTCGGGCTTTCGGGGCCGCGTCGGCGCGGGCGTGTGCCGCCTCCTCGCCTTCTCCTTGGCCGCCTGCTTCACCTTCTTGTCATAGTCGTCCCTGCGGGGAGCCGAGCGGGAGTCAGGGACCGCCGGGCCAAGCTAGGCTGGGGGCGGCGGCGGGGAGGGGCGGTACCGGGCGAGCTGGTTCCGTCGGATGTGGTGCACAAAGCCGTGGCTCATGTCCAGCCGCCCGCCAGGCTTGCAGCAGAGGCCCGGCCCGGGATCTGGCGCCGCTTCCATCTGGAGCCTTGTGCTGGCAGCCTCCGCCAACTCAGCAGCCCCAACGGCCGCTCTCCCGCCGGACGAGTACCGCACCGCCCCTCGTCCGACTTCCGGCCCCGCGCCCTGACGTCCCGCCCCGAAAGAGCCTGCCGGGCCGAGCGTCGCGGCGCCCGGAGTTCCAGACGCCGGTCCTGGAATGGGGCATGCGCGGCTTTCACTCCCCGTCGGGGCTTTTCTTTGTCACGTTAGTACTAAGAAACAGGATTTAGGCTTACAGCTGATACATCAGAAAATTCAGAAAAACACAAAGCACCCATTACACCACTCAGCGATGGGTGTGGAGTCTTCCTTTCCTTTTTGTGGTGAGAAAATGCTGTAGAACTCCCATCCCGGGTTGTGTGACCTCGGCTGACCATTGAAGCCCGGGGAGCCTCACTGTCCTCATCCATAAACGAGGCCATTGAGTGCATTTGCCTCAAAAGAGGTTGTGAGGAGGCGAGTGCTCGGGCAGGGCACACAGCAGCACCCTGGCCGCACAGCCCTGCGAAGGCTGCTGGCGACTGGGGCGCCCCTTCTAGCCGGTCCAGAGCCCGAGCCCGAGCCCACCCGATCCACATCTCAACTGTCCCCTCGGAAGGACCCAGCGCTTTTCAGAATCTGAGTGTGTAGTTTGGGAGTCCTCTTTTAAAAAATGACAAAATTAGAAATTGGTGGTTAGTACAGCGACATACTGGTACATCCACACGATAGAATACCGCTGAGCAATCAAAAGGAACAAGTTGTTGATAAGACGGAAGCGCGTGGAGGAATCTCAAAATAAATTATCCTAGCCAAAGGCACCAGGCAAAAAAGAGGACACGCCGTGGGCTTCCATTTATATAAAATTGCTCTGGAGTGACAGAAGGCAGATGTTTGAAGAAGGACAATTTTGAGGCTGGTGGGTAGGTTTCTTATCTTGATTGTGGTGATGACTTCAGAGGGTATACACCCATCCGTCAGTATTTAGCAAATTGCACATTTTTTAAAGAGTTTATTTATTTGTTTGAGGGACAGAGATCACAAGTAGGCAGAGACGCAGGCAGAGGGAGACGGGGAAGCAGGCTCTCTGCTGAGCAGAGAGCCCGATGCAGAGCTGGATCCCACCACCCTGAGATCATGACCTGAGCCGAAGGCAGAGGCTTTAACTCATTGAGCCACCCAGGCGCCCCAAATTGTACACTTCAATCATGCATTTGATTGCATGTCAATTTCCTCTAGGTAAAACTATACAAACAAACTAGTTCAGGGCCGTGGACGGGGTCGTGAAGGTCACAGGCCCCGAAGTCTGAGCTTTATTAGCGTCAAGGTTGTCTCTGCCTGACGTTTGCATTTTCCTGTGATGCCAAGAACAATTCTCTAAATGCGGAATAGAGTAGCCAGGTCGCTCCATGGGGGGATGGTTTGGGGATGTAGCCTAGTTCTCTGGTGCCCGGTGACTGTGGAGACGACCTCCCGATTCTGTTTCCCGGGCACAAAGAAATCAGGGGCCCAAAGACAACTTTCTTTTAATCCAGAAAATTATGGGTAAGGTGGCAGTAGGCCCGCAGTCTTTTCCCAGGTGTACACGCAGACAGACACTAAGGGGCCACAGGAGGCGCAGTACTTCCCAGAAGTTTCTCGCGGCATAATGTGTCCTCCACCCCGACTCGTAGAGAGCCCAGCTTTCCATAACAGCTCCGCTCCTGATTGGCTATCTGCCGCGCGCTCCTGCGTGCCTTGAGCCTGCGCAGAGCAACTCGACTCGTAGTGGCGATGTCCGGCCGGTCCAAGCGTGAATCTCGTGGTTCTACCCGCGGGAAGCGCGTGTCCGAGTCGCGGGGCAGCTCGGGTCGCGTTAAGCGGGAGCGAGACCGGGAGCGGGAGGCCGAGGCGCCGAGCTTCCGGGGTAGCCCAGTGCGTGTGAAGCGGGAGGTCGAGCCGGTGAGCGCGCGGGAGGTCCCGGCGCCCGTAGTCCCAGCTGTGCGGGTGAAGCGGGAGCGCGAGGCTGACGAGGACTCTGAGCCTGAGCGGGAGGTGCGAGGTGCGCGGGGCTGGCCTGGGCCGGGCCGGGGCGGGCTCGAGCTCAACTCTTCACGTTCTCCTTTTTCTCTCTTTTTTTTTTAATTTAAAGATTTTATTTATTTATTTGACAGAGAGAGAGATCACAAGTAGGCAGAGAGGCAGGCAAAGAGAGAGAGAGGAGGAAGCAGTCTCCCTGCAGAGCAGAGAGCCTGATGCGGGGCTCGATCCCAGGACCCTGAGATCATGACCTGAGCCGAAGGCAGCGGCTTAATCCACTGAGCCACCCAGGCGCCCCTCCTTTTTCTCTTTTAAACTTTCCCTGGGAGTGGAGGTGGGCGTGGGGTTGGGGGATTCACACTCCTAGTGTCCGCGACCAGACTCGACTGCATTGTACTGAGGACAGTACTAATTCTCTGAGGCTTTATAATTTTGTTTCTGGTCCTGGTTATCTGTGTATGATTTTACTGTAATATTAAATTTTCTTGCTTAGGGTTCTCTGACATATTTTTTTGTATTACAGTCCAGGATAGCACTTTGGTCATAGAAAGTGTTTGATAAATATTCTTTGAATAATTGATAATTTCAGGGTATTCTTTATTTTTCTTAAGTACCTTGTCAGGTTCAGGTTTCCCCTTTGGAAGAGAAGTTGTTTCTTAGGTATCTTGCGTCATTGTGATAAGGAGGTTTTTCCTCTGAGACACACTAGGATCCCACTTGCTGCTCTGGCTTGTCTTTTGTCTGTTTATTTTTTCCCTTTCATTTTTATGATGAAATAGATCACAGGAACTAAGATGGACTGAATATAATGCACAAGTATAGTTTAAAGAAGAGTGGAAGTACACCACTTGTTAAGAACTGTGAAGGGCTTAAGATTTTATTTGCAAGCTGCCTAGTTAGCCTGCCAGTTTTCTGGATGCTGATGAAGACAGGACAAGTTCCTGTAGCATCATTTTCCACAGTGCAGTTTGAAAGAGAACTCACAGTGGGTGGCTTTCCAGGAGAGGAACTCTGGGCTTACAGAATGTGGATCTTTTTTGTGGTCTGTGAACTTGACTCCCCTTTGCCTGTAGGGAGACCCCCCCCCCCAACCCCATTGCCGTTTACTGTATAAATATCCTTGTCAGGGTAGTCTGGAGGCAGACAGTGCCTCTGGTCACAATATGGGCAGAGATATGAGACACCCATGGAGGATCGTCTCCTAATGCTATTCAGCATTAGAAGTGGCACATAACCAGTACCTTAGAAGCTCCCATAGGCCCCTTCCCAGTTGTATCTACTTTCCTTCCTTGTTTAAGAATTCACTAATTTGAAATTTTTTTTCTAAGCATGTCTATTTTTAGTTTTAGTTTTACCTCATATATGTATCCCTAAGTAGTACTGTTTTACTTTGTGTTTGTTATAAATGGAATCATACTATATGTAACCTTCTGATTTGTCTGTTGGTTTTGTTTTGGGTTTTTTTTTGCTAGCCATATGTTTGAGGTTTCTCTAAATAGATGTTTATGGCTGTGTAGTGTTGTATTGATGGTATACCCGAATGTTGTTTATCCATTTATTTGTGGTGGATATTTGGTTTCTTTCCATGTTGGCCCTTTTAACTATCGCTGCTATAAATATCTTTAGTAAAGCACTCCCATTGTATCTGTGCAGAAGTTTCTCTCTGGTTTATAAGTAGATTGCTGGGTCAGAGGTCTGCATATTTTCAGCTTTGATCTTGCTGTACTATTTTCCAGAAGGTTGTAACAGTTTACACTCTCACCAGCAGTACATGAGCATTTCCATTGCTCTCTGTATTTGTCAACACTCGGAGTTTTCTGGTTTTATTTTTTCCTGTGGTAGGTGTGAAGTGGTATATTGTTGTGCAAGGAAATTGGCATTTTCTTGAATGTTGATGAGGGTTATAGTCCTAATATTCTGTTGGGTTGTTTGTCTTTTTCTTATCGCTTCACCAGATTTATGTAATCTGCAAATGAATCGTTTGTTGGTTATATGTGTTTCAAATATGCTCTCCAGTTTGGTGTATTTCTGGCCACCTGTGGAGGGGCCCATCCTGTTGGGCTTTTCTCATTTGTTTGTACTAGTAGTTGACCCTGAGTACGTTTCCCATTTTCACAGCCTGTGATGATTTTCCTTTCAGCAAAGAATGGCCGTGTGGATTCTGAGGACCGGAGGAGTCGCCATTGCCCCTACCTGGATACCATTAACAGGTTAGTAGAACAGGGATGCTGAGGGCAGAAAACACAATGGAATCTATGCAGAAAATTCTTAAACTGTACATTGACAGGTTCACATCTTTATCCCTTTTAAAGCTTTCTGCAAGAAAATTGTATTTCTTGTCATATTTATTAGTCTTTGCTTTTTAATATAAAATGTCAGAGGGCCAATTTTTTTTAGGGTGGGCATGTGCATAAAGAGCTTTTAGTTTATCTTGAATTTTCTTGATAGTATAACAGGGTACATGGTGTTCTTAGATGACAGTAGCAAATTTAAATATCTTTTGAGTATTCATATGTACTAGATACTACTTTACATGGCCAGAATTCAACAGAGAAAGGAGAAAGATAAACATATGTCCTAAAGCAGAAGTAGCTACCTCATCCTTGTTTCTTTTCCCTGGTCCCTGTTGGCATCTTTGAATGCGTTTCAACTTACGCTCTAAGATAGTACTGTCCAGTATATAGATTAGATACAGAACTTCTCTCAGTAGTGGAATTACTCTTTATATAGGCATCCATTGTGACAGGCTCAAGCCATTTATGGCTAGAGAGGACTTGAAACATGGCTTGAGGAACCCAGTTTCAGATTTTAATTATTTTAAATTTAAATGTCAGTATCCACATGTAGCTATTTTGTCCTTTAATGAATATTGTATCTTTATCGGGACCATTACCAATTAATTATAGTTAATATTTGAGGAGAAATCTCTTTGTCACTTGTGGATTCAGTGGAAGTAAAGCTTTTTGTCCCATAACCTGCCCGCATAACATTACTTTGCAGTGAATAAGTAATCTATTTGTAGGTATTCGCCTAATATTCAGACTTTCCATTTATTTTTATGGACAAAAATAGATTTTTCTCTTATAAAAGGGTTTGTTCACTCTTTTGATTTCCTTCCATTACCTGTCTTATTTTTCCTAGAGAGGGGGAGAGTCTTGAGCAGGTTCCATGCCCAGCACAGAGCCTGACATGGGGTTAGATCTCACAACCCTGAGATCGTGACCTGAGCTAAAATCAAGAGTTGGACACTTAACTGACTGAGCCAACAGGTGCCCTCATCCCCAGTCTTTTAATCTGGAATGCCATTTTGGTCCTGTTACGTTAGTCCTGCTTTTAGCTTTTCCTCCAGAGAAAGCAACTGCAATGGAAGGTTTTCTGTTGGTTGTAAATTTTAAAAAGAGAGGGACATAGCATTGTGTGTCTGGTAGAGATACCTTGACACTGCTTTAGGGCTTGGTGGGTAGGGGTGCACATCTTTATCCCTTTTAAAGCTAGACATTAAATGTCTAGGGGAGGAATAGTTAATGTCTCCCACAGTTTATATACGTATAGTCGTTGAACTGTCTCTGAAGGATGCTATGTGACGTTGTGGGATGTGGAGCCAGTGCTGCTTCACTTGGGTGCTTTCCTAGGCATCTCTCCCTATTAATTGTTTTTTCTTTTGTTTGGTTCTTTTAGGAGTGTGCTGGACTTTGACTTTGAGAAATTGTGTTCCATCTCCCTCTCACATATCAATGCATATGCCTGTCTTGTGTGTGGCAAATACTTTCAGGGTAAGTAAATGTTGTGTATTATAAACTTGCTAAATTTTAGTGCCAGCTACAGGTCTGCTCCAGAAGGTTTTTTTGTGGTTTTTTTTTTTTTCTTTTTTCTTTTCTCTTTTAAAGAAAGTAAGTTGCTGTCAGGAGTCACATCTGAGAATCCCTCTTTCTGTTCCCAGGAAATTGGGATACTCTTAAGAAATCAATAGGAGATTCTCTGGTTAGAGTCTATATACATATAAAAGGGAGAAAGAACTAGTTGAGGCTATGTAAGAGACCTCAAAGTCTGTGGGATTTTGAATCTCTGATGTTTTCTGTACTCATGTCTTTTTTTTTTTTTTTTTAAGATTTTGTTTATTTTTTGACATAGAGACAGTGAGAGAGGGAACACAAGCGGGGTAGGTGGGAGAGAGAGAAGCAGGCTTCCCACCAAGCAGGGACCCTGATGCGGGGTTTGATCCCAGGACCTTGGGATCATGACCTGAGCCGAAGGCAGACACTTAACGACAGAGCCACCCAGGCGTCCCTCATGTCTTTTTTTGAAAATCCTTTTGCTCTGAGGGCTTTTTCATTTTGTTCTCCTCTGGAAGTTTATTAATTCATTCAGACCAAGCAAATACTGTGTACACAGTGTACTGGAGGATTGAAAAGAAACGTAAACTACATTCATTGCACTTACAAAGAGCTCATAGTCAAGGTTAACACATAAAACAGCAGACTCTAGAAGACTGTAGGGATTACTGCTGGATTATGTGGCACTGAGTATGGATAAGGACTATAGGAATTGAAATATGCGAAGATCAGCGTTAGCTGGAATGTTTGCGTTCCATTCACAGAGGAGGTCAGGTGGGACTTGAACTGGCAGGACATAGAGGGTTTGAACGAGGTAAGGGAGAGAGATTCTAGAAAGGAGTGGCAATGTGAACAAAGGTGTGTAGGTGTAGGATTGTCTTGAATGCGAGTGTTTGGAAATTCAGGACTGATTGGTGGTGGACTGTCATGAGATATTTATATGTGTGTATGTGCATATCTGTGTATGTGTGTGCATGTGTTATACATGGTGTGTGCATAGATAATTTTAGATAACGTGGAACTAACTCATACACAGCCACATGCACACGCACATTTCATATTTATGTGTATGAGATTTTTTTTCCGTAACCAATGTTTTATGCCATCCAGGGAATAAAGTACTAATGTGCTATTCTTCCTTGCTTATTTTTGTGATAAGAAGAGTCCATGTGAGAGACTCATTGCACAGATGGCACAGCACTTTGTTTTTGCTGGTATTGACATTTCCCAGTACAAAATTTTGACAGGAAAATCAAATCTGATTTGTGCCTCTCTGGCATCTACTCTCACAGCCTTTCATCCTTCCCTACAGGCCGGGGTTTGAAGTCTCATGCCTACATTCATAGCGTCCAGTTTAGCCACCATGTCTTCCTCAACCTCCACACCCTCAAGTTCTACTGCCTTCCAGACAACTACGAGATCATCGATTCCTCGCTGGAGGATATCACAGTATGTGTCCAGGAGGGCTGGTTTGGAACTAGTTCTTTTGGGAGCCATCCCGGGTCTCCTGGGGACCTGCATCATATGAGGTTAGGGAAGAATTTCAGTCCTTTAGGCTTGGAGAGGCTGCTTCTCCTTTGGGAGGAACCAGGGAGATGTGAGTAAGAAGGTCAGGATTCGTAATTGTGGTCTGTGGTCTGAAGCCTAGCTGTTATTTTTGCTTTTAATGTTGAGAGTTAGGACTAGAGAAATAGGGGTGAAAGCATTTTTGTGAAATATATTCCCTTGCACACTCTGGAGTAGGGATGTGAATTGGGCCTGGTGTAGGACCGTGGATGCCAGGCTGCATACTAGCTCCTGGCTGCATTTGCTGTGATGTGGCCAGAGTGGCTTGTGCATCCCAGCTGCGTTCTCTGGTGTATGATATGGGCCCAGAGTCATAGTACTTCAGTGGAGAGCTTGAAAAGTCTTGGGTTTCATTAATGTTGGAACTATTGATTGTTATTTTCCTTCTTAGCAAGTGTTTATATATTCATGCTGAATGCTCTGTTCATTCTTAAGGAAAATTTGGTGTTCCAAGTGTTTGGAACATTTATGTTGCTTTTTCAAGTTTTATAGACCTATGGATGGTTGAGGTTAAAGTAGTTCTAGTATTTGGAGAGAGAAACTGAAGTAAATGCAAGGTTTCAAAGTGAGTTGTTAGAGACCTCTGTTCAATCCTTTATGTGATGATCCTTGCAGCTCCAGGACTGGGGAAAACTCTCTTCCTGCCCCTCCAGCCACAGGGAGTTCGTGAGATCTCAGGTTTGCAGAGCCGGGGAGACGTTCCTGCGCCCACGCTGCGTCCGTGCTGGCTCTGTGTGAGGTCCCACCTGAGACTCACCTGCAGAGACTTGAGTGTCTTCCAGTTTCTGACAGTCCTTTATCGTGGAGTTGGACAGACCTAAGGTCTGAGGAAAGACCTGGGATTCAGTGATTTTGGGTTAAACACAGAGATCCTCTTCTGGATTAGTAATGTGGACTGGGCCTATTTGTTACCTCAGCCTTTATACCTATTGTTGTGTGTGGTGAGACATTCATCAGCAGTGTTTTTTGTTTTTGGCAGAAATTGCTATTTCAGATATATCTTATGAACTCTGTAGACAGACCTACAACAATTTGGAATTTTCTTTTGTTTTACAGTATGTGTTGAAACCCACTTTCACAAAGCAGCAGATTGCAAACTTGGACAAGCAAGCCAAGTTGTCGCGGGCGTATGATGGTACCACTTACCTGCCAGGCATCGTGGGCCTGAATAACATAAAGGCCAACGACTATGCCAACGCTGTCCTTCAGGTAGGATCAGGATGGGAACAGCGGGGGAGGAGGTAATCTGGGAACACTACGAAGGTGAGCTAAGAAATAACTCCCTTCTGGTATAGTCAGTGGTTCTTGGAAACACCAAGTCTTGCTGAGAACTGTATTTGACTCTCTTTTTTTTTTTTAAGGTTTTATTTATTAGAGGGGATTTATTTAGTGAGGAAGAGGGAGAAGCAGACTACCTGCTGAGCAGAGAGCCTGACGTGGGGCTCGATTCTAGGGCCCTGAGATCCTGAGCTGAGCTGAAGGCAGATGCTTAACCAACTCAGCCACCCAGGCACCTTTGTACTTGACTGTTCACCAAACAACATTCCTATGTCTGCTCAAGGGCTGCTGCCAAATAGTGAGGCCTTTCCTAGCCTCCGGACTCATGGCCTCTCGAGTTTTTAGGGAATGAGGGATAGAATGTGTGTGTGGTCTGGTAGTACCAAATAAGAAACACATGTGGGAGATGATGCTTATTTATTTATTTATTTGAGAGAGAGAGAGCGTGCGCATGCACAAGCAGGCGGAGTAGCAGGGAGAGAGTAAGGGAGAAACAGGATCCCCGCTGAGCAAGGAGCACGATGTGGGGCTCAATCCCAGGACCCCAGGATCATGACCTGAGCTGAAAGTAGTTGCTTAACCAGCTGAGCCACCCAGGGGCCTCTTTTTTTTTTTTTTTTTTTTTAAATAATGCAGATGTTCCTTGTGCTGGTTTTCTCATGTCTTGATCCTGCTCTTGTGTGTAAGCCCCAAAGTGGTGAATGCAGAAAGCCAGAGTTGTCCTATTTGCAATTAAGTTTTTTTTTTTTTTAAGATTTATTTATTTGACAGAGAGAGATCACGAGTAAGCAGAGGCAGGCAGAGAGAGAGGAGGAAGCAGGCTTCCCGCTGAGCAGAGAGCCCAATGTGGGGCTCGATCCCAGGACCCTGAGATCATGACCTGAGCTGAAGGCAGGGGCTTAACCCACTGAGCCACCCAGGTGCCCCTGCAATTAAGTTTTTTTTTTAAATACTAGTAATACAGGGGCACCTGGGTGGCTCAGTGGGTTAAGCCTCTGCCTTCGGCCCAGGTCATGATCCCAGAGTCCTGGGATCGGGCCCTACATCAGGCACTCTGCTCAGCAGGGAACCTGCTGCTTCCTCTCTCTCTGCCTGTGTCTCCACATACTTGTGATCTGTGTCTGTCAAATAAGTAAATAAAATCATAAAAAATCTTTAAAAATAAATACATAAATAAATAAATATTAGTAATACACACACATTATAGAAAAAGTAGAAAATGTTAGTAAATACAATTAAGAAAATTAATAATCTTGCTTGATTGCCCCCCCAAAATTAAAAAGATTTATAAACATAAACACTTAATGGGGTGGTTGGGAGATGTAGAAAGTATAAAGTGAAGGCGTCATTCTCTCCTTTCTCTAGTCCTCTGTCCTGGGCTGGCTTTAAAGCATAATATGAAAGGGGTGCCTGGATGGCTCAACTTGGTTGGTTGAGCATCCAAGTCTTGATTTTGGATCAGGTCATGATCTTAAGGTTGTGAGATTGAGCCCCACCTCAGGCTGGCTGCTCAGTGCGGAGTCTGCTTGGGATTCTCTCTCTCCCTCTGCCCCCCGCCCCCCGCCCTGCTCTCTTTTTCTCCCTCTAAAATAAAATCTTACAAAGGTATATTATGAAATCATTACAAGCATACTTCATTTTATTGTGCTCTTACTTTATTGTACCTCCCAAATACTGCGCTTTTTACAGATTGAAGGTTTGTGGCAACCCTGTGTTGAGGAAGTCCTTCAGCACCAATTTCCGATCACTTCATGGTTGTCACATTTTGATAATTCCCTCAGTTAATTATTATATTTGAATAGCTTCAGTCTCATAAAACGTTAGTGAATGAGAAGTTGCTTCTTATGGATGAGCCAAGAAAGTGGTTTCCTGATATGGAAGGGTGAAGATGCTGTGAGGATCTGGGGCGCCTGGGTGGCTCTGCCAGTTGGTTAAGCATCTGCCCTTGGCTCAGGGCATGATGCCAGGGTCCTGGGATGTTGCCCCACATCGGCTCCTTGCCCAGCGGGGAGCCTGCTTCTCCCTCTCCCTGCCACTTTCCCTACTTGTGCTGGCTCTCTCTGTCAAATAAAAAAAATCTTAAAGAAAAAAAAAAGATGCTGTGAGGATCATAAAAATGACATCAAAGGATTTGGTATAGTACATAAACTTAGTTGATGAAGCAGTAGCAAGGTTGTAGAGGGTTGACTCCAATTTTGAAAGTTGTGCTGTGGGTAAAATGCTGTCAAAAGCATCACATGCCACAGAGAAATTGTTCATGAAAGGAAGAATCAATTGATACAG
Organism: Meles meles; assembly: GCF_922984935.1. Classification (NCBI taxonomy): domain Eukaryota; kingdom Metazoa; phylum Chordata; class Mammalia; order Carnivora; family Mustelidae; genus Meles; species Meles meles. Next base: position 40,310,064 of record NC_060080.1, on the reverse strand, counting down.
CAGAGTTCATTGTTGTCTTATTTTAATAAACTGACACAGGCACTGTAGCCTTCAACAACGGATCTGTCAGTAACCATCAGCATGGAGGCAAGACCCTCCACCAGCAAAAAGATAGTCTCATTGAAAGCTCAGATGCTGGTTATCATTTTTTAGCAACAAAGTATTTTTAAATTAAGGTCTGTACGTTGTTTTTTTTAGACATAAGCTATTGCATACTTAATAGACTACCATATAGTGTAAACATAACCTTTATGAATGCATTGGGACACCCCCAAAACTCATTTGACTCTTTTTTGCAGCATTAGCTTTATTGTGGTGGTTTGAATCTGAACATGTAATACCTCTGAAATTGGCCTGTACCTGTTCTTGTGCAGCATCTTTAATGATGTTAATCATTAAATGTTAATCTCTTCAGTGGATGAATTACAACTTATTCATCACCTCTTGATTTAATGTATCTAGGCCCTAGATTCTAGGCTGTAGGGTGTTTGTAGCAACTCACAAACCCATCAACAAAACAAAAGAGGGTTCTTCACTTTGCACTGTCTCTGTTACCCTGTTAATTTTTTCCCCATTTTGATATGTTTAATGTACCTTTTTAAATTCACTTCTGAAGTTGATTACTTAGATTTTTTTCATGCAGTATTGCGCTGTATGTGCTCATTTTTCTATTGGTGCTTTATTTCACTGAGCTCTAAGAGATACATACCAGCCTTCTTTTGGTGTATGTTGTAAATATTTTCTTCTAGTTAGTTCCATAAGAAGTTTTTATTTATAAAATAAGTAGGTGAACAAACTCTCTGTGATATTGCCACTAGAATGGGATTGAATGGATGAAGTACTCCATCTGGAGGCTGACTAATTTCTCTCTGATAATTTTTGTATTGTTTCTGAAGCCCGAGAGCAGCTGGATGACTGAGAACCAGGAAGAACTTCATCCATACTCCTTTCCTTTAAATAGTAACTCTCTCTTTTTTTTTTTTTTTTTAAGATTTTATTTATTTATTTGACAGACACAGCAAGAGAGGGAACACAGCAGGGGAAGTGGGAGAGGGAGAAGCAGGCTTCCCGCTGAGCAAGGAGCCTGATGTGGGGCTCAGTCCCAGCAACCTGGGATCATGACATGAGCTGAAGGCAGACGCTTAACGACTGAGCCACCCAGGTGCCCCAGTAACTCATTTTTTAAATAATTATTCTCTTAAGCATGAAGTCCTTGTTTAGCTGAGCTAAACTTGTAGGGGCTTTCCTAATCATGTCTGTTGTTGTGGTGCTCCCTGTGCCCTGAGTTGCCTTCCTTGAAGATGCTTGGGTTTACTGTGTTTAGCAGAAACCTCAATCCTCCTTTCTAAGTGGATTACCTCACCAGAGAAAGTGGTGCTTCTATTAAGCACAGTGTTGGTAAGGATTCACAAACCCATCAGGAGGGGCCTGTGGAGAAACTGCATTTATTTAGGGTCTGTTCTGTGGTCAGAAATAGTTTCTCCCAGTTTTGTAGCTCACACTAATGAGCACATATTTCTTCCTGAACCGACATGGCTAGACTATCTTTTTGCTTAGTGAGGTAAAATGTATTTTTGTTTTCCTAAATCTTTTGACCACTTCAACCCTAACAAAATTTTTTTTTAAGATTTATTTATTTGAGAGAGAGAGAGAGCAAGCATCTAGCTGGGGGGAGGAGTAGAGAGAGAGGGAGAAGCTGGCTCCCCACTGCGCAGGGAGCCCAATGTGGGGCTTGATATTGGGACCCCGGGATCATGACCTGAGCTGAAGGCAGATGCTTAACTGACTGAGCCACCCAAGCACCCTTCAATCCTAATAGAATTAATCATTTTTTTATACATATTCATTTTGTGTCATTTATATGTATAATTCATTTTTCTTTCATTTTGTTTATATTTATTATCCTTCTCTCCATAAATACCACATTTTGGGGAAAACACCAAATTTTAACATAGTTGCGGGCCTAATTAGAGTAAATAAAAGATACTATTTTTAAGAAAGTTGGTCAGTGTGGGCACCTTGGTGGCCAGTCGATTAAGAGTCTGGGAATTAAAATCTTAAAAAAAAAAAAAAAAGTTGATCAGTGGATAGGGACTTGAATACTTTTTTTTTTTTTTAAACTTCCTTGAGGCACCTGGCTGGCTTAATTGGTGGAGCATGTGACCCTGGATCTTGGGATTGTGAGTTTGAGTTCCATGTTAGGGGTTGAGATTGCTTAAAAAAAAGTAAAATCTTGAGATGTGTGGGTGTCTCAGTCAGTTGAGTGCCTTTGACTCGGGTCATGATCCCAGAGTTCTGGGATTGAGTCCTGCAGCAGGTTCCTTGCTCACTGGGGAGTCTGCTTCTCCCTCTGCCTGCCACTCCTGCTGCTTATGTGCTTCCCCACCTTTCTGACAAATAAAAAATAAAATCTTAAAAAATAAAAGGTCAGATTCAAAAAGAAAACTTAAAACAAAAGTTCGTCATGTCTATGTCAGTATAGTGTCTGCAGAACTGGACTTTATTTGAAACTTAGTACAGAGGATGTTTCTATAACTTGAACTTTAATCCTGAGCATTTCCTTCTGACTCCTGAAGGCCATTACAGGCCCAGTTCTAGTAGAAGAGCTTGTCCCCAGGGTTAGGCCCAGGGGCTCTGGATTAATTGGAGTATTTGACTTCCAGGCTTTGTCTAATGTTCCTCCTCTCCGGAACTACTTCCTGGAAGAAGACAATTATAAGAACATAAAGCGTCCTCCAGGGGATATCATGTTCCTGTTGGTCCAGCGTTTTGGAGAACTGATGAGAAAGCTCTGGAACCCTCGAAATTTCAAGGCACATGTCTCTCCCCATGAGATGCTGCAAGCTGTTGTCCTTTGCAGCAAGAAGACCTTCCAAATCACCAAGCAGGGTAAGGAATGAGTCATTTATCTTTTCTTTCTTTCTTTCTTTCTTTCTTTTTTTAAGATTTTATTTCTTTATGACCAATCGTGAGAGAGGGAAAACAAGCACAGGGGAGCTGGAGAGGGAGAAGCAGACACCCCGCTGAGTGGGGATTCCGATATGGGGCTCAGCCCCAGGACGCTGGGATCATGACTTGAGCCAAAGGCAGACACTTAATAACTGAGCCACCCAGGCACCCCCATTCATCTTTTCTTATGATAGGGCAACAAAACCAGTTTGATGAACAAATTTACTTGTGCTTGCAGTGAACCTTATACTAACTGGATGAGTGTTTAGTTGATAGTGTGATTGATTTCCTCACTCCTCTTTCATCAGCCTCCCCTGCTCAGAGTTGAGACCTCAGCTGGATAGAAAGGCTGTCTTATTTGGTAAACTAAACCATATGGTTCTGGGAAAAACTAGGAGGCTGGGAAAGGCACTAATCCTGAAGGGCTTGTTACCTTTGCTTCTCAATTTGTCATGTTGCAGACCAGATATTCTGATGACTTATTCTGACTCTTTTCATCCCTCTAAGTCCCACTCAGTAGTTACTGCCATATGAGTACAGTGGACACTTTGGAGCTCTTAGCACCTGGATCTCAGGCAGTGTCCTCTTGCCTCCTGTCCGTGTATTCACCACGGCTTCCTGCTGCTCTAGTAGGTTTTAGAGCTACGGGGATAAGCAGCACAGTTGTTTTCTTCCAGGAGCTCCCATTCTAGTGGAGAAGATCAGTGTGTAAAAAGGCGACTGCAGGGTGTGAGTGCTATGGTAGAGGAAGTGAAGTATGCTCTGGGAGGGAGCGTGGAACAAGGAGCCCCCTCTGAGCACACTGGTGGTCGGCTGGGGTCGGGACGGAAGAAGAGTTAGTTGAGTTTCAGGCACTGTGGAGATTGGTTGGGGCTGGGCACTCCAGGTAGAGAGGATACTGCCAGCAGTGCAGACGTCCCTGGGACAGACGGAAGACTGCCAGTAGCCAGGCGCTTGGAGTCCAGGGGACAGTGTGAGGGCGGAGGTGGGAGGGACTGGATCATTGGGTTTATGCCACTAGAAGGAGGTTGGGTTATATCCTGACAGCAGTGGGGAGTCAGTGAAGGCTTTTAAGCCAAGATGTGACATCAGACTCATGTTTTAAAAAATATGATTCTAGCTGAGGAGTGATTTAGAGAGGACATTCAATACTGGCTTTTGGTGGATGTTGAGAGGTTTGAAGTGAGCTGATAATCGAATGTCCTGGTTGGGTCAGAGAGACCAGGGAGAGAGTAGAGATTGGAAGACTAAGAGCTTGATCATGAGGAGTGCCAGCATTTAAAGGCCAAATAGAAGAGGATGCCCCGGGGACCAGATGGTGTGGCCTGAAAGGAAGGAGGAAAACCAGGAGTGTGGCGTCATACCAACCAGGGCATGGTTTGGGTTAAACTGATTTCCAGCTTTGACATGCTCCACCGTTCTTTCTTTTCCAGGGGATGGAGTTGACTTTCTGTCCTGGTTTCTGAATGCTCTACACTCAGCGCTGGGGGGCACAAAGAAGAAAAAGAAAAGTATGTCATGTTCTTTTATAAAAGAGAACTCTTTTTTTGTTTGTTTCCTTTTACAGGTACTCTGCAACTTCCTATCCTTAACTGTTGATTTTTTTGTGTTAGGGTAGTGTTTATGTACACACGAACTAGATTCTATTCCTGAATAGATTCTTCCCCATTAAAAATAATTAGATATGGTTAATCCAGTGACACGCTTAATACATGGAAATGGATAGAATTGTGGTCTGCAAACCCTGACCCAGTTCCACACTGAGGGTCTGGGCAGCATGTTATGAGCTGCTGGTCTGGTAGTGCAGGAGCTCACTGAGTGTTCGCCTGGCTTCTCAGTTAACTGGTCGAGCAGAGTGAAAGCTAGTTTGTTCCCCTGGGCCTGTACTTGGGGAATTGAGAGGCTGGGTCCATACAGGTTCTTGGTTCAAGTCCTGTGTCCCTTAACATCCATGTTTGCATATCAGTAGTTGGTTTTCTCGAATGCCAGAAAAAACTCTCAGCTTAGAGACTGCTGAGCTAGATGAATGATTTTGGAGACCGAATGCAGTTTTTTTCTTGTCCTTTTTCTCTGTTCTGCTGGTGTTGGTGTTTACTCCTGTGGAATTGTGTGCTGGTGCTGTTCTCTACCAGATGTCTTCAAGCTGTGCACAGCCTCTGAGTTCTGTAACTCATGTCCTTTCAGGATTCTAGAACCCTGTTGTGCTTTCTCTCTTTCCTTTGGTTCTCTTTGGCTCCGTCCCTCAGTCTGCTTGTTTCTGTCATGTCTAGCGCAAGGTGGACTCTCTCTTTGCACATAGCATATGGTTATCGGAAATTCTTTGGACTTGTCTTGTTTGTGAATTCTGTGTGATTCATAAGTCTCTAGGCTTTATAAATCATTCATTCATTTCAGGCACACTTAATTTTTCTCTTATGGGCCAGGCCCTGTGCTGGAGGGTCAAAGGGCATCTTCTGGAGAAGACAGACATAAAATAATTATTTACACAAATAATAATGGAGGTACTGTGGCAGTATATGTTATAAAGGTATTTCTGTGTTTAGTGAGACCTTTGGGTCTTATGCTGGAAGATGCTGGTTTATTTCAGAAATTTAGAAGTTAGGACTGTATTTTGGAAACACTTTTCCAATCTGACAGAATTTACATTTTGATCTCTGTTTGTACAGCTATTGTGACTGATGTTTTCCAGGGGTCCATGAGGATCTTCACTAAAAAGCTTCCTCACCCTGATCTGGTGAGTGGGTCAAACCCGACTCTTGGACAAAGAGAGGCTTAGAGATCTATCAAGGCCTCTGCCCCAGGATGAGGTGCTATGAAGCACTGGCCAAGGGACAGTTTCCTTAGGCTCCTGTTATGCCAGTGTGCAAAGTGTGGGAGTTACGGGAGGGTGTGCTGGGCACTGGGTGGTGCTGGCCTGATTTTTCAGAAAGCTCAGGTGAGCTTTCTAGGTCATCTAAAAACGTTTTAAATAGTCTGGTATTTAAATAAAATCTCTCTGAAGATGGAAACCCATCAGTTTTTGCATTACCCTGAGCAAGTGACGCTGCTGCCGCCCATGAAATGCCCAGTCTCTCGGGCCCCCTCTTCATTCAGTTCAAACAAAATGAAGTAAATATAAAAAAACATGGTTTCTTTCCGTGTGTGTGTGTGTGTGTGTGTGTGTGTGGTAGTCTCTGTACTGCTCACAGTCCTTCCCTCCTTTCTCCTCTCCCTCATCTCTAGCCAGCAGAAGAAAAAGAGCAGCTGCTGCATAATGACGAGTACCAGGAGACAATGGTGGAGTCCACCTTCATGTACCTGACGCTGGATCTCCCTACTGCTCCCCTCTACAAGGACGAGAAGGAGCAGCTCATCATCCCTCAGGTGCCGCTCTTCAATATCCTGGCCAAGTTCAACGGCATCACAGAGAAGGTAGCCCATTTGCACAGCTCCCCTGCTGATGCTTCTTTCTCTCTTGACGTTCTGAGTTTCTTTTTATACTTTAAAGTCATCACATGTGTGGAATGCATTTACCATAGAGCATATTGTCTGTCGTGAGCCTCCCAGACTCTGTTGTTGCTTCTAGCTGGTCACCCCAACTCTTAACTTGATTTGCTCTGCCCTCTCTTGTACTTCTCTTATGCTCCTTTAAACCATCTGCCTCTGGGTAGGTTGGAGAAAGGAGAGGCCATTTAGGACAGTATAAACTCAGAAAAGTAGGAAAAACTCCCATCTTTTAAAAAATACAGTGTCAAGGGGGCCTGGGTGGCTCAGTGGGTTAAGCCTTTGCGTTCAGCTCAAGCCATGATCTCAGGGTCCTGGGATCGAGCCCCACATTGGGCTCTCTGCTCTGTAGGGAGCCTGCTTCCCCACCCCTCTGCCTGCCTCTCTGCCTACTTTTGATCTCTCTCTCTCTCTGTCAAAATCTTTTAAAAAAATGTAGTGTCAGTATTAAAGTGGAAAAAATAGAGCTAAAATATAAATAAAATGAAATCATTTATTCTTACTGTCACATTACTTTTCTTTTTTAAGATTGACTATTTATTTGAGAGAGAGAGAGCGCACGCGCATGCGTGCGCATGTATATTCAGGCCCGCAAGCTGCGTGAGGGGTGGGGAGGAGCAGAGGGAACAGTGGTTCCTGGAGATGGTAAGTCTTGTTAAGAACTGTACATGACTCTTTTTTTTTTTTTTTTTTATGTTATATTTATTTATTAGAGCATGAGCAGGTTGGGGGAGTGGCAGAGGGAGAGGGAAAAGCAGACTGCTCGCTGAGCATGGAACCCAGTGCAGGGCTCAATCCTAGGACCCTGAGATCATGACCTGAGCCAAAATCAAGACCTGGTCACTTAACTGACTGACCACCAGGCGCCCCTGTAATATTACTTCTTATGAAGTTAAAAGTGTCTTTTTATCTACTGAATTAACTGTTTCTTGGTTTAATTCCTTTCTTCATGCTAGACAAATTTTAATCCTTTTGGTTTTTTACTGGGAGAATTTTTTTAACTTAATGTCTCCTTCCAAACCCTTTCTGCCTTTTCTCTTCATTAGCTAAGAGTCTCTTGTTTTCAGATACTAAATACCAATGAAAAGCTCATTAAAAGAAAAACATTATTGGTAAGCATCTCCTTAGGATCTTAGGGAGACTTGAACTGAGCAGGACTTGGGAAGGACGGAATGAGAGCGAGGGGCTTGTCAGAAGTGGCGGCCTGTTGATTATCTCTTGTACAGACTGCTGTTACCTTATTTCCAAGACCCAGCGTCTGCCATGCTACTCTAGGTTCCCTGGAGGGAGTCGAAAGGCCCTCTTGAATCAGGTTTCCTTTCTGTTCAAGGACCCGGTGAACAGGGTCTTTTCCTTGAAAAGGCTGAATTGTGAACTAGGCAGCTACTCCAGCACTCTAAAACATGCCTCCCCTGACCTCTATCACTGTTTCCATCCAATGTCCAAGTCCATTGTCAGGTACTGTAAACAAGTTTATTTTGCACAAGCCCTGGATATCCATGGACAGTGGCAGCTGCCTGTCTCTCTCTCTCTCTCTCTCACTCACACACACACACACACACACACACACACACAGAGATTGGTACAGTGATACCTAAGATGTCTAATCTATTTAGACTTGTTTCATTTTAGGGAGGTGAAAGAGAGACCTTAGGGTTCGAGTAGCTCAGTTTCTATATTTTATGGTTTAAAGTGACAGAGCTGAGAATCTAAACTCTGATTTTTCATCTGGCTTTTTCAGTCATGCCATTCTTGGTCCCTGTTATCTCTGTTTGTTCAAACTTAAGTAATATTAAGATTCCCTTGAGTCGTCAGTATTGATTTGCATTTATTTTTACTATAATAATACTTGAATTGGTATAAATGTAAACTTTGGTGTAAGCTCATTATACCTATAAGCTCATTATACCTATAGCTTTTAAGCAAGTATGAAATTATAACACATTTCTAAGTTATGCAAGCAAAACTTTAAAACTAATGAAATTGATCAGCAGTGCTGTTACAATGTGATGTATAGTTAAATTGTTCCTTGCTGTCTGATTGTGGTACTGCTGTCCATGGTGAAATTCTTCCCCTCCGTTTTCTGGAGCTTCTGAGCTCCAGAAAATGTTAGGCTGTGATAATCATTTATTTGTTAAGTCCTTCCGTAGTCTGAGATGATTAAAATGAATGCTTCTTGTGTCCCCTTGTTTACAGATTCAGATGTAGGCAGTGAAATTTCTTAGCATTTACCTGATTAAAAACATTTTCGGGGGGAGGCCGAGGTGAAGGGAGGGTGCCTGGCTGGTTCAGGCAGGGGAACATGCAACTCTTGATCTCGGAGTTGTGAGTGTGAACCCCATGTTTGGTGTAGAGCTTACTTAAAAACCCTTAGGGGCATCTGTGTGGCTCAGTCGGTTAAGCGTCTACTTTCCGCCCAGGTCGTGATCTCAGGATCCTGGGATTGAGCTCTGAGTTGGGCTCCCTGCTCAGTGCGGAGTCCGCTTTTCTCTCTGACACCCCCCGCCCCGCTCATGCTCTGGCTCACTCTTTCATGCTCTCTCTCAAATGAATAAATTAAAAAAAAAAAATTAAAACCTTAAGGAAATTTTTTTTTGCTTTCAGTACAGTATGTTATTTCAGCCACACAGAAGTTACTTGATCCAACAAAAAGATACTTTTTCCAGTAGTGCTTATACCTATCGATGATCAAAAATTTACCAGAAAGGTGTGCCTGTGATGTGTGCAGTAGAGATGGAAAGCTTATTTTTCCACCGTTCTTAGGTTTCTCATCATGTGACGGGGAACTTGATTTAAAAAAAGATAATAACCACTTTATTGTGATAAAACTCACATACCAGACAGTGAGCCCATTTAAAGTTTATAACTGGATGGTTTTTACTCTGTCCACAGAGTCAGTTTTAGAACACTTTCATCATTCATGTTTTCATCGCCCTTTAGTTACCTTCTCAGCCCCATCTCCCCCAGCTGTAGGCAGCTTCTAATCTACTTTCTGTCTTTCAGGATTTGTCTATTCTGGACGTTTCATCTAAGTGGAAGCTTGTAATATGTGGTCTTCTGTGATTTGCTTCTTTCACTTAGTGAAATGTTTCCAGTGTTCATCCGTGTTGTAGCATGTGTCACTCCTTCATTTTTGTGGCCGAATAATACCCCATTGTGTGGTCACACCGTATTTTTATCCAGTCATCAGCTGATAGACATTGGGGATTGTTGCTGCCTTTTGGCTACTGTGAATCACGCTGCCATAGATAGTAGTCTACAGGCTGTTCTGTGAATGCATTTTCATTTCTCTTGGGTGGTAATTACGAAGCGGAATTGCTGGGCTGTGGTCACTCTTCCATTTAGCCAAGTGAGGAGCTGCCGGGCTGTTTTCCGAGGCAGCTGTACCGTGTTGTGTCCCCGTCAGCAGTGTATGCGTGTTCCACTTTGTCTGCGTCTTCACTGTCACTCGGTACTGTTCGTGTTCTGGGTGAGAGGCACCCTAATCTGTGTGCCATAGTAGCATAGTGCGCTTTTGAGCTATATTTCCCTGGTGACTAATGCTGTTAAGTATCTTTTCATGTGCTTGTTGGACCTTTAGAGAACTGTTCAGGTCCTTTGGATATATTTTAACTGGGTTATCTTTTTATTTTTGAGTTGTAGGAGTGCTTTATATAATCTAGATTCCAGTCCTTTATCAGATATCTGATTTTGCAAACATTTTCTCCTCTTCTGTAGACTGCATCTTCACTCTCTTGATGGTATCGTTTGAAGCACAGAAGTTTTAAGTTTGGTGAATTACTGTCTAGATGTTCTTTTGAAGTGTATGCTTTTGTTTTCGTACGTAAGAATCCATTGTCAAATCCCAGATCGTGAAAATTTACCCTTATGTTTTCTTCTAAGACTTCTGTAGTTTTATCTCTTACATCTGCTGGGGTACCCTCAGTAGTGCAGAGCCCCTCACTGCTTCAGAAGTACTCATTCTGGGGCACCTGGGTGGCTCAGTGGGTTAATCCTCTGCTTCCAGCTCAGGTCATGGTCTCAGGGTCCTGGGATCGAGTCCCGAATCGGGCTGTCTGCTCAGCAGGGAGCCTGCTTCCTCCTCTCTCTGCCCATCTCTCTGCCTACTTGTGATCTCTCTCTGTCAAATAAATAAAATCTTAAAAAAAAAACAAAAAACGAATTACTTGTTCTGTGGGTGTGTACCTCTTGTGGTCAGGAGGGTCTTCCCTATTTTGAATTCAGTGAGACTTTTGTGGTTTTATTTCATTTTAATTTTTTGAAAAGATTTTCTTTGTATATTTGAGAGAGAGGTAGAGTGACAGCATGCGTTGGGGAAGGGACAGAGGGGGAGGGAGAAGCAGAGTCCACACAGAGCAGGGAGCCCGATATTGGGGAGCATGACCTGAGCTGAAAGCAGACACTTAGCCTACTGGGCCACCCGGGCATCCCAAGATTTTTGTGGTTTTAATTCTGTAGTTTTTAACAAACCTCTTTTTCATCTGACATTTTTGTTTTCCCTGTAGAAACAGATAACCACATTGCTGTAGGTGGAGTTCAGCAGTGTGCTCAGGTGCCGGCATAAACACGGCCTGCAGGTTGTCTTTTAGGCAGTGTTAATGGCTGTCCCTAAGCCTTCACATGGCTTCAGGGACCAGGTGTCTTCTGAATTCTTTTTTTTGTTTGTTTAAGATTATTTATTTATTTGAGAGAGGGAGAGTGAGAGCAAGAGAGAGTACAGGAGCAGCAGGGAATGACAGAGGGGGAAGCAGACTCCCTGCTGAGCTGGAAGCCCAAGAGGGGATCAATCATGGGACCCCGGGACCATGACCCAAGCTGAAGGCAGACGCTTAACCATCTGAGCCACCCAGGTGCCCCGTCTTCTGAATTCTTAAGTGCAAGGCAGAATTATATTTAAAAATCCAACCAAAACAAAACTCACACCCCTACCTCAATACTCCAGCACTAATTTGATAATTTCCTTCTCACTTTGTCTAGGAATATAAGACCTACAAGGAGAACTTTCTAAAACGCTTCCAGCTTACCAAGCTGCCTCCATATCTCATCTTCTGTATTAAGAGATTCACTAAAAACAATTTCTTTGTGGAGAAGAATCCAACTATTGTCAACTTCCCCATTACGTGAGTATTAACCTGCTTCACTTCCTCTTAGGGGGAGTGAGCCTGAATCTCTTTTCATATTTTTGTATTGTTAATCATTTGGGACTGTCTTAGAGGTTGCTGGGAACAGAGCCTACCTATACTATGTTAGTTAAGGGTTGTTGGAGGGATACAAATATTTCAGGGATTCAAAGTTAGAAGTTTACCTTGAGGCAGTCCTTTTACCTTTTCTCCTGTTGCTTGCTGGGCAGGGTAGTCTTTCACTGTAGGAAAAACAGTTGATGGAAGTAGGGCAGAGCAGGTAGGATTCTGCCTGGCTTCAAAGGTGATCCCGAGCAGTTAGGGTCTTTTCGTCTGTTTGCCGGTCTTTGCATCTGTAGTTAGGCACAGACAATGGGGAGGTTCCACATTTGTCTTGCCATCTTTGTCTTGCCTATTGGTGAGAAAGATAAATTTTGATATATGGCCTTATTTTTAGTTTATCATGTAGTTGTCTATTTATGAACTTCTATGAATGTTTTAATGTAAATTTGGAGGAGTTGTACCAGATGCTTTCATTTTACTACTTTCTAACTCAGCTCCTGTTTTTGGGGGTAGACAGTTGGTTTTCAGTTCTTAGGAGACACGGTTTTTCATGCTCTGAAGAAGATGTCTCTGAGAACATGGAGAAACCTGATGGTAGGACTGGCAGGAGGAGTGATGGTCTCTTTGCTGGCGTTTAGGTGAGAGTGGAACCCCAAGGCAGCTTCTTGTCAAGAAGGATTTGGGTGGATCTGTGATGGGATTAACTTGATGTTTAGCTCAGTAAGATTTTTTGTCTGTTGTGTTTTTTCCCCCTAAACTCTCACAGAGTAGTTTGGGAGCTGTAATGTGTAAATGCTCATCCCTTCCTTCCCCTCTCTCTCCATCCCTCTCCATTTCTCAGTTGCCCAAACCACACCAGCACTGCCAGTTTTCTCCTTTGAATGGTTCCCATTCTTAATTCTGGGTAGTGTTTAAGAGGGTGGTATCTGAAAGTAAAGAGGCCTGAGTGCTGTGCTATTCTAGCTGTGTGACTTTGGGCAGGTTGTTGGCATATCTTCTGGAGTTATTCTGACATGGATAAAATGAGAGGCTTGGACTAGGGAACCCTCAGGGTCCTTCCAAGATTAACATTTTATTTTTCCTGTTTTCATGATCAGAACAGTTGAGGGGGTGAGGAGAGGACACCTTTGTAGTTAGCATTACAGGAGAATCTCTTACTTGCTTTTCCCACACTTTCTTTCCTGTTCTTCACTAGCATCTTGTCTGTGGAACAGAGTGAAATTAGGGGACATGAAAGCCAGCTCTGTGCTACCTTGAGTGAGACCACAGAGAACCTTTCCTTGGAAGTCCATGTAGTGGGGTTCTCTTTCAGAACTGGACTCTTGTGAATTGCCACAGTCACTAGTGTGTTCCTGGGAGGAGGGAGTGCTCTTGACTGGAGGGCAGTTCCGGAGGAAGGAGGACTATGCATCGATGATAGTTCCTGCTCAGTCACCACAGAAATGGCCTCTCTCGTTGGTTTCTTTTTTTTTTTTTTTAAGATTTTATTTATTTGACAGAGAGGGAGATCACAAGTAGGCAGAGAGGCAGGCAGAGAGAGAGGAGGAAGCAGGCTCCCTGCAGAGCAGAGAGCCCGACGTGGGGCTCGATCTCAGGACCCTGAGATCATGACCTGAGCCGAAGGCAGCGGCTTAATCCACTGAGCCACCCAGGCACCCCAGTGAGTCTCGTTGGTTTCTTTTATGTTGCACCTGGAGTATGTTTATTTGGGCTACTTGTTGCATTTAGGTTTTGGTAACTGACTTCATTAGTTTGTTCTTTGGAAAGCTGACTTTGGAGAAGTTGAGAAAAAGATTAATTCTTAGCTTGTCATCCGGACTAGCTAGACGAATTCCGGAAACCTGCATTTTAAATGCTTTGTGCACTATAATTACTTTTGGAGTAATATGGTTCTAGATTAGCTAAAGTCTCCACTCTCTCTTTTTTTTTTTTTTTAAAGATTTATTTATTTTAGAGAGAGAGTATATAGGCGAGAAAGAGAGTGATTGAGCAAGCACATGTGCGAGCGGGAAGAGGGGCAGAGGGGGAGGGAGAGGAAGAGGGAAAGAATCCCAAGCAGACTGCACACTGAGCAAGGAGCCTGATGTGGGCTCCTCATGACCCATGAGATCATGACTTGAGCCAAAACCAAGAGTCAGATGCTCAACCGACTGAGCCACCCAGGCGCCCCTGAAGTCTCCACTTTTCGAAAAGGAATCTTTTCCTACATAATTTTTCTTCTGTGTTTTATTCATAATACATCTTTTTATTAGAGACTAATCGCACTTGCAGTGATTAGGTGCCCTTTGCTCATCCGGGGGAAGGGTTTCTGGAGCACAGGATTAGAGCTGCACTTTCAGCTAGGTAGGTGTTCTCTGAATTGGACTGTTCTGATTGGGAGAAGAGTGTAGTGGGAGCCTTTGGCTATTTTGTAAAACAAAATGATTTAACATGTATTCATTCCCTTTTATCACTAAATGGTTTTGGTTTAGTCATGAAAACATGAGTATTAATACTCCTGAAGATTCTCTAGGACTTGTTCGAATAAACAAGTCTGGACAGCTGTTGTTAAAGCAGAGGGGAACTCTGGAACTCACATGGATTTCCTTCAACTCCTGTCCAGATTATCTTTAACAATAAATGTTGCCTTGCAATCTATATGGTACTCTGTTATCTGCAGAAATAAATAGCTATTCCTAACACGTAGAAATCTCCCTGATGTAATTAGAACAAAGTTACGTGTTTATTACTACATGGTTTACATAGAAGAGTTTTTGTATTTTTGGACAGGTAATGTATTCACAGTCTATAATTCAGAGGGAGATATCCATCTGGAAGTGACCATGGCCATGACTGCTGTTAGCATTTCCTGTGACTCCTTCATGGATGACATTATTGGAGTTCATGTCTTGAGTGGTAGTACATGAGATGGCATGTCAGTTCTAGAGAGATTAGAAATATGATAAACTCTCTTATGCATGTGCACGGTCACTCTGTTTCTGTTGTATAGTTTTAACTGTAGGAAATTTCATCACAATTGTCTTTGTCCCATTTTCATAGTTGACATTTACTATAGCACTTGTTTTTGCAGTAACTGGTATATACGTTTATGCTTCAACTGATGGTTAGAATCCAACACATAAAACACGAAAGGAGATTTATTCCAATTCAAGCGTGCTTCTCTGTATTTGAAAGGGAATGTTAAGGTATTCAAAATAAAATAGATATTTTGCAGTCCCAGTTGCAGGAACGTAGTCAGTAGTTTCTTTTGGCAACCAGAACTGAAAAATTGGGAAGCTATAGAGTAGCCAGGGCGGGTCACCTAAAGAAGAGAAAATGGGGCTGTCAAAAGAGGGGGAAAAACAAAATCAGTGTCAGAAACAGAAAAGAGGTCATGCAGGTCCCTTGGATCTAGCTGCTTCTCCAGGGCCTGGTTCTAGCTGCTTTTCTTCTTTACCTTGAGTAAATTCCCCTTCCGTGCTGAAGCTACTCGTTTGCCCATTTTGCCATGTTGAAATTGTGAAAATGATTGTATACAGTGGCAACTCACAGAATCGTGCGGTCAGACCTTCCATAGCCAGAGGCTAGGGACCCAGCATCAAATGAACACTGTGGCCATGGTATTCCGAGAGAGGGCAGCATGTTAGTCATGTCTGCCTTAATCCTTACCATCTTAGAGGAGATGGTGACACTCTTTTCATATCCTCAAAGAGCCTTAGGCTTTGTAACCTGCTTAGATTCCCATGTATCTCTGAAGCGGCAGAAGCCCTCATTCCACTTCTAATCTGAATGACGTGAGGCCCCGCATCTTTGATGGCCAGACGCCCTTTTTTAGTGTGCTTTCCCCATAGAGCCAGTCTTTCTAGTTTGTCTCATGCTTGTGGTAAATGATGTGAATTTCCACCAGCCTGGGCTTCTAAGGCTCTGCAGGCCTACCTAGATCTGGGCTCTTGAAATAGGGTTCAGTAGCTCTGTGATCCATTGATGTAGGACTGTTTCCCTGACCTCCATAGCCTTTGTCTGATCTTGTGGCTTTATTGTCGTCATCACTAGAAATGTGGATCTGAGAGAGTACCTGTCTGAGGAAGTACAAGCAGTGCACAAGAATACCACGTACGACCTCATTGCCAACATTGTCCATGACGGCAAGCCCTCGGAGGGCTCCTACCGGATCCATGTGCTTCATCACGTGAGTGGCAGAAATGGTGCTTGTGCCTTTGCCATTTCAGTGGGCAGCTCTCTTCAGTTTGCCCGGTCTTGGCCTTGACTTTGCTGTTCTTCAAGTAATACAGCTGTCAGTCGTCAGTGGTTAGTTTCAGGCAGTGGTTCTCAATTTCGGCTGCATGTTATACTCACTTGGGGAGATTTTTAAATCCTGACACCTGGGCCATTCCAAGCCAGTTAGGTTAGAACAGTGTAATTTGTGCCTGTTGGGTTTCACCTGGAATAGAGGTTGGGGCTGCTGCTAAATATCCTGTAGTGCCCAGGCAGCCCCATAATGAAGAATTATCTGGCTCAAGGTGTCAGTCAGACTTGAGAGATTGCATTAGATTATCTGGAGGTGGGAAGCAGGCAGCATAGTGTTAAATTATCCAGGAGATTCCACTGTGCAGCTAAGGTTGAGCACCGCTGTCCCAGACTAGAGCCTTACCACCTGAAGTGGCATTCTCCAGCTAGCAGCATTGATACAGGAGAACTTGCCAGGAATGCAGAATCTTAGGCCCCACCCAAACCTCCTGAATCAGAATCCGCATTTTAAACAAGACCCTCCAGTATATAATTAAAGTTTATGAAGCACTGCTCTAAAGGTTTCTTTTAGCTAAAAACACTTCTGAATTTGTCTCAAGCTAAAAATGGATGAAACATGTACTTAAGTTATATTTGGTATCACACAGATTATTAGCACAGATTGTTTTAATTTGACGAGTCTTCTGGGACTGTGTAATAACTAGTTCTGTTTATCCAGCATTTCACTGTGTGCTAGAAAGTATGCCAACTGCTTAATGTGTGTTCAGCTCATTTGTATCTTTTTTAAGAAAATGTATTTATTTGAGAGATGAGGAGGGGTGCAGAGAGAATCCTAAACAGACTATGTGCTAAGTGCAGAGCCCAACACAGGGCTTGATCTCATCATCGGGAGATCATGACCTGAGCAGAAACCAAGAGTCAGCACCCCAAAAGCTCTTTAAATCAAATAATGCCAAGCAGAAGCCATGCACCCTCTTAATTATGACTCTTGTCGAGTGGTGGTCTAATGGCTATTCTGATTTTTCTCATTTTTTGCTGCAGTCCTCTCCTACACCTTTTGGTTTTAGGGAGCACACTAACCCATCCCTTCATACTTTTTGCAGGGGACGGGCAAATGGTATGAATTACAAGACCTGCAGGTGACTGACATCCTTCCCCAGATGATCACGCTTTCAGAGGCTTACATTCAGGTGGGTTAGCCACGAACTTGGTGTGCGCTGAACAGAGAGGGTATGGGGCCAGTGAGAGGAATGATGTGGGTGAAGGCAGGAAGTGGGATGGAGTTAAACCCTTGGTTAGGCTGGGTACCTGTTGGGATGCTCGGAGGAGTGAGATGGGGCCAAATTATATGGCCCTGAGAGCCCAGGGGTGATTGCTAGAAAAGAGAAGGGCTGGGAAGTGTGGAAGGTTTATGGATGAGCAAGGAGGTTATATGTGTGGCCAGGTTACTTTTGCAGAGGTTTTAAGGAGGGAGAGCCCAGAATCATCAGGACCCTAACTAGGAGTTGGCTCTGAAGCTTTCCCTAGCATCCCAGGCCAAGTTAGCGCTCTTTGTGACCTCCGAGTGCTTTCTGCATGCCTTTACCAGAGCACCAACCTTAGTATTTTAATGTTCTCTCTATTGGATTGAGAGCTTGTGGAGCAGAGTATCTCTGTTTCTCTTTGTAACTGCCCTGGTACCTGGCAAAGAAGGAAGACAGAGATGAAGAAAAACCTATAGCTTTGTTTTGTCTTGTCACACCGTAAGTTTACTTACAATAAATAATACTTAAAATCAAATTCAAGAATTTGATCCATTTTTCAAAGAGGCGGAATTCTCTTTAAAATGCTCCCTTTGATATCTGCTTAGTGGGTTAAATAAAACATCCTTATTAAGCATTTGGTATCTTACTATAAAAAAAGTTGCAGCAAATCCAAAGTACAGTCATCATAATTAATAACTGCCACTTGCGTTCCACTGAAAATAGCAGTTGTATCCCTGGGTCCTCTTCACAGGGGCTCCTCCGGGGCACAGAGCTTGCACACCTTGGGCTGCTCTGTCCCAACCAAGGGCTGTTGGAAGTTCTGCAAAAAGCACAGAGATCCAAGACGGTAGAAAAGGCAGCGCCACACCACGTCCTGCTCTTTTCACGACCTTGTTCCCTGGTGTCAAAAAGCTATAGCTTCATAAAAACGAATGGAGACACTTCCCATTCTAGAGATAACTCTAGTGACTTTGTCTGTGGCCTATGACTTTTTCTATTTGTCTATGTCTAGTCTTCACTAGGTGTTCTTTTTTAGAAAGCTAGTTTGGCATAGAAGGTAAGGAGAGGGGGATGGGTAGAAAGATAAAAATCAAATAAAGGGGTATTTTCTGAAGGAGGTTGGGGTTCTTGTCAGGGGACAGCCAAAATATGGATGTGGAGCAAGGGGCTGTCCCTCGCCTAGGGTAGAACAGGTACGTGGTAAATGCGTGTGGTTTGAGTGCCAGCTCCTACAAGTCTGTTGTATTCATTTCTTACAGATTTGGAAGAGGCGAGATAATGATGAAACCAACCAGCAGGGGGCTTGAAGGAGTTTTGGGTTTTGCTCCCCCAGGACTTTGGCTGAAGGTATAATAATACCAAAACTATAGCTGACCATGGGCTGACTGGCACATTCCCTGAGCTAACCCGTTTTGTGGGTTCAGATTCACCCTAGGGCATCAGAGGGGCCCACACGCCTGGGATGGCTCTGCACCGTCACCCAGCTGTTCTCTGATCAGTTGATTATAGATTAATGATCCTTTCTCCTTCCTGTCTAGCTCCCCTCTAGCTTCAGTAGGCCAGAACTCTGTAACAGATGTGTGTAATTTCTTTCTGGGCTTCTGGGAGTATCTGAAGGACAAGATAATGTCTTCTCCGTATCAGAGCCTCAGGGTTCTAGGAATAAGCATGAAGCCAGTAATGTCCTTCTTCCATCATAGGCATTTTTCCTGTGGTTCATTTCATTTTCTGATGTGTATTGGAGTGGATTAAATGTTTTCCTGTTTTTAAACCAGCCTCTTGTTTTATATCCTTCTCTTAGGCTATTGTCAGCTTGTGGGTGGTGTGTCATTTGGGATGCATTTTGTCTCCAGGTAACAAAATATCTGACTAAAGCAATAAATTCCTGTGCTTAACTACAAGTGTGGAGGTGGGCGGCGGCTTCAGGCTGAGGTGCAGGGCCGTGTGAGGGAAGGCAGGCAGGAGGGATCTTGGACTGCAGCACAATTCTGAGAGTCTCAGCCAGACCAGTGGGGGGCACAGAGCAAAGCTTGCTGATGAGAAGAATCAAGCAGTAATGGCTTTCTTCAAGCTCAGCTGTTGATGAGGACCAGCCTGGAGAAAGTGTGGCCTCAGCCCAAGCACTGTGGCAGGGCTGAAAATGTGGGCGATGTAAAGACACAGCTGCCGGTGGCAGTCAGTCACCCAGAGCGAGGTCTCTTAAAGGGAGGTAGGAACCCTGCATGTCTGTGGCTGCCACCCTTGACTTCTGGAAGTCAGTGCTGTCGCTGTTTGCTTTTACCTCTTTGACAGCTTCAGGATGTCCCTTGCTGACTCCTCTTCCTCTCTCTGGCTGTTAAAAGTTGAGATTCCTCAGGACTCAGTGCTAGGCCTGTGTCCTCTGAGGTCAGATCTCTGCCTCCAGAATAGATGATGTCATCTGCCTCCATCGCATAGCCGGCCGATGCTCACAAGGAATAGTGCCGTACTGGGCACTCACTGTTCATTCCTGCTGTTGGCAGATCAGCTGTTCGGCAGAAGTACTGCTCAGGTCAGGGTATGGGGAAGTCCAGGTTGTTGAGCCCACGTGGAGCCTCTGTTGCTGCCACAGTGACTCAGGAGCTCACTGGGCAAGCACCGGAGAAAGGCTGTTGGCTGGCATTCCACAGGTCACGTCACTCGTGTAAACCTCATTATGAAGGGTCTCCTCTGCAGCAGATGCCTTTTGGAGCCGTTCAGATGCAAAACAAGTACTTGCATAGTATGTTTATTATGTTACTATAGTAATACATGTAGCATATATATGGTATATAGTATATACAGTGTAGTGTAAGAGATCTATATAGTATATTCAAGGAGTCTGTCCTTACACCTCTTCCCCAGACTTCCTTTTCACCAGTTTTATAATCCTGCTCATTCTGAATCCCTGACCATCCAACTCAGCCGTTGACAACTGCCCATGAATTAGTTGAGGTCTGAACTTCTGGCTGTCTCATGCTCCAAACATAGTAAGCAACCCAGTATACTGTTTGCAGTTAAGCCCACTAGAGGATTTCCCTTCACCACTGTCCTTCACTGTCACCCTGAGTGGGGACGAAGTACTGCAGCTGTCCACTTGCAGGCTGGACCAGCATTTTGTACAAATCCATCTGTACACCAGGCTTGCGTTTCATCTTCCTTGGTCAGCTGGTCTTAAGGAACGCCCGGGGAGGCAATGCAACAGGAGTTGGTCTTAAAGGAATGTGGGCCACCTGCTCATGTAACTTGTGCCTTTTGGCCCTGCCTGAGGTCGGTTCAATAGACTACCCATTTAATGGTAGCTTGCAGCCGCACTTGGCCAACATTAGGGCTCATTGAGTCAGACCACAGCAGGTTCATGAGTGTAGGAGATGCAGTGTGCATGGTCACCTGTTAGCCTGGGTTTAGGTGCACAGTCTGTTATGGCCCAGTAGTTAGCCAGCAGCTGTTTCTCAGAAGGAGAATAGGTATCTTCAGAAGATGAGGGCATAGACTTGTCCCCAAATCCTGAAATTCTGCTCTGTGATTCTCCTGGTGGTTCTTGCCAGAGGCTCCATTCAGTGTTCCCATTTGCCAAGGACACTTCAAAATGTCGGCCAGCCTAGATCCTTAGGTGCAAGGAGTAGAGCGGTCTTACTGCTTGAGCTTTGGAAACTTCTTGTCCTGGCCTCCCTTTGAAACTAGTAGCTCTACAGCAGTCTCTAGCTGAGTTAAAGTAGCACACCCTAACGTATATGTATCTCCAAAAGCTAAAAAAGACTACCATCCACTGTGCCCTTTTTCTTTGGACCTGCCCAAGCAGGTGGGGCAGGTGGTAAGTGTTAAGAGGTATAGCAGCTTGTCTTTCACGAAGGAGGGGATACTTTGACGTACTCTAGACCACACTAGATCCCCAGAAACGTCTAAGGTGGCAGGCCTCTGAATTGTTCCAGGGTTAAATCCCACCCTCTTGTTTGCTTATGTCTTACTAAGACATCTAAAGTACTTGTCATGGGGTGCCTGGGTGACTGTTGACTGACACTTGGTTTGGATTCTGGGATCGAGCCCCACATCGGAGTCCACACTCAGCAAGGAGTCTGCTTGTCCCTCTCCCTCCCACTCTGCTCTTCCCACACTCATGCTCGCTCTTCCCTCTCTCTCTCTCTCGAATAAAATCTTAAAAAAAAAAGTACTCATCACTTCCTGTTCATTGGCTAGCATCATCATACTGTCATCAGTGTAGCAGATAAGTGTGATGTTTTGTGGAATGTCAGGATGACCAAGATATCTGAACAGTATGATGGTAGGGGGAGAATTGACATTGTCCTGAGACAACACTGTGAAGGTGTCCTGCCAGGTAAAAGCTAACTATTTCTTGTGATCTTTATGAATTGATATGGAGAAAAAAGAGCTAAAGCTGCAGGCCAAGGACCAAGGACTGTGCTGTATCATCAGTAAAGACGCTACATCTGGGACAACAGCTTCAGCTGGAGCCGCCATCTGATTACATTTACCATAGTCTGATGCTATTCTCCAGGATCCATGTGACTTCAGCACAGGCCCTCTGCCACTCTCATCCTAGTTTAAGCTATCACTAACTTCTGTTTACAATGGTCTCCTAACAGGTCTCCGCCCCTTCTTGTGTCCCGCTTCTTCCTATTCATTCACACTTTGGCCAGACCAATTCTTTAAAGCACACGCCTAACCAAGTTATTTCTCCCGCATACCCTGATTTCCCACTGAAGACGCTTTGTTGGCTCTTAGATAGAAATCCTTAGCCTCTCAGCCTCAGGACTTGGGAAGTTTCTCCTGGTGGGTCGTCAGTCCCAGGCTCCCTGTCTTTCCTTCCATTGCTCAGATGGGCCATAAGATGCAGGCCTTTCTGCCATCTGCTTCCTCTGCTAGGGATGCTCTCTCCCTTTTAACTTGCTCTTCCTTTGCCTCTCTGACCTCTCACACCTCCTCAGTACCATGTGTGTCTCTGTGTGGTGACATCATACCTGAGGTATTCCTTTTTTTTTCCTGCTGTGATTCTGTGATTGATGTCTATCTTCCCAACTAGGCTCTAAGTTCCCAAAGGGCAGACAGGAACTGTTTTTTTGTGCCCAGCCCTACATAAATGCTTAGTGCTTAAAACTCAGGTGCTAACTTAATGTTCATGGGGCAAGTTATGTAGTGCTAAGTCTGTGTTCTCTGTAGCCTTGTTTTGCACAAATGATTTTTTGTCTTTTTTTTTTTTTTTAGATTATTTGAGAGAGTGGGGAACCTTAAGGGGGGAGCATCAAAGGGAGAAGTAGGCTCCCTGCTGAGTAGGGTACCCAATGTTGGACTTGATCCTGGGACTCCAAGATCAGATTTTGTCTATTTTTTTTTAAGATTTTATTTATTTATTCATCTATTTATTTGCGAGGAAGAGAGAACATGAGTGAGGGAAGGGGCAGAGGGAGAAGCAGACTCCTTATTGAGCACAGAGCCCAATGTGGGGCTTGATCCCAGGCCCCTGAGATCATGACCTGAGCCAAAGGCGGACACTTAACTGAGCCACCCAGGTGCCCAGATTTTGTTGCTTTAAACCCACCCAAGATATTGACAATAGACACTATTGCCTGAAATGTTTAGAACCACTGCTCGGAGCTGACTCTGTGTGCAGAAGCTTTAGGGCCTTTGTGAGTGACATGCGCTTCCACCACTGCTGTCTGAACCGGGGTCACATGTCTCTATGGCTGTGATCACAGCGGAGGCTTCTGGTTTGGAGACCTCAGGCTCTGGCTGGTCTGACCCGTACATGAGAAAGAAGTGAGATTTGTATCTTCTTAGCCAGAAATCACAAAGGGAAAGAGAGATACATGGAACACATAACCTAAAGGTGAAAGACATGACAGGATGAGTTTACAACTTATAGGTCAGTAAAGAATATACCTAATATATTTTTATCGATAAAAAAGAGAATACTCCTGGGGCTCACAAGCAGGGTGACTCAGTCAGTTAAGCATCTGCCTTCAGCCCAGGTCATGATCCCAGGCTCCTGGGATGGAGACCCGTGTGGTTGTCTTTCCCTTTGGCCCTCCCCACTGCCCCTCCCCACTGCTCATGCATACTCTATCTCAAATAAATAAAATCTTTTTTTAAAAAAGAAAAAGAATACTTCTATGAAAAATTGTGCAAAAAACCCAATAGGCATTTCACAAAAGATAAAATATAAATAGCCAATAAATATGTAAAAAAATGTTCACTTCGTAATCGAAGAAAGGGAAAATAGAACAACCAGGGAGGTTGTTTTTACATTTTAGATTAGCAAAGATTTGAAAAATTGCTAATACTGAGGGTTGGTGAGAGTGGAGAAGAGGCACGTGTTTGTTACTGGGATAGAAGCCTGTGTGGCTGGCACAGGGGTAGTGTGTGATGCAACCTCTAGTAGAAGTAAAGATGTGCATAGTTTTCATCCCCCAAATTTCACATCTTGCAATTGACTTGAAGGAAAAAGTCAATTATTTTTATTTTATTTTATTTTTTAAGATTTTCTTTTTAAATAATCTCTACACCCAACCTGGGGCTCAAACTCATAACCCTGAGATCAAGGGTTGCAAGCTTCACCAACTGAACCAGCCAGGAGTTCCTGGAACTATCCTTCCTATTATTTATTATTTATTATTTTAATTTTAAAAAAGGTTTATTTATTTGTTTCAGAGAGAGGGAGGAGACTTATGCAGACTCCCTGCTGAGCACAGAGAGGCGGGGGCTTGATCTCAGAACCCTCAAGATCACCACCTGAGCTGAAACTAAGAGCCAGCCACTCAGCGGACTAAGCCACCAGGTGCCCCAGAAAGATTAATTTTAAATGAACAAAGCAGTTACTCAGTTTACAAAGCAGTTGTAGGATGTTTCCATTTTGTAAATCTATATATATATATATATATGGGGTGCCTGGGTGGCTTAGTCAGTTAAGCAGCTGTCTTTGGCTCGGGTCATATCCTGGGATTGGCCTAGAGTCAGGCTCCCTGCTCAGCGGGGACTCTGCTTCTCTCTCTCCCTATCTGTCTCTCTCGAATAAATAAATAAAATCTAAAGAAAAAAAATCTGTTACATCTATTTTTGTATATGTGTAGAGGAAAGTTTGGAATGATCTGTGATAAAATGTTACAATGATTATGTCGTGGATTTTAAATCTCAGTAATTAATTAGGGGGACATGAGAGTAACTGTATTGTTTTATAATTGAACTCATTTGGGCTCTTAAGCCCCCAAAATATAGCATTTCCATTAGAAAGTGACTGAACTCCTTCTTTTTTTTTCATTTATTAAAAAAAAATTAGCTTATGAGAGACAGAGAATTCCAAGCAGGCCCCACACCCACCATAGAGCCCCATACAGGGCTCAGTCTCATGGCCCTGAGATCATGACCTGAGCTGAATTCAAGAGTCTGTTGCTTAACTGACTGAGCCACCCAGGTGCCCAGCCCTTTCTTTTTCATTTTTCTTTTCTTTCCTTTTTTTTTTATTAACATATAATCATTATTTATTTCAGGGGTACAGGTCTGTGATTCATCTGTCTTACACAATTCACAGCACTCACCATACATAGGACATACCCTCCCCAATGTCCATCACCCAGCTACCCCATCCCTCCCAACCTCCCTCCTCTCCAGCAACCCTCAGTTTATTTCCTAAGATTAAGAGTTTCTTATGATTTGTCTCCCTCTCTGGTTTTGTCTTGTTTCATTTTTCCCTCCCTTCCCCTCTGATACTGTCTCGTTTCTCAAATTTTTCATATCAGTGAGATCATATGATAATTGTCTTTCTCTGATTGACTTATTTCGTTTAGCATAATACCCTCTAGTTCCATTCACGTCCTTGCAAATGGCAAGATTTTGTTTTTTTGATGGCTGCATAGTTTCATTGTATATATACGCCACCTCCTCTTTATCCATTCATCTGTTGATGGACATCTAGGCTCTTTCCATAGTTTGGCTGTTGTGGACATGCTGCTATAAACATTTGCAGCCCCTTCTTTTAATACTCAGCCCCTTTTGGGTTACTAACAACTGGACCCTACTTCCATTTTCTTTTTCTTTCTTTCTTTTTTTTTAAATATTTTATTTATTTATTTGACAGACAGAGATCACAAGTAGGTAGAGAAGCAGGCAGAGAGAGAGAGGAGGAAGCAGGCTCCCTGTGGAGCAGAGAGCCCGATGTGGGGCTCGATTCCAGGACTCTGGGATCATGACCTGAGCTGAAGGCAGAGGCTTTAACCCACTGAGCCACCCAGACGTCCCCCTACTTCCATTTTCTCTAGGAATGACTAACAAACTGCCTTGTCGTGAGGGGAGGTCCTGGGGACTGTACTGTCCCTGGTCCTCTTGGTCCCTCTGTCCTTGCACTGTGATGGGCTCTCATGTCTAACTTCTGTTCCTCTCAAGGTGCACGACATCTGTCAGTGCTTTGTCCCCAGTCAGGAGCTCTTGAGGGCCCCCCATTTTGTCCCACGTGGATTCTGATGGCCTCTTGGGCACTGTGGGTGTGCTTGCTCTTCTGCACTGTGGAGGGGGCACCCTCTGAGACTGTCCTCAGGCCTATTTGCTAGGCCCCTCTTGAAGGCTATGTTTTGCACTCTTCCTGATGCCATGTTGGAGGCAGCCTTCTCCGAGGGACTCATTCCTGTTGTGTGAAAGCCTGTCTGCCATCTTCAGGAGCTCATCCCCGCACTCGCCCTACCTCCAGGCTCTGTCTCGTCGTCCTCTTCCCAGCCGAGCTTTTAAAAAATTTAAAACATTCTTCTCTTGGAGATCTTGACCTTACGATCAAAATAATGGTATGCAAGACAATAGTCTGCTATAATTTACAAAAATCCACTTACAAGTTCAAATTCAGAGGCCAGGGATTTGTGTACATCCTTACCCCAACTGTATAGAAAGCTTCTCTCTGCAACTTAAATGGTGGTGATGTGGGGGAAATGGATTGGAAATGTCTATAGCTCAGTGCCAAAGTATACATATCCTGCTCTTGTCCTCTCCTGGGATTGGTAGGATTGGGGTGATTTCCATTCCTTTGTCACCTGCGGTTTCTGAATTTTCTGAAATAAACATGTATTTCTTTCATAATAGGACATATAATAACAAAAGTTCTTATATTATAAATAAAGGGACACTTCCAGGCACTTAGGTCTTTAAAGTTTGAGGTTTATTTAATTTTATTGCTGCTGTTGTATATTTTGATTTTTCGGGTACCCTAATAACCTCCTCTTAAAGCAGTGAGTAGATTCTTTGGGAGAGGGGAGTGTGAGAGGTGGGCTGGAAGCCAGAGGGAGAGGCACCGTGGGCGCTTACCTCTCCCTTAAGGATCAGAGTGATGCCCTGTCCAGTTGCCCTAAGCGTGAGGCCGTGGCTTCGGGGGCATTTTAAATGACTGTCTTTTTCCTTTTAGTGTGAAGCAATAGGTTTTATTAGTATTGTTACAGGCATTGGGTTACGTAGAACTGATTTTGAGCATGTGCCCCAACTGAGCTTTGAGGAGATAAATCATAGCAGAAATGGAATCACGCTGGAATTCCACCAAAACTTGGAAGCTCACCTTACACAAAGATAAAAAAAAAACAAACCCTTTTTACATCCTAAAAGGATAGCTCTTAAGCAGGAGAAATTTCAAGTATGAAAGCTTGTGCAGTCACCTCCCCACCCTGCTTGAACCCTGCTATGTCCATTCCTGACAAGTCAGAGATTTTCTGAATTTTTTAAAAAAAACTTTGACTTATATATCTGTCTTTTATGGTACTTGATGTTCCCATTTTTTTAATTCTTCTGAATCTGAGTTTTGTGAAAGTATTAGCAAAATCACTGTAAAAGCCCGTATCTGCTGCACATGGAGATAGATGAAAGTGAGGTGGGCCCTGGCTTCTACCCCGCTGTCCTCTTGGTGCCAGGGGAGGACTGTGTGGCTGACAAGTTCCGGGGGACCCAGCCCTGGGGTGCTGCGGAAGCTGGCTGGCTCCAGTGAGGTGTGAAGTCTGACCGGAAATTTGTGGACTGGGCCGGAAGCCCCCTCTTGCAGATCTCTGGAAGATGCCCCCCAGGCTGCTCCTCACACCCAGAGAGGAAGGGAGTGGCTCTGCTTTGGGCTGTGGTTAAGAGACAGGAGAGGTAAGCCTGACGACAGGACTGAGGTTACAAGCTGCGGGCTCATGGCCCATCAGCTTAAAGGAGATGGAGAAGGTGACCATGGAGGTGAAAGACTTCTTCTCAGTGTGGGCAGAGGGCAGGGAGCCTAAGGAGGAAGCTTGTCACATGGGAGAGCTCAAGAATCCTAGAAACCACTTTATTCGATCCCCCCTTTACCACTGAGGAGAATGTGAGCCAGAGAGGGGGCAACGTATCTTGGCTGGGGAACCTGTAGTCAGTTGATGGCAGAGTCGGGACCAGCACCCAGGCCCCCTGGGCCAATCCATTGCTGTTCCTGTTCCAACAGAGTTGGAAGGCCTGGTTCTTCTGGTGCTGGAAGCCTTAGGAGCTGGGGAAAAGAGACCACCCTGGTCTCCTGGGCAGCTCCCTGGCCCCCGGGATCCCCCAGCTATCATCAGGGTAGAGGGGAAACATGAATTTGGTCCTTGTGGGATAGCTCTGAGTTGGGGCAGACACTTCTACCCCAGTGCCTCCCACAGGGGCTTGTGATTCTAGAGACATTGAGCAGCAGGCCTGGGCTGCCCCACTCAGACGGAAGAGTTGGACACTGGGGCCTGAGCGCAAAGAGGGCATGGGGTTCATCATATTCCTCACAGTGTAGACCTTGCCTTAAAACATGGCCTGGCCATAGGCACCCACAACATTAAAAAAAAAAAAAAAAAAAAAAGAGTGAACAGATGAATATGTATTCATGTTAGGGGCTGGCTCCAAGCAGAATGGTGAAGTGGGCCAAGTTCTTTCTCAGGGACACTTCTAGCCCACAGTTGCTGTGTCTGTCCTTCTCAGAGTCATTCCCCTGCCCCGAGGGCTGGGGTCACAGGGGCTGCATCTGACTCATCCCTCCATCCTAAGATGCTACCTCTGACTTAGACAAAGACAGGAAGAGAGAACTGTGTCTTGGGAAGAGATCGTCAAATGTTGGTGGGGTTCCTGTCTTCTAAGGGGACAACATCTTTGTGCAGGAAAGTGTGATTTCCCCTGAACTTCAGGAAAGATTGGCCTTGGTATGTCAAATACGGAAGATCAGTGAGCACAGAGGGTGAAGTGCAGCTCCCCCCTGAGGCCTGGGACAGGACGAGGGAGGTGGGAGCTGGGCCTAGCACCAGGGGTGGCAGGATTCTGAGGAGAGGGAGTGAGGGAGGCCATTCTTGAGATCTTGCTGTGAGAGGCACTCAGGAGCCTTGAGTTGTGGCCTATGAGGGGGAAGATGGGGCAAGCAACAGCAGTGACTGGCTCTTCCCGCTTGGGGAACACAGGGCCCCTGTCCCAATGGGTACAGGATCCATCCACCTCTTCCCTTCCTCCCCTCAGCTGGGAGCCCAGACTCACCTGGCATGGCTTTGCATTCTCGTCAGAAGTGAGGAATGTGGATACACTCGAGGGGACTGAACGTGGTCCTACATGCCCCCAGGGCCTGCCAAAGGGACAGCGTTAGGCCCAGAGGCCTTGCACCCTGTTCCCATTTCCCAGTTCTGAGGGGGATGGGAAGCTCCTGCTGGAAGGGGCAGTTTTCACTTCGCCTGCCTCTCGTGGGTGCTCTTGGTGTGACCCTGTAGACCTCTTGAGCCACTCCTGAGCCACGGGCCTTCTAGTTTTGGAGCCTGAGGAGGTAGGATGCTTGGCCCAGAACACCCACTTTGCAGCCCTTGCCCCCACTGCTCACCGAACAACCCCCATTCCACAATGTGCATCAAACCACACTTCTTAAAGCTGCCCTATCCTTTCCTCTGTGTCTCCTTGTCCCTTCTCTTACGGCTTTTCCTGGACCCCAGTTAAAATAGCGTCCTGGGCCTGCACTCCTGGGGTTGCCCTGGACCCTGATGACCCAAGCCTCTGCTGGTGATCTGGGGTCGGAGAGGGTGGGGGCCCTGGGAGCCGAGGGAGGCCCTGGCACCAGCTGGGAGGGAGCGAGCACCTGACACGTGGTGTGGGCATCCCGGCCCCCAGACACTAGGGTCTGCAGCTGAGGTGCGTGCTGCTCCACAAACCGCTCACACTGAGGAAGGAGAAAGAAACAGGTGTTGGGGGAACCGGGCCCACTCAGGACTCTCCCCTTCTCTGCATCACTCCAGCGCTCCCTCCTGACCTGCTGGAGGTCCTGCCATCGCCCCCACTGAGCAGTTCTGCCTGGGAACAGGCCGGTGCGGACTCAAACAGAGGGTTTCTGTTGGGAAAGCCGGAGACTCTGGAGAGGGAGGGTCTTGAAACTCAGACACAGGGGTGACATCTTAGCAGCCACCTTCCCATCCCCCCAAATTTTGGTTCTAGAAATCTTAAAGCGCCTTTGGTCTTGGCAGCCTGGTGTGGGGGGTAGAAAGCTGCCTCCTGGGCAGGTTTCAGTAGGCTTGCCTCAGGACCTGACTTTGTGAAGGGAGTTCGCTGTAGGGACTCTGAGTCCTGGGACTCTAGGGCCTTCAAGCCTGGCTGTCTTCACGGATGCAAGTGTCCCCGGTGAGCAGAGAGATGGGGCGAGGACAGACGAGGACCCTGGAGAGAAGGCCAGGCCCTCTGCTGCTCCCATGGGCCTCCTGTTATTCGTGCCCTTACTCTTTGTCCATGAGGGAGGCCTGCAGGTCCTCTGGGGCTCATGCCCTTTGTCCAAGGGTGACCCTTGACCTTAGCAGGTTTTGCCCTGTGTTACTGTTCCAAGGTTTTGGGGCCATGTTCTGCCTGTTTGATCCCCTTCAGGGCAGGGTTAGACTGTGTGTGTCTCTGACCGGGAAGCCTTTCCCGGGCTCCCCCTCCAGTGGGGGCAGGCCCGTTGTCCCAAGTCCCCCGTGTGCCCATCCCTCACCTTTTGCCTGTCCAGCCAGGGGCTGAGGCAGGCCTGGTGTATTGCCTGCGGCACGGCCTGCTTGCTGCTGTTCCCAGCCTGCGTGGTCACGAACATGCAGACATGGCACTCGGGCTCTTGAGGGGACAATTCTCCAGGCAGGGACTCCAGAGCTGGGAGGACTGGAGAGAAAATCATCAGGACTGCCCTGCAGAGGAGCTCAGTTCCAGTCCTGACCGGTGCAGTGCCAGGTAGGAGGATAGGAGGGTTGGAGAGGGTGGGAGATAGGGGGTGAGGAACGAGAAGGGGGAGGGCGGTACAAAGCCAGGGCGGGGGAAGAGGAGCATGGGCACTGGGGAGGGGCCGGGGCGGCAGGCTCACCGGCGCTGTCGTCGTTGGAGCAGCGGAGGACCAGGCCGCAGACCAGCTGGGGCAGCACGCGGCCCAGCAGCGCATCGAGCAGCAGGACAGTGTAGCGCTCAGCCAGGCACTGGCAGATGCCACCCACCACCAGGGGTACGATGTGGCACACCTGGCCCACAGCCGTGGCCAGCACACCCTGGGGTGGGGGCAGACACCGGGCACGGTGGGACCTGCCCCAGCAAGGTCTACACCGCGCCCGGCAGCCACGGGCACTTTGTAGTTTGACCCTGCACCCTTCTGGGAGAGGGAATGCTTATGCCATTTACAGATAAGGTCACTGGGCCTCTGAGCGTGCAAGGGCCCCAGCCAGAGTCACCAAGTGAGTGCAGGAACCAGGCCACCATCCCAGCTTGGCGTCCACAGGCTCTGGGAGCACAGGAAGGAGCATGACCAGCCCGGAGGGGCAGGCATCAGCCGGGCCACGTGGTGATCAGACCTGCGTCTTCTCCCTACAGATGCTGGGCTTGCCACATTTCCCTGCAGCGGGATCAGGGCTCCCTGACCTGTGATCTGTGGCTCCCAGAGCCCCTGGGGGAAGCGAGGATTTTCCCCAGCCCACCCCGATTCCAAACTCCACCTCCTGGCTGAAGGGCAAGGAGAGAGGCGGAGGTGATGGACACTCTGGCTCATTCCCTCCCTCCTTTCTTCTTTCAACCAATGCGGGTCAAGAACCTGAACGCCCCAGGCTGGCCTTGGCTCTAGCTCTGCTTGTGGCCACGCTCTCTCCTGTTAGTGGGAAGGTGGGGGCGGGCGCAGGACACTGAACTGTATGTCTCTCGGCTTTGCTACCTTCCAAACGGGTTCATTTCACCAACTTATGCATTTCACCTGCCTGTGTCAGAACTCACACTCGCCTAACATCCCTGCTTCGATGACAGAGGAAAGAATGCTCTGCCCAAGGCTAGCCCGTTGACTCGTGCACTGGACCCCCGCCCCCACCTTCTCCAGTACGATACCGGCCCTGTCCTCTCTCCCCACGTCACTGCTTCTCCCATCTGCTGGCCAGTCTCATCGGCACACAAGCGCGCCAGGATGGCTTCCACCGCTAAAAACCTCACTTGTTGGGGTGCCTGGGGGGGCTCAGTCGGTTGAGTGTCCGACTCTTGATTTTGGCTCAGATCTTGATTTCAGGGTGGTGAGATGGAGCCCCGCGTTGGGCTCCCTGCTGATCCTGGAGCCTGCTTAAGATTCTCTCCTTGCCATCCCCCCACCCCCACCATGTGCTCTCTCTAAGAAAAGAAAAAACGAAACACTGGGATTCTTTGCCATCCAAGCTGCTGGTGAGCAAGACCCAGGTCTTGTTCACTTTCGTTCTTTGACACCTGGGACGAGGCCTGGCATATAATGGGGGGGCTTTATAATTGTTGAATGAACTCTAGTTCTCGCCCCCAGGGGGCCTGAGCTCTGGGGTCCCTTGTGTGGCCCCTGACAAGGGTATGAGGAAGGGAAGGGGACGGTAGAGCTATGGAAGGCCCTGCCGAGCTCCTCGTCTTCCTGGACGTCTCACCTTGGGAATCACAACCTGGATCCGCTTGATCAGAGTCCTGCACAGCCAGCAGTAGGGGAGGGGGATGGGCAACCGCCGCTCAGACAGATCCTGGGGGAGAGAATCACCCCCAGGTGAGGCCAGGCTGGGCACTGGGAGGAGGCTTCCTCCAGGCTCTGCCTCCCCTGCCTCCTCTCCTCCTTTCCCCCTCCTGCCTTAGGCCCTGCTTAGAGCTTCTTGTCCCCGTTCTGGCTCTGCCCTCTCCAGGGCAAGTGCTTATGGGCCTTGGCTGTGGCCTCGCTGTCTGGAAGCCCACCTATCTGTGTAAGGGGCCGGCAGTGCAGGGGACCTCTGTCATCGGGGTATGAGGCCCAGCCCTCACCTGGAGGGCTCCCGGCAGCCCCGGGAGGATCAGCTTCTCCGGCAGCAGGTCTGACAGCTCTGGCTCCTGCCCGGGCTCTGGACGCCCAAGTTTGCACAGGCCCAGGTGACTGCAGATGACCTTCGGGTTCTAAGGCACAGTGCAGGGGGAGAGAGTGGTCACTAAGACCCCTGGCTTTGGGCCTGGAATGGGGGGCAGCAGGCTGGATGGGGGCTGTGACCTAGGGCTCTGTGGTGAGGGTTGGGGGAGCCAAAAGGCAGAGGTGGGGCTGTGTGGGGTCTTCCGGCAGGTGTCTGGGGATGTGGGTGAAGGAGCACGTGCATGTATGTTTGTGAGAATGGATGAGTGCAAGCATGAGGGTGAGAGTGTGTTTGTGTGTGCAAGTATGTGATCTGTGGGTTCTGCGTGAGGCTGCGCATGCGGTATGAGTGTGTGAACAAGTGTGAGTGTGAAGGGTGTGAGGGTGTGGTAGATGTTTGGTAAGCCCATTGCGTGGGGCCCATCCTGCATAGGTGAGCCAGTAGGGCTGACTTGGGCCATCTGGCTGTGGGCCTCTATGTCTCCTGGACTGGTCACGGTGGGCGGGGGCGTGGGGGGGGGTGTGGGCTGAGGTGTTGCGTGGGTAACTCTGGGCGTGGCTGGACACGGGGGCCATCGGGGAGGCAGGATGGAGGCGAGGTTGCTGCGCCCTCACAATCTGGCTCTGGAAGTAGTCGATGACCACTGGGAAGTAGGTGTCCAGCAGGTGACGGCACTGGGGCACAAGCAGCTTCAAGGGGAGAACGTCACACTCTTGCTCCAGGAACTTCCACACCGTGTCCTGGGACGCAGTGAGGAGACAGGTTGTAGAGGGAAGAGTCATGCTGACCCCTCCAAGGTCTGTGCCCGCCCGAATCCCTGGATGCAGGCTGGCCACCCTCTCCCGGGGCACCAGAGTTGAGAGAGTGCCGAGGGGTTAAGTAGCTGGCTACAAGGACGATCCTCCCCCTTGGGACAGACCATCGCTGGTTGTGCTGCTGAGCTCACTCCCAGGACCCTCTCCTGGCCAGGAGGTTCCTGGAGTCCCCAGGCAAACCCATGCCTCACTCTCAGCCTGGAGATGGTCTCTTTAGGGGGCTGACCTCTATGTCCTGTTCTGTCCCCCATCTCTTGGCCCCCAAGCTTCATCCAGGATCTGGACCTCATCACCTGAAAAATGGCCTCCTTCGTCATCTTGGTGAGGATCCGGACGATGTCCTCACATTCCTGGCACAGGTCATCCTGGGGAGGGGGCCCCAAGGTGGAGCATTTGATGGGGGGGCATGCTCCCAGCTCAGGTGATGAGGCTGAAAGAGCGCTCCAAGGCACAGGCAACTACCTGCCCCCGGCCCGTCCCATCCCATCCTGTCCCATCCCGTCCCATCCTGTCCCGTCCCGTCCCATCCCGTCCCATGGAATCCCATCTTATCATCCATCCCGTCCTACCCCTGGGGGGGCCTTGAGTCCCCTCAGGTGCATGCAGAGGCTACCCAACATGCCCTATGCCAGGCCTCCAGTCCCCGCGCCTCCGTGGGATGTACTCACAGCTCTAGCATAGCCCCAGACTTCCTGTAGGCAGTGCCCCAGGGCTCTGCACTGCAGCGCATGCTCCAGGCTCTGACACCAGAACTCGGGGCCCCGGGCACAAGCAGGGGACGAGTCAGTCCAGTCAGCTGTGATTTGGGGCCGGAGCAGCCATGGAATTTAGGCCACGCCTGGCACTCTGACTTCACCCAACTTCCAAATCTAATTTTACCAGGAGCACTGGGGCCTTAGAGATGCTGGAGTCAGAAGGAGCAGGGTTCCACCTGCTCTAGTGCCCCCCCACCCCCACTGTGTTTCCTCGGACAAGCCCGGGAACCTCTCTGAGCCTCAGCTGCCTCATCTTAAAATGAGGGTATTGAACGAACTGGGGATAATGCCTGGCTTAGAGCCTAGAGATGGTGGGGAAGTCTCCTCCACGCCTGACCCCAGGCGAGAGGGAGCTGAGGAGAGGCTGGGGAGACTCACCGGCCCCGGGGCCACACAGCGTGGGGAGCAGCAGCAGCCACAGCAGCAAGTGTGACTGGGCCATGTCACCTCCACAGCCTGGATCCCCTGCTTGGGCGGGGGCCCTTATACCTGGCCGGGGGGGGGGGGGGGTGGATGGGGGCAGGGCTCTGGGGGAGCAGCAGGGACCTCGGTGTTTGCCTTTGTCCTGGAGAGCTCTCCAGGTGCTTTGATCCCTGCCTCTTCTGTGCAGTGACACTCTACCCCTGCCTCCCGCCTCCACTGTTTCCTGCCTCATGCTGGTCTCCAGTTCCCTCTCTCTTCCTGCTAAGTCCCATGGGCCTGGACTCCTGGGTCCCTGCAATTGGGGACTTTTGAGTGCCCACGTTTGGTGCATCTCTCTGGGCTATGGTGGGGGAAACAGAGGGCTGGGGTAGCCAGAATGAGCCCCATTACTTCCCAGCCCCTCAGGCTTCCTCCACTCTTGTGCAATGCCCTCAAGAGCTTCCTGGCAGGCTCTCTCTCTCTTTTTAAGATTTTTTATTTATCTTAGAGAGAGAAAGAGAGAGAGAACGCAGTGGGAGGGGTAGAGGAAAAGGGGGATTGAAACCCATGCAGACTCTGTGCTGTGCATGGAACCCAACGCAGGGCTCGAACTCACAACCCTGAGAGCATGACTTGAGAGTTGGACAGTTAACTGACTGTGCCACCCAGGTGCCCCTCTGCCTGGCTCTTGACTCAGGACAAGCCCTGCAGGGACAAACCTGGGACCTTCCTAGGCCACCTACCTCCCATCCTTACCCTTTCCCCAGAAACTCGTCTGGGTCTGTGGACACAGGATTGTCATTCCTCAGAAGAGCATTTACATGAAACAAACCCCCCAAGTGACCCCCAAGAGCCTTAGACAAGGATACAGGGACAGGATTTCCAGGCTGTCTCCTGAGCAGCCCAGTTGTCCCCTGGGGGCCACTCCTGGGTAGAGGCAGACCACTGCTGGAGAAAGTGTCCTTGGCAGGGGCAGGGACTCCAGGGTCAGGTCCCACCGGTAGGGCACACCCAGGGACAAGCTCACCATCTGCCCAGGGAAGGACACTTCTGTGAGTGCAAGGAGTAGAGCCTTAGCTCCTTGTCACCAGCTGGTGAGGAGTGCATCTGATGACTGGGTTGCCCTCTGCAGTGGAGGCTCCCAGCCTCTGTGCTCTAGGAGGCGCCCCAATACACATGGCGTTGCGGGGGCGGGGGGCGGGAGTTAGTGCCACTGCACACAGGATAGTCAGGTGACATGCTGGAGGTGACGTGCAGTTTGTTGGCTCAAGCCCTTGTCAGTAAGAGAATGTGGGGCCACAGATCAGGAGCAGGTGACTTGGGCACAAGCCAGAAGGTGGGACCGGAATGTTCTAGTGGGTCACTAGGTGGGGAACAGATGAGTCAAGCTGGACACAGCCGGTTTGGGTGCAGTCAGGACTGACTGAGCAGAGCAGGATTTGGGGATGGCTGTCCCCAAGGTACGCTGGTCAGCGAAGTCCCACAGCGGGAACACAGAGCCCTTGAGACCAGTGGCTTCCCAGGACATGCTTGTTTCTCACTCCCATCCCGGCGGGAGGGGGTGGAGGGATGGTTCTGGTTCACAAGGTCATTCATGGGCCCGGACTCCTCTGTCTGCCTGGCCGCCATCCCCCAGGGCTGGGAGTCCTCTCCTGGATTGTTCGCCTTTGGATGGCGGGCCACACAAAAGCCTGGAAGACACGAGAGAGGCTCGAGGCTGGGCCGGGCAGGGCAGGCTGTCCATCATCTGTGCCCTCAGCTCATTGTCCCCAACTCGGGCACAGGTTGCTGCTGAACCACCTGCATCTGGCAGGCTGGCAGATGCAACGTGCCTGAGCACCCGGGGCTCCGGGGAATGGAGTCAGACACAAGCATTGTCTCACATCCAGCCCAGTGAGGGCAGAACGAAAGGTTTCGTGGGGTTTCCTGGATAGCGGGCCTGTGGCTTCTCCCCACTACTGAGAATTGTCGTCCAAGAGCATAAAATAAAAGAAACACAGAAAGCCAGCCATTGTAGAGAGCCCCGGCCCTGGAGGGGAAGGCGGTACCCCACCTCATGGTCCCTGGAATGGGTCTCTGGTTCCCCTTGTCCCAACACCACTGTCAGCACAACCTCTGATCGAAGTTCGGTTTTTCACGGGCATGGACATAAGGAGAGCCTGCACAGATCTGTCCCCTGTCTTCCTGGCCCATCTATTTTCACTGTCAGTGTTTTTCTGGGAAAAACAAACCAGCCAACCTAGCACTGTTCGCCATCCCAAGGTCTGGGAGCTCATGAACTTGAGTTTGTTGATAAGGATGGCCCCCACTCCTGTGTGTTGTCATTTCTGCAGCCAGTCTCTGGTGACCACGCTGTTTCCTCTCATGCTTCCTGTCTAGCACTGTGTCCGCAGCTGGCCTTGGTCCCCACTGTGCCAGTCTGTCCTTGCCCACCCACAGCAAGAAAGTGGCCTCATGGGGCACCTGGGCAGCTCAGTCAGTTAAGTGCCTGAGTTCAGCTCAGATCATGGTCTTGGGGTCCTAGGATGGAGCCCTAAGTCGAGTTCCCCGCTGAGCAGGGAGTCTGCTTCTTCCTTTTCCTCTCTCCACCCCTCCCCCCAGTGGCTCTCTCTCTCTCAAATAAATGAAATCTTAAAAAGAGAGAGAGAGAGAAAAGACATAAAGAAAGGAAGAAAGAAAGGGAGAAGAGAGAAAGAGAGGGAGAGAAAGAGAAGGAAGGAAGGGAGGGAGCGAGGGAGGGAGGAGAGGAAGGAAGGAGGAAAGGAAGAAATGAGGAAAGAAAAAAGAAAGTGGCCTTGCCACAGTCCTGGAATTGGAAGGCCCGTGGACCACCTCCCTCCACCCCCGCCAGAGCCAGCTGGACCAGGGCTAGACCGCTGTCCCAAAATGTTCAGTCCACAGGCTTGCTGGAGCCAGCTGCACCAGTTTTGACTTGGGAGATCAGAGCTGAGTGGTGGGACAGCAGAGAAGCGAAGGCGTGAAGCCCAGTCGGATGGGTGGTGCACCCAGAGAGGGTCCCGGGCTGCTGAAGACCCAGGGGCCCGAGCAAACCCTTCACACCCTCTAGGATGGCTATTATTAAAAAGCAGGCAATGCCGGTGTTGGTGGGGATGCGGAGAGGGGGAACCCCAGGGCATTACTGGCGGGAATGAGAAAAGTGCGATTGCTGGAAGAGCCGTGTGTGCCCAACCGTTCTTCAAGAGTCATCGGTGTACTTGGTGCCACTGAATGATGCACTTACAGACGGTGAGAACGGTCAGTTCCGTTTGTGGGTATTTTACAGCAGTTTTGAAACATCGAGGGCAGGAGGAAGACAGACAGAGGGAGAAGGAAGCCAGCTGGGGTAGAGCAAAGTTTTCTTTCTTTCTCTCTCTCTTTCTTTCTTTCTTTCTTTCTTTCCTTCCTTCCCCCCTCCCTCCCTCCCTCTCTCTCTCTTTTCCTTCCTTTCTCTCTCTCTTTCTCTCTCCCTCCCTCCCTCTCTTCTTTCCTTCCTTTCTTTTTTGTAAATGAATCATTTTTTACTGCAGTATAGTTGGCCGACTTCTTTCTCTCACTGTGGAAAAGGCCCAAAGTCTGGGTGGAGAGAACTGGGGGCTGAGGCAGGGGGTCAGGAAGTGCGGTCACAGGTTATATGTGGAAATCTCTGGGGGGTGGTGCAGGTGAAGAGCCCACTGACTTCCTTGTCACTCCTCTGTGGCTCTGGGTGGTGTCTCTGTGACTTCCCCCTGGGGCTGCTCCCCAGGGGCCCAAGACTGCCCTCCCTGGCCATCCCCAGGCCCCTGGCCATCCCCGCTCTGGACTTGACTTATTCCACTGCGCTGTGTGGTCTGGGGGTAACACCCAGGGAATGCCTGGCAAATGCCAGCTTGGGAGGCCTCCTGGAAGCCCTTCCTAGCACTGCCCCTTTCTTCTGTCTTCAGTTCTTTCAAAAGAAGGAATTTCCTTCTTTTGAAGGGAGGGCAGGGAAGCTTGGCCTGTATACCAGAGCTCTTGCTGATGCATTCATTTGACCCAGTACTGGTTAATGGTCTGGGTTGGGAGCCCAGGGGTCACTGCCCTTGTGGACTTCAAGTGCCTTGGGGGCCATGGACCGGTGAGCAGAGCAGGGGAACCGCCCACACCCCGGATGAGGAGGGGAGGCTCTGAGGACAGCTGGGCAGAGATTTCAGGAAGCCTATGAGTGGGGCTGGTCAAATGAGGGGTGGGACTGGGAGGTGCTCCAGGCAGAGGGAATGGCTCCTGCAGAGGCCTGGGATGGGGACAGTTGGGGTTATTTTGATCCTGTTTGATAGAGGAGACAACTGACACCCCTTTCCCAATAGTGAGCTCAGAATAGCGGGGCTCAGTGTGGGGTAACGGCTGACCTTTTAGCTTCCAGCCCCACGAGGGATTACATTTCTTTTGTTTGAAGTCACTCAGTCCGGGAATCTGTAAGGGAGCTCTAATAAAGCACTACCATTGCCCACTGTATTCAGCCCCAGCCATTTCTCCCGCTCCTACACCAGCCTCCTATGCCCATACTTTGCAAATCTGAATCAGAGCTGCCCAGTACAGGGAGGCCTGGTACCGGTCAATGTTGCTGTGCGTGGTTTTGTTTTCTGTGACCCGAGAGTCTGAGAGTGGTAGAGGCCTGTGGGAAGAACACAGTTTCTGGGTGTTAGGAGAGCTGAGTCTCTGGCCCAGCCCCGTGGATGCTCCATGAATCAGCCACGCCAGTCCCCTTTGCCAGAAATTACTTGGGAGTAAGCATGTGTTCAGGTTCTGGTCCCGCAGAAATCTGCTGGGGGCTGCAAGGTTGGGTGTATTTCTTGGCAATGTGTCCTCCTGGTTAAGAGACCGATGGGGACAAATGCCTCTATCTCCTTTTGGACATTCCCATGCAATGATGTTGGAGAATTAGCAGCCATTCTGTCCCAGAAGGAAAAAACATGAGACACACAGAGAAGCAGTTCAGAGCCCTGACCTGGCTTAGCTACCAGTTTACTCTACCTGAGCCTTTTCTGTTCTGCTTATACAATTTCTAGTCACATATTTTCTTGTGTGCAGCCCACATCATCTTAACCAAAGGAAGGAAGGGAAGGAAGGGAAGAGGACCTAGAGAGGAAGCAAGGGACAAAGAAAGTCAGGGGATTCTTTCCATCCTTTCCATGCAGATTAAATTCCATCTCCTCAAAGGAGGTCTCCCAGTTTGCCCCCATTGGAGTCCATCTCCCTTCCTCTTGCCCCCACGGGCCCTCTGTCCTTTGTGACATCTCTCAGCACTGGTAGACTTGCATGAACTCTGGCTTGGAGGCCACAGCTGGAGCCTCAACGTGACCCCTCCTGGAGTCCACACACGGTGTGTTCTGCCCGTGTCCTGGGATGGTAGCCCTGGGATGAACAGAAGCAGGGGGGACTGGGGGAGCCTTTCGGGAGAACTCTCTCCCTGAGGGACACAGGAGTCAGCTGGCCAGACTTGTCCCTCTGACAAAGTCTCAGACACCTGAAGAGAGGCGGGGACCTGAGCTTCTCATGGCATCAGTCACTCTCCAGCCCAGCCCTGCCCCCTCAACTAAGGCCTGGGTTCTAGGAGAGGAGAGAGTAGAGACATGTCCCACTAACACCTTTGGGAGAGGCTAGGATGTAAGGCAGTTAGGTAGATCATAGCCCCAGAAAAGCAGAAACAGGAATTTCCCGTAATATTGACACTAGGATCTTCTCTGTGGTGCCCAGAAATGCTTGGGAATGGAGGAAACAGTAGGAGATGGGATTCTTGCCATGGCTGGAAGGGAAGGACCCTACAAGTTCCAGTTTTTACTTTGGCAATGACTCCATTTAAACAACAACAACAACAACAACACATTTATTTATTTATTTGGGATGGGGGAGAAGAAGAGGGAGAGAATCCCTAAGCAGACTTCCCGCTGAGCACAGAGCCTGAGGCAAAGCTCGATTTCAAGAACCTTCGGATCCTGACCTGAGCCCAAACTGAGAGTGGATTGCTTAATGACTAAGCCACCCAGGCGCCCCACACTGACTCTGTTTTTAAGCTCACACCTAAGCTTGTGTTCCCTGCAGATACAGTGGACCAACCTGCTAATACCCAGGCCCTCAGGGGGTTTCTCTCCCACTGGGTGCTGTTATAGGGACGGATGTCTCTCTCCTCCATTCTGTAGGCCCCAGAGTCTGGCATCGGTTTAATTCCTACGTGTGAATTAAACCGTAGGTGGCCCATCCAGGCCACCCTGATGGGACTCTGTGGTGCTGCTGGATTAACCCCGCTCAGGGCGGTGTAGCTTTCCCCGCACAGGCCTTTTGCATTATATCTGGGACGTAGAAATACTGGGGCAGAGGATGAACTAAAGTCAACATTCAGGCTTTCTTAACGTTAGCAGGAGAAAGTTTGACTTTGGGGGAACATTTCCGTGATTTTTGCGCTCATCAGTAATTTTCTGTTTCCAAAAATATGTGTATCGGGAACTTTTTTGTTATAAACAAGAGTGAAATGGATTCAAACGACTTCTACCAGAAAGGAAAGTCCAGACATCGATCGAGTGGCTGTAGGCAAAGCTTGGTCTGGAGGCTCCCACGCTGTCACCAAGACCTGGCTTCTCTCTGTGCCTGTCCTCTGCTTTCTGCGGGGTCATCCTGCAGCTCTCTCTCTCCCCTCATGGAGTAAAATGTGGTGGCAGATGTCCCAGCTTCCCCCCCGCCACCCCGCCCTGGGCTGTTGGGGCGGGAGGGGTGCCCCTCTGGTAGTCCCGCCCATGGTCTGAGGGACCCTTTCTTCCCTGAAGCCACAGTACATAGCTCGCATCTCACTGGTTGGATTGGGGCGTGGACCCAACCCTGAGCCCATGTTTGTGCCATGATGGTAGGACACATGGAAAGGGGAGTGGGGAGCAGGAGGAAAGGGGCAGGGAAGGGGGAATGGGGAGTGGGAGGAAACACAAGAACTGTGTGCTGTGGTCACTGCGGGATACCCGTGAACAGTGGGCAAGTGAGCGAGAGGGGGAAAGCCCCCGGGACCCGAATTTCAGAGCGGCTCTTCTAACTTGGGAGTGGCTTTTGCTTGGCCTCCGGAGGAGAGTCCAGGCTGGCCCACACCTTGATTTTTGGCTTTGTGGCCCACCCGGGCTTCTGACCTCTGGAACCTCTGGAACCCTGAGGTCCTAAATGGGCGTTGTTTCCAGCCAGTGAGGGTGTGATCTGGTTTGCCCCATTGGCATGCTAATGAAATCGGGTGCTGTTCTTTTCCTAAAAAGAATGTCCTGTGCCTGCTGTTCTTAACTGGTTCCCCAGTTCCTTCATCTTGAACATCTTTTCAAGTTCCAGAACGGGGCTTTCTCTCTCTTCCCTGCCCACATAGTGTTTCATTTTATGAACTCTGCCATAGCCTATGCACTCATTCCCCCGGGGATGGATTATTTTCAGGTGTTGGGGATTAGGGACAATGTCTCAAAGACTCCCCTTCCCATGTCTGTTTGTGGGCTTGTCGGAGTGTTCTCAGCCTGGCTGAATCTAAGACTGGCTAGAAGGCCGGCATCTTCACACTTGACTGAGCTTTGCCAGTAGCCCTTCAAAGATGTCCCGTAGACCTTTGCCCCCATGGGGTAGGAGGTGACTTTCTTCTCCCTCTAATGGTGTATCTTTATTTCCGAATTGTAAAATGCACCCAAGAGAGTCTCCCATTATGACCATTCCTAAGCGCATAGTTCAGGGGTATTAAGTACAATCACCCTGTTGTGCAATCAGGTTGTTGGTCTTGCGAAATGAAGTCTGTATTCAAGAAAAATAAATACCTCCCTTGAAACCAAGTTTACCATATATGTTAGCTAAGCAGCATGTAAATAAAAACTTCTATTCATAAAAAAAAAAGAAAAAGAAAACAAAAAAAACAACCAAATAACTCCCTACTGTCCCAGCCCTAGGCAACTACCCTTGCGCGTGCGGTCTCTATGACCGTGAGGCCTCTCCATGCCTCCTGTGAGTGGAGTCACACGGCATTTGTTGCTTTGTGTCTGGAGGAATTCATGGGCATCGTGTGTCCTAAGGTTCATCCGTGCTGTAGCATGTACCAGGATTTCCTCGTTCTCAAGAAATAATGGAATTATGTTCCATTGTCTAGAGATACCACATTTTTAAAAATGGTATTGCGAATCTTTTAAATGTCCCCAAGATGGCACCTGTATGGTGTGGCTGCCATTGGTTTGGAGGGAACTTCTGTTCTCGGTTGGTGAGGTTCTTTTCTGCTTTTGTGGCCCAGCCTCCAGTTGCTCATGCATAAGGAGGGAAAAGACCTGAGAGACCTCTCAGAGGGGTCTGGGTCTCCTTTGTGGAGGCAGGGGTGTCCCAGGGGTGCCAGATGGCTATGCCTGGAGCCTGTGCGAAGTAGCGTGGGAAAATGTGGAGACTGAGGTTGGAATCTTGAGGAAGGAGGTGGG
This sequence comes from Meles meles, assembly GCF_922984935.1. NCBI lineage: Eukaryota > Metazoa > Chordata > Mammalia > Carnivora > Mustelidae > Meles > Meles meles. Next base: position 40,267,293 of record NC_060080.1, on the reverse strand, counting down.
TCTGGGGAAGTAGCCGCTGAGGCAGCTGGAGGAGGAGAGAAGGCCCAGGGAGCCTTGCTGTTTGAATGGCCTCAGGACAGGGCAAGGGTGGTGGCAGCTTCAGCAGAGGGAAGAGAAGCTGATTCTGACTGGAAAGGTGCCAGCTGCCATTTCTATGGGACAGGTGGCTTTCTTGAAAAGCTCAGGTCAAGGCACTGTAGTAGGGCAGTGGGTGAGGCAAGGGTCAGGTATCAGGGTACCCAGTGGCAAATGCCAATGTCTAAGTGAGGTCACAGGGGAAGTGGGACTCATTGGGGGTGATTCTGGGATGCAGCTGGTGGGGCAGGACAGGGCACAGAGGGGGTGTAAGAAGCCGTAATTTTAAAGGTCTCTGGATCCAAGGTCTCATCAACCCTAGAAGCCAGAGATGGAAGTTGCCTGTGACTTTGGGGCTTCTCAAAAGGACCCATGTAGGGATGAGTCTGGGAGGGGAGATTATGACAAGTTTGTGAAGTTATGAGCAGAAGGTGGACACAAGGGAGAAAAGGTGATGTAAAAGCCTTAGCCTCTGAGAGCAGAAGCCTAGCTGGAGCTAGGCTCTTCTTGTGGCCTGGGAACTTGAGAAACTGGTCTTGGGTGGTTTTGATGAAGTTTGTTATCTCTGTGAGAAACTCCTCATCTCCTCAGAGTCACACTCTGAGGTGTCACTCAGATGGTGTTGGCCTGTGGTCAGGAGTGTAACCTCAGCTTTGATCAGGAAAACTAATGAGAGGTCGGTGAGTCAGCGCTCCCCACCTGATCTGTCTGGCTGGCCAGAGCGCTGCATCCAGTAACTTCTGTCCAAAACACAAAGGAGGTGTGCCTGTCCTTTTTCAACCACCGGTCAGGCTTCCCGGGTCAGCAGGCTGCCCAGGCACTGGGATGGTCCCTTAGAGTCCATCGATTCATGAAGTGTGTCTGTAACATATAGTTTATTTCCATTTATTTATTTTTTTAAAAGATTTTATTTATTTGACAGACAGTGAGAGAGGGAACACAAGCAGGGGGAGTGGGAGAGGAAGAAGCAGTCTCCCCGCTGAGCAGGGAGCCCAATGCAAGGCTCAATCCCAGGACCCCGGGATTGTGACCTGAGCTAAAGACAGATGCTTAACAACTGAGCCACCCAGGTGCCCCTGTAACATGTAGTTTAGAAGGTATCCAGGGAAGTGCATCCAAATGTGAGAGGAAACTATGCCATATGGAACTCTTTCCAGGCATTCATCCATCCATGCATTCAACCCATGTGTCATTCAGATCTCCTTCCTTCACTTCTTCATTCCAGACCAACTTCATCCATCCATCCATCCATTCATCCATCCATCCATCCATCTGCTCTCAATCCATCCATCCATTTCTCTATCTATCCATCCACCATCCATCCATCCATCCACCTCCATCCATCCACCATCTACCATCCATCCATTCATCCATCCATCCATCCATCCATCCATCCATCCACCCGTCTATTCGTTTATCCAAAAAGATGAAAGGAGGTGATGGACATGTTCACTGTCTTGACTGCTATGATAGTTTCATAGGTGTAGACATGTCAAAACAGACAAGGTTGTATACAATAAATGCATGCAGGTGAGTGTACTTTAACTACCTCAGTAAAACTGGAAAAAAGGAAGGTAATTAGTGTGTTTCAGAAGGTCAAAATGGATACCAATCAAAACATCCATCATCAGGAGAATGGGTAAATTCTGGAATATGTTCACAGTGGCATAGTGCCCAGCAACAGAAAGGAGCCAACGCCTCCTGCCCACAACAACGTGCATGAATCTCACACGTGAATGCTAATCACAATAAGTCAGACACGACAGAATGCATTCTGTATCATTCCATTTACATACACTTCACTACTAGAGGAAATGGGACTATGCTGTTTAAGAGCATGTGCTCAGATGATTACTAGAGAGACCAGCAAGGACATGAGTATCATTAAAGTCAGGGTAGTGTACTTTAGGGGAGGAGAGGCGGAGGTAAGGGGGGGCTTCTGGGGTGCTGGTAGGGTTCTTGGTCTGGGTGGTGGTTCCATAGATGGTTCCTTCATAGGGACAGGTTGAGCTGTCCATTTTGTTTTGTGCACATTCCTGAATATGTTTTACATTTTATAATTAGGAATGGAGCAATCCATATATACTAATGCTTGTATAGAAATATAAAAAAGAAAGTTTTAACAATAGTTTTCCCTGAGGAGAGAAGTTATGGAATAGTGGGGAATTGGGGGGGAAGCACAAGGGGACAATTATAATTGTTTTCCTTGTGCTTTTTGTAAGTAAAACAATTTGAAGAATGTCCTCCTGCTATTCATAAACAGAAGTCAAAATCTAAATCATAAATAGGAGGTGAAGTAGGGATCCAAGCAGAGTAGAAGAAAGAACAAGAAGGATGGCTTGTGGATAGTTATGAGTATGGGCGTGTGGAATGGGACATAGGAAGAGGAGGCAGGGGACTTCAGAGAGCTGCAAAGCAAAGAGAGACTTGATCCGCTATTGCTGGCTTTGAAGATGGAGGCTGTCATGAGCCCAGGGAATGCCAGCAGCCTCTCGAAGCTGAGAATGACCCTCAGCTGGCGGCCAGTAAGCCAAGGAGTCAGTCCTGCAAGCACGTGACACTGAATTCTGCCAACAACCTGAGTGACCTTGGAAGTAGAGTCTTCCCAGATGAGAGCTTGAGCAGCCACAACCTTGGTTTGGTCTCGTGAGACTCAGAGCAGAGGAGCAGGTGGAGACCAGCCAGACTTTGGACCTACAGAGCTGTCAGGCACTGAATGGGTATTGTGTCAAGCCACTATGTTTATGGTCATTGCTAGAGCAACAAGAGAAAATTACTGTAGCCATGGGCTGACGTGGACAATAGAAGTGGCTTCTCACCCTACTGCTTAGGGGGGTCCTTGGAGATAACACTCCATGGTTCAGGGGCTTCTGGGAATAAAATTGAGAGAAATTCATAAGGGACACTGAGAGGCGTATCCTGTTGGATATGGGGAGTGGTGGGAAAGATGAACATTTGGCCTCCCAGGATAATGTGAGTCACCTTGAACACTCCTCTACTCTTCTAAGGTACAGCCACATCTTGCTGACCACAGCCCTGGCAGTTGCAGCCATCGGGTTAACAGAAAGAACGAATTGTGCGGGCACGCATGCGTGCCTGTGTGTGTGTTCACCGGACTCGAAATGTACCCCAGAGATACAGAGGGCACAGTGCAAGGACAGAGATGCTTGTCTTTGGTTGAGTGAATTAGACCCCCTCCACCTCCCCACTTCTGGCTTTTACAGGAGGAAGACAGGGCTCATGAAGTCTGTCTCAGGCAGTGCTCACTGAAGAAAACAGGAAACCCCAGGGAATTCAAGAGCAAGGGACTTAAAAGAAGGAACTAAGTCCTCAGAAACTGTAAGTAAGACTGAAGGAGCTTGTTCTGATTGGGTCTCAAGGAATAGTCCTAGAGCAATTAGAACATGTCCACACGGTTGTCTCTGAAGCTCTGAGTTCAAGGACACACATGCAAAGCTCCCGTGCTGGGTTTGGAAAACCCAGCTTAAGAAGTCCTTTGACCCTGGAAGCCCTCCTGTCCCTAGACCTCACATTTCCAGGACCTTGCTTACCAGCCCAAACATGGAGAAGAGCCAGAGAGATCGCCTTGGGGTCAGCCTCCCAACCCCACAGCATTGCCTCTGTTGTAGAGCCTGATTTCCTCCAGACCCAAGTTGCAATGAATTCTGGGAAGTGTGAGTGCAACTTTTTCAACCTCTCCAGCTAGGAGGAGGAAACATGAAGGGTGAGTGAGTCTAACCACATTAGTCACATGAAGGTCTTTGTGTTTTGGTTTCTTCTCTCTCATTTATATTTTAGGTGACAAGCTGCAGTTGAAAGTTCTTGTTTTTTGTTTTTGTTTTTTTGTAAAAGTGCTCATTTAAGTTTGTGTCTTTGAGTTCACAGCGAATCTCATATTTACATAAAGCTGGCATGGAGTAGTTTTTTGGGTAACACAAACATCAGTATGGCCAAATGTTAACTCATTTCGCTGATGTGTTAATATCAAATTAACACCGGTAATATGCAGTGTTCCCAACCAGGTCTAAACACTTTTCCTGGAATTATTTTGTTTGTAAAAGAAAACACTATTTTAATAAACAGTATTGTAGCCCCAAAGGATACATTATGAACAAGTATAAAATTTAGGGGAGGGATGGAAACCTTCAGTTCAGTTTGCTTTTTATATATCCCAAGTCATCATTCTTTCCCAATTTTGAAATAGATTCTTATTGTAGTTGTAAGTTTAACCTTAACGGTTAAAACTAATTTGTGAAACCGTTCACAAATTATTATTGATACGGACTTTTCAGTTTGCTCAAGATCATGCTCTGTAGGTGGAACAAAGCAGCATTTCAAGTTGACCAATGGATCCTCAAGTATTTTGATGTGTCTTAACACTGTTGCAATGAGGAAACTCTTGACGTAGTAACAACCAGGGATTGGTCTTCCCAAAACACACTGGGGGGTGGACTTTAACTAAAAGTAAAAGGATGATCGCTGGAAGTGGTATAGATGGTGATGAGGTAGCCAGAGAGCCCGCAGTCTGTTTGGACGGGAGTGTTTCCTGGAGCTCACATTATAATTGGATGGGATGAAAAAGGAAAATACAGGATAGTCTCATTCATAAAGGAAGTTACCCCAACAGCCTGTATGAAGGTCCCAACTTCTGGCCAGAGTTTACAAAAGCCAGAAAGAGAATCATCACCATGGAAACTGGTGGCAGGAATCCTGAATGCTCACACAGAAAGGAGGATGGGAAGAAGCAACGTTCTGTGCCACAGGCTTTGATCAGGAGCTACATCTCTCAAAGCATCAGAAGGACTGAAATTCAAATTAAAATAATTGCAGAGACAATAAGTTTGATACCTAAGCGGGAACTTGGTGATTTTTGAGCAATCCAGGGGGGGTAATACTGTGCGCCAGTCGCCGGGACAGCCGGATGATGAAAACAGCGGGGGGCCAGGAGATGATTGGCTTCAATAGGCAGGTGTGGTGCTTAGTAAGCTGCTGCCGGGAAGTCCCAGATCCCAGAAACAGGGCGCAGTGAGTGTCACCTAAGGGCAAAGTGGATGAATGCTCAAGACATGTTTACATGTCCCATAAGGCTGTGATAGGCATTTCTATTCTCATTCTGGGTGTGAGGATATTGGATTTTCCCAGGTAGAGTCAAGAACAGCAGTTAACAGGGAGGGTCTGGTCGGGTTCATGGGGCTGAACAGCACAGTTCTGGGCAGTAACAGCAGAGTCTGTTCAGAGAAGTTTGGGGCGACGGGCTGAGATACCTCATGCTTGAAGCCAGCGTCCCCCTCTTTGCCATCCTCTGCTTTCTTTCCTGGGTCTTTCTGGTGACCATCTTCCGATTTTATGTCCTTTTTACTGCCTTTAATGATCTCATTTCTGGTTCTCTGCCTTGGTTTTGTTAGAGGCACCTGTCCCTTGAGTAAGCTCAGCTGCGGGGTCCCCTCGTGGGAGGAGCCGGAGTCCCAGCAGCTCCTGCTTCCTTGGAAGGCAGCTCTGCCCCGTGGCCTCCCCTGGGAGAGGCTGAGGGCAGGTCCTGGGGTCACTCCCTGCCCCCACACTGCTTGAGCTTGGCGCCTGTGCTTGAGAGTTCTTCCTGTAACATTTCTGAGTGATACGAAAGAGGACTTGGGAAAACAGAAGGTCATGCTATGCTCATGGTTGGAAAAGTGACTATAAAGACATAAACTTTCCTATTAATCCTTTGTCCTGATGAAATTTAAAATGAAAATTACGATGTGATATTTGTTTACTGAAATAATTTCATTGGTGTAAGTATTATCTTAAGCCGTTAGGCTATATTTAGCATATAAGGTATGCTTTATATACACTTTGGGTATATAAGTTATTACACTATATAGAATATCTGAAGTGTAATGTTTTATTTATTTGTTTATTTTTCTTGAGTATAGTTGACACAGAATGTTACACTAGTTTCAGGTGTACAACGTTTGATTTGATAAGTCTGCGCTTTATGCCAGGCTGCCTACAAGTACAGCTACCATCTGTTGCCATGCAACGCTAGTACAACACCACTGACTATGTTCTCTCTGCTGTTCCTTTTATTCCTGTGACTGATTCATCCCATACCTGGAAGCCTGTACCTCCCACTCCCCTTTTTCCATTTTGCCCATCTCCCCACAACTTTCTAAATGGAAAAAGGGATCTCATGAAGAGAGACACACATTTGACTTATGTTTAGAAAATTTTTAATTTTCTAAACATTTTTTCTGAACATAAGAAAAAATTTTCTAAACATACGAAAAGCCATAGTTTGAAGGTCAACCAAGAAGTGACAAAATATTTGAAGCAAATATATCATACCATTAGTATATTTATTCCATAAGGAATTTCTACATATTGAAAAAAATAGTAGAGCCTGGTATTGGGTAAAGGACACAAAAAGACAATTCCCCCAAAATAAATTTAATAGTAAACAAACATATAGGAAGATATTAAACTTAATTTGCAGTTGTAAGTGAAAATTAAAGATAGCTGCTATTTTCTCTCATTACATTTGCAAGATAAAGGCTGATAATATTTAATGCTGGTGAGAGCCCAGGGAACTGTTATTGGTGGGAGTGTGAACTGATACCATCCATTTGGGAAGTATTTGATTATGTTCATTAGGAACCATGATTATTCAGAACTGGAGGATTTGTCAGATAATCCTACTGGGTATGGCTTCCATAGAGGGAAATGAGTAAGTCCTACCTGTAAAGCTGGAGGAGAGTAGCTAGGTGCACACCTGCAGGCAATTTCCAGCCCACAACATATAAACATTGTCATCACCAGGGACTGAGCCCCTGTTCCCCAGGATGCCCCCCCGCCCAGCCTCCTTCGCTTGTTCTGCTTGTCGGTGCCATAGATGAATTTTGCCTGTTCTAGAACTTTACACAAACGGTGTCATACAGAATGTAGTCATTATGCTCAGTGTTTCAGATACAACTGTTTTTTGCACAAATCAGTAATTCGTTCCTTTTTAGTGTCGAGTTGTAGTATATTGTATGGCTATACCTTAATTTGTTCATCCATTTGCCTGCTGATAGGCATTTGGGTCACTTACAGTTTTTAGCTTTATGGAAGTTTCTGTGAACAAACTCCTTTTTTGAAAATTTTTATTGTGGTAAAATATATATAACAAAATTAGCCATTTTAACCATTTTTCAAGTTTTAAAAAAATATTTTATTTATTCATTTGTCATAAAGAGAGAGAGAGGGAGAGCATAAGCAGGAGGAATGGCAGGCAGAGGGAGAAGCAGGCTCCCCACTAAGCAACGAGCCGCATGTGGGACTCAATCCCAGGACCCTGGTGGGATCACAACCCGAACTGAAGGCAGACACTTAACCGACTGAGTCACCCAGACATCTCCCATTTTAAGCCATTTAAAATGTACAGTTCACTGGTGTTGATCACACTTAAAATATTGTACAACCACTACCACTATATATTCCCCAAAATTTTTCATCACCCCAAATAGAAACTGTATAATCATTAAGCAATAATTCCTTCATATCCCTTCCCCTCAACCCCTGGTAACCCTAATCTTTCTATCCCTATGAATTTGTCTATTCTAGATAGTCATGTAAGTGGCATCACACAATATTCACCTTTTTGTGTCTGGCTTATTTCACTTAAAATGAGGCTTTCTAGTTTCATCCATGTTGTAGCATGTGTCCAAACTTTGCTTCTTTTTTGGCTGCATAATCCATTCTATGTATACACTGCATTTCCTTAATCCATTCTTCTGTCGATACACACATGGGTTGTTTCCACTTTTGTCTGTTGTGAATAATGCTGTTAGGAACATTGATATGCAAACATCTCTTTGAATCCCTGTTTTCAATTCTTTTGAGTATATATCCAGCAGTATAATTGCTGGGTCACATATGTGTGATCATTCTTGTGTAATCTTTGTATGGACAGACGTTTTCATTCAGTGTGGGTAAAAATGCAGATGGCGGCATCGCTGGGTCATAGGGCAGGTGAGGCTTAACTTCATGCAAAGCCATCATTCCAAGTTTCAGAGTGATTGACCCTTTTCTACACCTGCCAACAATGTCAGAAGTAGCAATTGCTGCACATCCTCCCCAAATCTTTGGTGTTTGCGTTCATACAACCCCCCAACTGTGTTGTGCTAAAGCAATTCAATGGGAAAAGGAAAATCTTCAACAAATTGATCTGAAACTGGGGAAACTCAACCTAGCTCACTTGAGATGAATCATAGGCCAGATGTCAAAATTTAAAACCATAAAACCTGGCAGAAAACAAGAGGATACCTTCATGGCCTTGGAGAAAAAGCCAAGATTCCTTGAAGAAGATACACAAAGCAGTAAGCTTCACACAGGAAATCCTGGAGGGCCTGGGCTTGACTTGCATCAGTGAGACCCCACGAGCAGGAAGAAGGTAGGAGCTGCCCAGGTGCTCTTTGGTGGGACCCCAGACACCTGCGTGGAGGCTCGTGAAGTGAACCTTGTGCTAGTCCCCTCAACTCCCCAGGCAAGAACTTACTGGAATATCTGGCCTTACCACAGAACCACAACAAACATGAGTCACCCTCCAGAGGCTCTTCCGCTTCATTAATGCGGTCTTTGCACATTAGACCAAAGTCTTTCCATGGGGTTAGAGCATAGAGAGCAGGGGGAGTGGGGGAGCCAATGCTGGGGTGGGCTGGGAGAGAGGTGGCACCTCCTCTCTGGACACAGGTAGAGGGGCAGTGTGGGATGGGGGATGGAGGAAAATCCAGACTTTGGCGAGAGCCAAGCCCGGATTCAGCGGAGGCAACCCTGCCTTGGAGAGGTCCACATCTAGTGGAACACACCGCAACACCTCAACGTGACTTGTCGCAGACAAGCTCCTTCTCTTACTTTTCCTGCTTCGCAACCAGTCCTTCAGCTTCCCAGGCTCAAAATATGGTAAAATTCCAGCAGATGGCTTTCTTCCTTGTAGCCCTTGGCAGCTGGGGGGTGTGACTGAGATCTACACATGAGATGGAAGCAGATGGTTTCTGGGAAAGATTTGCTCTTCTTAAATAGGTGTCACCTCTTCCTGCTTCACTCTTCCCATTTTTCTACCTGGGATGAGGCCCTGAGCTCTGGAGGAGCTACAGCAGCCATCTTGAGGTCATGAGGCACTCTATCTGAAGACGACATTTCTCTTACTCACATAGACCATTGCAGGAGACATCAGAGGGCTTTCCCAGCTTCTGCTGTGCCTGTGAAAGGGTGGACACATGAGCCCCAGAATCAAGTTATAACTCATCCTTAAAGTAGAACATTAAGCCACCAGTGGAAATGATGAAGGAAATCTGCATAGATGACCTGGAAGGAGGTTCATGATATTTTGTTGAATTAAAAAAGGTGTTTAAAGATAGTTTTTTATGGTATATAATTATACATAAACACATACATACTTTGAAATGTATTCATTTAAAAGTGTAAGTGGATGGTCCTGTATATCTTCAAGAGGCTTACTGTATTTGCGCGATTAACTTGTAGGTGGTTGCATTTGAACTTTCTTATCTGATTAAAATATATTTTTAAATTTTTTAAGACTTTATTTATTTGAGAGAGGTGGAGAGAGAGCACAAGTAGGCAGAGCAGCAGGCAGAGGGAGAGGGAGAAGCTCCCTGCTTAGCAGGATGTGAGGCTCGATCCCAGGACCCTGAGATCATGACCTGAGCTGAAGGCAGATGCTTAACCGACTGAGCCACCCAGGCACCCCTAAAATATTTTTTAATAAAAAATAGAAATAGGGGATGAAAGTCCTTAAAATGCTGAAATTCCGTGCTCCTCGGTCTGGCATCAGTGGCATCCACAATGGGCAGGAATAAAGATGGTGTGTGTGTGTGTGTGTGTGTGCGTGCACACACATGTGCAATGTGTGTGAGTGTGTGGTCTGACACTTAGTGTGTGAGTACTTTGCAGAGTGTATGAGTGTGAGTCATTGTGAGTGTGATGTGAGTGAGCGTGTGTGTAGTGAGTGTGTGGGTGTGTCTGCCCTCCTCGGGCTGGGGAGAAGAGCCAGAAAAGACTTGGGGTCCCCCATGTTTCTCAGCTAGGTCTGGCCCACCCTGGGGTGTAGTGAACCTGCTTAGCCCACTCTCCTCACTGCCCACCTTGGAGCAGGAAAGGAAGTGAGAATGAGGAGGACCTCAGTCTGACCGTCTGGGGAGGGACCTGGCTGGCTGTCCTTCTGTTTTAGTCTCCAGGACAGCTGCCCCTCATGCTGTAGTGGCTGCTAGGCCAGCAGTGCTCCTGAAGACACATCCTGAGATGGGTACCAGGTCAGCTAGTGTCTCTCGATCCCATAATAGCTCCTGGACCAGAAGGTTTTGTGGCCAATGATGTTAGGAGAGACTGAGAAGCTGGGGACCCACTAGCAATGCTGGCATGTCAAGGGTATGCAGGAGTCCCATGGGGACAACACCTGTGGCACCTTCCCAGGAGGGCATTTTCCCCCTGAGGACAGGAACCCCATCCCAGTGCCCTCCCAGGGGAGCAGCGCTCACAGAATCCACCCAGGACATTAGCGCACCTCGGCCGGCACAGTGCAGGCTGCAAAGCTTCCTCATTCACAAAGACAGGCCACATGGGAGCCCTACGCGCAGGAGACACTACACCCATTTCACAGATAAGGGAACTGAGACTCCAAGAGACGGGGAATGTTGCTCAGGTGCCCCCAGCTTGCCCGGGACCTGCTGGCCTAGAGCTCCACCTGCTTTCCTTTTCCGCAGAGGTGGAGAGCAGGCTCTGAATGAGCTCAGGGAAGATACAAGAATTTAGAGAAAAAGGCCAGGCTGACCCTTGGTCCTCAGCCTGTGTAGGGATTCCCAGGCAGTGGGAGGGGGTGGAGTAGTGAGAGCGAACGCTGAGAGGGGCTGGAGGGCTGGGAGGTGCTGAGGGGACCGTGCAGCTGGTCCTGGCTGGGCGGCTCTGCCGTCTCAGCAGTTGGGGGTGAAAGACCCCGAAGGAGGTGGGAAGCGAGTTCCATCCCCGACAGTGCCACCAGCAGCCTGCGTGGCTGAGGTCAGGGCCCCTGCTTTCTGCACCCAGTCTCCTCCTCTGAGCCGTGAAGGAGGAGGGTGAAGGGTGCAGGACAAAAGATGGGACACCCCGGCTCATGTGAGCGTCAGGTGAACAGGGCACACAGAGCGAGTAAATTCCATGCCATGTTTGGAATCTACATATGTGAAATAATTATTTGTGATTTATCTGGTCCTGGATGCTGACTGGGCAGCCTATTAAATGTCTATTACAGGGGAAGGCCAGTGACGTTCATGCACAGACGAGGACTCAGAGCCCCGGGGAGCTGGGACTAGATCCCTGGCCGGAGCTCACTTTCTTCCCACAGGTTGTCTCTCCCTGTGGACCACGTCACTGACAGGTTGGGCTCTGAGGGAAAAGCCTGCCTCTGTGGTGATGGCCAGAAGGCTGGTGAGGAGCTGGGGACCGGGCGTCTGCAGGCCTCATGCTTGGGGTTCACCACCCCAAGGAAGTTGGGCTGGGAAGAGCCGTCAGCATCTACACGGAGGGACCTGTCTCTAAATCCGGCAGAATCTGGTAGCTCTCGGTGGGCTGCTGTGGCTGGGGGAAAGCAGGAATACGGGAGACGGCCGGTGGAGGGAGCCCCCAGAAGGAGGGGGGAGAGATGGGTAAGGGGGTGGGATGCTCCATGGCCAAGGGCCCCACCTGACCCCTCAGGTGCAGGGATTTCTCTTCCATTAGCACATCCCGGGCAGGGTTGGGGCATCATGGCAGCTGCTGCCCTCCAGCCAACCTCCCATTCAGCTCAGAAAGTTCTAGCAGTGTGTGTGGAGGGAGGTGGAAGATAGTGTGTAACCTCAGAAGAGCCCATCCTCCCCCGCTTCTTCAGAAGCTGGTGTCTGTGTTTGCGGTAAACCAAGTGACCTGGAGAGGTGGCCTACATGAGAAGCGGGACCCGTCAAGGTCACGTTGTGAGGTGGCCAGCCTGCATAAAGGGGGTGTGGAGGCTGTGTCAGCAGCTGCCCCACCATGACCTTCTGGACCTTCCTGCTCCTCGCCTCAGTGCTCCTGGCCACTCCGGGTAAGGACATTCCCCATTCCACTTGCGGTGCCTCCTTAGCTGAGGGTAGGGACAGTTCTGGAGAGTGGGCTGGGCCGGGGCACCTGATTTGAATTCTTTGGGGAAGGCAAGAGAAGAAGAAAGACCTCAGAGAGGAGATGAGGGAAGTTTCCTTTAGGTCAGATCTGTGTGTGTGTTTTTGTGTGTGTACTTTTTAAAAAAAATTTTTTATAAACATATATATTAGTCCCAGGGATACAGGCCTGTGAATCGCCAGTGTGCATGTACTTTTGAGAGGGAGAGAATAGAGACACACAGAGACACACAGAGACAGAGACAGAGACAGAGACAGAAGAGAGGTTCATGGATGATGGTAGGGGAGGTATAATCTTTTCCTCCTGTTTTCCAGAAAGAACTAGAGAGCATGGCTTTGGCACAGAGACTGGGTCAGAGCAGCCCCAGGGCAGAATGTGAGGACAGCGTTCCTGGACTTCTCATAAAGCCCCACCCCTCTCCTGGGCTCCGGCCACCTCCTGGGCTCCCTGGCAGCCAGGAGATCTGACTTTCCCTCCCCTTCCACCTGTGGAGAGATGCTGATGTTGTTTCTTCTGCAGGTCTGACCTTTTCTGGTCTGACCCGTGAGGACAATGACCTGTCCATGGCTGACATGTTTGAGGAGGAGAAGTTCTTCGCGATCCTGGCCGAGGAGGACCCCAAGGTTGGCAGCTAGCTCCCTGCTCAACTCCCAGAGCACCCCCCACCCCGTGTCACCTCTCCGCCATTGTCTCCTCCCTGGGAGTGCCAAGCGGGGCAGAAGCTCTCTGCGAGGGGAGGGAGGGGGGCTGTGCGCTGAAGATGTTGATTTTGTGCATACCCCTGCCTGGGTGGGGGGCCACGATGGTGTCCTCCAGGGTCTGACCAGACATCAGAAGAGGGGCGGATGCTGTGCTGGCTACAGTGCTATGGGTGTGGGGCAGGGTCTGGGGTGTCAGTCCCAGGAAGACTAGCGGGAACGAGGGCAGGGGCCTACCAGCACGCTTCAGGCCCTAAAGGACAGAAAGAACATAGACGATCCTGCTGGCTTAGGAGGCACCCCAGAGCCTCATCCTGGGGCCCTGACAAGGGCTGTTGTGGGTGTCTGAGAGATTACCCCAGGGGCTATCATTTTCTGACAGGGTGACCAGATGATCTCCCCCTGTGAGACTTGTATGGCTATAATCAAGTGGCTGGGAAAAATCCTGAGACACAATCACACGCAGGTGAGGCTTTGCGGTTTGGGGAGCCGTCTGCAGGGTGGTCAAGGGCATGAGTGGGGATTCAGGGGATGGGGGCAGCGCTGAGGCAGGGCCAGAGCTTGTCAGCAGGGAATCGGTGGGCTCCCCTCCTGTGTCTGGGAACTGACTTCAGAGAATCCCCTGAAATGGCACAGCTCTGGGCGCATGAATGTAGGAAGCAGAGTGCGCGTGGTTTCCATTCCCCTGTTAAAGGAAACTTGTCCCCAGAGAAGGTAGGAACTTTCCCCTGTAGCCCCACTGTGTGTGTCCATGGAGGAGCTTTGTGAGGCTGGTTCCAGGGGGGCCTGGGTGGGGACAGATCAACCCCAGCTCTGCCACTCCCTGGCTGCCTGGCTGGGCCCAGCCCTCAGGCTTTCTGAGCCTCAGTTTCCTACCTGAAGAATGAGATGGAAAATAATCCCCATCTTGCAAGTCACCTAAGCCTTATAAAGGAGCTGGGGGGTGGGACGTGCTTGGCTCCCTGTCAGGCCCTGAGTCAGGGCTGAGCGTACCCTCCCTCCCTCCCCTTTGCTCTCTGATTTGGCTCAGCCTCTTGGCGCTGCCCAGCCCTCCCTCAGCCCTGGGTTTTCAGCTTTATCCTTCCCCACTGCGATGGTAGCAGAACATACTTCAATATCGAACGTGCCAAGTCTCCATGCTCTCTCTTTTCCTAACCTTCCTGCCTCAGCCCTGAGCATGAGCCCCAGGCCTGGGACCCAGGCAGCTTGGCAGCAGAACCTTCCATGTGGGTCTAGCGGCCGAGGGCGACGTTCCCCACATAGAGGGCCGAGGGCTGAGATGATGATGTGCAGGGCACTGAGATACGACAGGGCCAACTGTCCTCTCAACAGCCGGTGCGGGCCAGGCTTGGGCTGGAGCCTGGGCACAAGGGTCAATCCCAAGCTCTCCAGCCCCTGCTTCCATGGCCACCTGGCACCGTCCCACTCCCGGCATGCCAGGGTCAGCAGGGCCCAGGGCCTCGAGCTGCTGGGGGCCCGCAGGGGGCTGACCCGGGCAGAGCTCCCCTGACTCCTCCTTCTTTCTGTGGTGCTGTTACTGCAGGAAGCCATCAAGTGGGCCGTGTCCGTGGTATGCCGGAAGATATACATACCCAGGCCTCTATGTGACGAAACAGTTAAAACAGTCACTAAATACCTTAATGCCATCACCCAGGGTCTCAAGAATGACAATTCTCCCCAGAAAATCTGTGTGAAAATCAGGATATGCAGACCAGAAATAGGTGAGTGCGGAGGGGACAGCAGAGACTCCTGGCTGGAGCCCGTGAGTGCTGCTTTTCTCACAGGCAATCCTGGGGTGACAGCAGGTCTCTGTCCATGGTCAGCCGGGCATCTGAGCAAGTGGCTTCACCTAGGTGAGCCTGAGTGTCCTTACCTTTGAAGGGGATAATAATCTCTATTTCTTTTCTTCTCTTTTTTTTGAATCATTTTTCCTTTTTTAAAAAAATTTAAATTCAATTAATTCACATATAATGTATTATTTGTTTCAGGGTATAGGTCTGTGATTTATCAGTCTTATTGTAACACCCAGTGTTCATAACAATCCCTATTTCCTATTTCAAATAAGGATTGAATGAGATGATTATGCATAAGGAGGTTGATACCAGGGAAGTGGCCTCAGATCGGGATACTCCTAGACATCAGAGCCCTGATTGATCTCCCTTCCCCCGCCCAGCACCAGTCTCAGGGGATGGGAGCCAGGCACCAACTTTGCCCAGCACCCTGGGGGCCTAAGCACTGGGCTCAGGAACCCTGATAGCACCGAGGGCCCTGCAGTCCCTTCCTCCAGGGCTGCTCAGGCTGTGTCCATGCACACGCCAGGGCTGTGGGACATGGGGCAGGGAAGGGCCCCCTGAGTGGCTCTGGCAGCAGGTTTAGCCTTTGGACTTGCAGATCTGGGGTCACCCTGTACAGTGAGCTCCCCACCATTTCCCTTCATGGAGCTTGTGATTTTTATCTCCAAAGCCCCACAGCCTGCTCAGGCTCCTGACTGGGTTTCAGGATGTAACTCTGGGTGTGTTCAGTAGGGGCAGGTGGCTCTGGGTCCCCGTTTCCCCCGGAGACCCCACACACCTGCTCACAGTGGGCTCCTCTCACCACTTCAGGTCTTAGAGCCTCTGGGGCCTTACCCGACCCTCAGGAGAAGCACAGAATCTTCAACAACCATCGCCCGCTCCTGCCTTCCTAAGTCCAGGGCGGACCCTCCAGTTTCCCTCACCGAACTCTTTGTAGCGCCCTCCCCTGGCAGAGAATAAAATGTCGTGCAAGCTTGTAGCCACAGCTTCCGTTCCTTTGGTGGGTATGAGGGGAGGAGCTGGGAGGCATGCCTGGGGGACCCAGACATTCATTCAGTCCACGTTTATTGTATGTATCCCGCTCTGTTCTAGAGGCTAGGGATTTCGCGGTGAACCAGAGAGCGTTCGTGGCCATGAAATATGTATGAAGCCCTCACTAGAGATACACACTCTTCTAAGAACTGGGGTGCCCCATGAATATACCCCCAGAAGCTCTCAGACTAGCAGGGGAGAGCAGCAGGCTTGTAGCCGAGAGGGCTTTCGGTCATCAGGAACAGAAACCTGTCCTTTGCTTTTCTTTGCAGGGAACCCCTTTTTTTCTGTTTTGGGGAGTGTATTGTTTAGGATTCTTTTTGCTTGCGAGCAACAGAAATCTTAGCTCATTCTGGCTTAAATGCATAAAGCAATTTATTGGGTGAAATCATTAAACAGTCCATGGATAGCTTCAGGCACAAAATGATCCAGAAATTTGTGGGGTCACCAGAGCTCCGGTCCTGTGAGTCTGTCATTCTCTCAGTTCCTCCCACTGCTGTGTACTGAGATTGCTCTCAGCAGCCATCGGCACATCAGGTCCAAACTTGACATTATAGACCGTGTCATGAAGAGGGAAGGAGAGTTCTTTGCTATCCCATCTTTCAGAAGCTCCCTTGGAAGAGAATGGCAGTGTCTTTTCCAAAGCCCCATCAGACATCTCTGTTCTCACTGGCCAGAATGGGCCTGGCACCCATTTGGAACCCATCCCTCTGTTCCAAGGGCATGTGCTACACAGATTAGTGTGAGTGGAGTCAGGACACACTGCTGGGGCTGATGCGGGGTTTACACCCACCCCCAATCATTTGGGCGAGAATGGACATGCAAATCTTTAAGAGATTGTCACTGGAAGTGGGGCAAAGAGTTGCCGGCCATCACAAAGAGCGATGGCGCATTCAATCATAAAAGCAGGTCGAGACTCCCAGTGGTGAAATTTTGGGCCATTTTAATACAAAACAGAAAATGGCAAAAGCAGATTATAACCCATTGGGTAAATTAGAATCCACGAATTTGTATAAATAATAAATTAATACATAATGGAAAAAAGAAAATGTTCCCTTACTGCAGAATGCCAAACAATCATGTAGACTTATTGCTAAGTATATTCCTAAGACGTACTTACTAATTCAATATTGATTAACAAATTACATTAGTAGTTAAGTTGACAGTGGAGAAAACTGGCAGACAGGTGATGAATGTTTTCTGCTCCTCCTGCCCCAAAATGCACACATCCTGAGGAAACCTCAGACAAACCCAAACTGACTTTTTACACAGGAGCTGGCCTGTGCTCTTCACTATGCCAGGGTCAGGAAAGACAAGAGAAGGTGGAGGACCTGTTACGGATCAAAGGAACCTAAGCAGGGGCACCTGGGTGGCTCGGTCGTTAAGCGTCTGCCTTCATTCAGCTCGGGGGTCCTGGGATCGAGCCCCGCATCGGGCTGCCTGCTCAGTGAGGCGCCTGCTTCTCCCTCTTCCACTCCCTCTGCTTGTGTTCCCTCTCTCTCTCTGTGTCAAATAAATAAATAAAATCTTTGAAAAAAAAAAAAAGGGAACCTAAGCAGACACTTGGCGTAGTTCTAACCGATGACCCTGCCATTAGGCACATGACTGGCAGTCTGCGATGATAATATTGTGCCAGAGTCAGCGTCCTGATGCCAGTTTAATGGATGACAGTGTCCTTCTTGTAAGGAAACACGCACTGAAGCTTTAAGGGGGTCGTGGGGCACCGTGTGTGCAATGGACTGCCAATGATTTAGAAGAAATGGTAATACGCCCACACAGAAACACTATGATGAGACGCACACCACATACATGTAGTAAAATGTGACAGGGTGGGGGGAAATCTAGTGAAGGTGAAAAGGAGCTCTTTGTTCTAGTCTTACACGTTTTTTTTCTGAATTCGATAAGATTTAAAAATAAAAATAAATGACTGGTAGTAATCTGACCTTAGCCCATGGATGTATGGTGGTGACATGTACGGATGGGGAAGACATTTGGATGGGTGGATTTGGAGAGAATAAGGAAGGGTTCTACTTTGAGCCCAAGAAGTGTGTCTATTCCATAGGCAGGTAGAAATGTCAACAAGCAGGTGAATGGGGGGGGGGGCGGGGTCAGGGCCAAGTCCACATTTGAAGTCCCTGAACTGGATGTGAAGGACAGGGAGAAAGTGCAGAAGGAGAGCATTCCTGTCTGAGGACAGAAGGGACTAGTCAGCCTGTGGAGGCAGGGGGGCAGTGCAGTGAGGAGCCAGCAAGGGGACTGCGGAGGGAGAGCCTGTGGGATTCCCAGGGGGAATCCAGACATGGGGCCCAAGAGCCAAGAGAACAAAATGTTTCGGGAACTAGAGAATGGCTGACCATGTCCAGGGTTGCTGGGAAGTTAAGAAAGCAAAGGACGGAGGAATGGCCATTGTCTTCGGGTGCTTTTGGGCCTTGGTGACCTTAGTCAGATGTTCAGTGCTAGGAGGGGACAACACCCATGTGGAGTGGAAGTGAAGGATGTGAAATCAGTAGGTGTGGACAGCTTTATGAAGGGGCTCATGTCAAGACTTGGAGAGAAGTGGGGCGAAGCTGGAGGCCATGCGAAGTTAGAGGTGGGGGGCTGTGTTTCAGGTGTGTACGTGTGGATGGGAATGGTCCCAGCAGAGGAGAGGGGCTGATGGTACAGGACAGAACGGAGGGACAGCCTCAGGGGAGGCTTCGAGAAGGGAGAGGTTGGGTTTAGGACACAATGGAGGGTTAGCATAAGGTGAGAGCATAAGAAGGTGGCCTCAGCCTTAGGGGTAGAAGCTGGCAAAGGACAGAGGCCAAGCCAGCTCTGGTCACCTGTCAGGAGTCGGTGTGAGGGCACTGGCGTCATAACATAGACTTTGGGAGCACCTGTTCTCTTTCACAGGCAGTTCTGTTTTCTGGGTTTTTCCCCCCTTAGAATGGGTCATTCTTTCTTATTCATTTGTATCTTGCAATTTTTTTTTGTTGAAAATATTTTTGATATTGTCGTGGAAAATCTGGCTATGGGTCGCCCACCCCCGACCTTGTCATTGCTATTCACTAGTTTACTTGCTTAGCGACTGCAGAATTAATCGGAGTGGCCGCCCATCACTGGCTCTCAGGGGAGGTTTCTGGCGGTGCCCATCGGGGGAGCGGCCTTGAACTTGCCCACAACTACCCCGTGCTGACAGGTGTTCAGGCAGGCCTCTCTGTCTCTTTCTCTAACGACCCCCACTGCTTACTCGGTTGTTTTCAACATGCCTCAGGGAATGAAATCTTCATGGCGGAATTCAATCAAATCAAAATGTCTTTGTAAGATGAGTGCCTGAGGTCAGTGTTAGAGATTCATTTTGACCCCAGGAGGCCCCTTCCCCGTTGCCTCTTCCCTCATTTTTCTCGAGCAAATTAGCCTGCCTCCGGTTTAGCCTGTATTTTTTAATGAGTCTATCAATCTAACAGGTGTCTTTCACCATGACCTTTACGTTTTTGAGAGCTCCAGAAAGCTTGAAGCTCACTACAGTCTGTCGCAAATGGAGTCCATTCTTTTAGGGAGGAGTTTGTCGCTCTCTGGCCTGCTCCTCCCTCCTGGGGGAAATCTTAGAGCCAAGGCTCTGTGCTGGTAGTGGGGACAACGGGGTAGTGGGGATAACGGTGGCTGGGTCCGAGGACCCTGAGAAGGTCCAGCAGGACCAGCCAAGAGAGTCCTTGGCTTCAGGCAGGGTGGAAATCAATCTCCAGTGGAGACGAAGTTAGCACAGGGTTTATTGAAGACAGAGCATCTTGGAGACTCAGAAAGAAAGAAACATGAGTCTTGTCTTTGCTTGTGGTCTTGGGTTTTTTTGAGGACGGCGGTCCGGAACTGGTCAAAACAAAGAGGAGTGTTTAGGTGTTCTCCATAAGTCTCTTATGCCCTGAACATGACGAACCCCCCGCCCCACCTCCCCCACCATCACTCCTTAGATTTTAGCTATTGTGCTGGAAGACTCTATAAAGACATTGTTAAGTCCTTGACCTTGACAAGGAGGGCATGCGTTACTTGTACCATAAGGCATGTATAGGGCTGCAGTTTCAGTCCTAGCAAGAATAGAAACAGCAAGACAGTCTTTCACGGGGTCCCTTTAGTTTCCCTGTCTCACGATGATGTACTTCTCTCTGAGTGACACCCCCACTCCAGTAGCTGAGTACTCAGTGGGTCTGGAGACCACAGCCCCAGGCCTCCTTGGCTTGCCAGTCCTGGTGGGAATTCCTTGCCCATGAGCTTTCCAAGGGACAGGGATGGGTCCGGTATTCTGGGCCCTGCCACACTCCATGCAGAGCACCAGTCCCACCAGTAGGGTCTGAGCAGAAGACAGCCCCCACGTCTTAGGTGCCCTCGCCTGAGACTTGGTCTCAGCAACAGGTCAGCTGGGGATAGCCTGATGGCTGGGATCTGGGAGGAGAGAGAGTCCTGGGTTCTTGTCTGTACCAGACAGGAGGGGAGTTTCCATCTCTCTGAGCTGCAAGGGGAGGGACAAGACAAGGTGGGTCTTGGTTCAAATACCACAGACTTCATGTAGTTCTTCCCGAGTTTTAGTAGATTTCTGGAATAAATCTTTCTTCATTTGCTCTGTGCACTTAGATGCCAGAGAATTTAGATAGTTGTTTTAAAAACAATTTTCCCTGGTTCCACTGGGTCATGGATCCACAGAGCATCTCACACTGTTGTGCAGGACGTGGAACTGCCTGGATGTTTTCTTTTAACAAGTGTAACCGCAGAGAAATCGGGGATGACAGCCCATACAGTGTCAGTCAGTTGCTCAGTGTTTAGTGGCCTGATGCTATCGAAACCACTTCAAAGCATAAAGTTGAACAAAAATCAAAATGGCTGCACTAATGCTTCAGGGAAGCTGGATTTTAAACCAAGTCACCTTTTCCGTCTCTTCTGCAAACCTCCCCTCCTCCCTTCTTAGCCTTTTGTTTCAGGAGCCCCGTACCACCCTGAAGATAGGACAAACCAGGCTGACGTCGCAGACGTGATTCCTGTCAAAACCGGCTTGATTCTGTATTTCCCTAGTAACCTCCCATTCCCCCCTCAGATCCTTTCCTCCAGATGGGCTTGCAGGGTTGAAGGTCATGGTCTGCTGCAGCCTCCTTTGCCTGGCAAAGCCATAGAGCTATATTGTTCTCTTTATGCCAAACCGTGTCTTTGCTTTGTGCATTTCGGCTCCAGAGTATAGAGGTTGGTGTTCGCCATCCAATGGCAGGGTCAGGGTCACAGCAACATGGGGTGACAAGTTTCCATTTCTAGGTGCCAGTTCTTGGTGCTTCCCACATAGTGACCTGGAAGCCAATTTTACAAACGTGGAGGCTGAGGCAGGGAGAGATGAAAGGACATGTGGAAGGTTCTGTAGCCTTGACGGATTTGGGATTTGAGCCTAGGCAGTTGGGTCTGTAGCTCCACACAATCCTGCCTTTCTCTGGGGGATGGGGGTTTGGGTTCCATTTGTTAAAAAAGAGACAGCAGGCCCACGTCACCCAAACAAGATTTACTACCTCATTTAATTCCAGTTTCAACCTCTCCCAGGAGTGGAAACTTAAACCAGTCAATCTGGAATTGGCTGGTCAGCACTACTGAGAGGGCGTCTGCCTGAGAGACCCCTGCCATTGCCCAGAAGAAAGTGGCCTTGCCTAAAATAATCCACTCTTCGCTGGTGACTTTCTTTTATTTCGTCCACCTCTTTGGAGCTCCTTTCTGTCTGCCAGATGGGATGCTGTCCGATTCATGAATTGTTGAATAAAACCAAGAAGATCTTTTTTTTTTTTTTAATAGTTGCAGAGGTAGAATTTAGTGATTTGTCAGTTGCATAGAACACCCAGTGCTCATTACATCACGTGCCCTCCTTTATGCCCACCACCCAGTTACCCCATTCCCCAACCACCTTCCTTCCAGCAAGCCTCAGTTTGCTAGAATTAAGAGTCTCTTATGATTTTTCTCCCTCTCAATTTTCACCTTTTTAAATTTTTCCTTCCCTTCCCCTTTATTCATCTGTTTCTTAAATTCCACATATAAATGAGATCATATGGTATTTGTCTTTCTCAGACTGACTTATTTCACTGAGCATAGTACCGCTCTTTTTCTATTCATGGTGTTGCAAATAGCAAGATTTTGTTCTTTTTGATCGCTGAGTAATATTCCATTGCATATACATACCATATCTTCTTTATCCATTCATCCATCGAGGCCATCTGTTTTCTTTCCATATTTTGGGAAAGCCAGTAAGATCTTTTAGATTTACTTGGTTGAATTTTGTTTCTTAATACCTTATAATTTGGGGCAAATGTCCATCATAATAAGTAAGCAGGGCACGTGTCCTTCAGGGATGGCAAGACCAGAAGGCTCTGCATAATATGGAAATGATTAGGGACAGGAAAACAGAGTGGACCAAGTTGATCATTTCCTCTCTCCTCTGATGCAGTGAGCTTGACCCTGCACTGTAATTTGAGGAACAATACAATAGAGAGCAGGTAATCATTAGGCTTTTCTTGTGAGTTGACTAAACACTTGAAATTCCACCCCTCCCATCTCTTTCATAATAGGTAGCATAACTTTGTCAGGTAAACTCAGTTTTCCATGTTCTCATCAGAAGTTGCCAGCTGGCAGATGGCTAGGTTTAGCTAATTATATAAACGACTTCTCCCCCTCACCCTTCTTCCTCTTCCTTCTCCTCCTCCTCCTTCTTCCTCTTCTCTCTTTGTTAAGAATCTTGGGAGGTTCATTCCCCTGGGGTAGAAGGGTCACATGTGGCCTTGGATCCCACATTGGACTTCCCTAGGGAGGAGAAATGGGGAATTCTTTCTGATGAGCTCATGTATCAACTGAGTTCACTGATGGTAAGCAACTGAAACTGATTCAGGCTAATTTAAGAACTGAGAAGTGATGGGACAACCATGGATGCCACAGGGCAGAGGGGAGGGCCTAGAACTGAGCTTGAAGACAGGAGTCAGGCAGCTCAGAGGATTTTGGAAGTAGGAACAGCACGGTGGTCTTGCCCAGGTGCAGTCACTGGGAGGAGTGAACGTCCATTCCTCTGGCCTTGTGTTTTTTTGCTACAAAGCCAAATACCTAGGAAAGAGTCCAGTCGGCCAAGCTTGGATCAGATACCTGCCTTTGGTTGTGCTAAGGCAATGAAGGAGAAGCCAGGAGCAGGAGATCTGAAGGAACTTTTTGGCTAATGAAGTGGGGGAATGGATCCCTGGGTGGATTCCTGTCTGCCAAGACTGTACACAGTAGGTGCCAGATAATTCCCCAAAGGAAATTCGTGTTATGTCAGAAAGAGGAGTAGATGCTGTATGGCAGATCACGTCAAATGTCCAGCCTACCTTATAATGACAGGTGGGTGCCATCCCTGTGGTATTGCCTAATAGAAAGACATGTCACTAGCAGGAATTGGGTACCACAGATGCTGGTTCCGGGGGGCTTGGCTGTCCTTAAGTAAGATGTGCTTTCCTCCATGCTCTGGCTGAGAACCTTGGAGTTTACGCAACAGACATCCACAGTGCTGCCTGTGAACCAGCAGGACATGGTTTCTGTCCTGGGGCCGGTGCCCTCAGCCTTGGCTCTTGGGCACAGTGCGAGTGAAGGTTACAGTTGAGGGACTGCATGGATATGGTACTACCTAGAGTTGAGGTCCCAGAATTTGTGGGTGATTTATTAGAAAAAAAAAAGAGCTTCGGGGTGCCTGGCTGGCTCACTGGGTGGAGCATGGGACTCTTGATCTCAGGTTTGTGAGTTCGAGCCCCATGTTAGGCATAGAGATTATTTCTTAAAAAATAAAATAAATTGAAGTTTTTAAAAAGCTTCAAGGTTAACTCTAAAAGAATGACACTGTATGATACGATGTGTTGAGTGGAAAGAAAGGTGAAGCATGCTGCCAGAAATGCTGGGAACATCCTCAGAGAGGTGCTGGGCTTGTGAACAACTCAGTCTTGTGGCTGAGTGGGATGGATACTGTTTGCATTTTATAGACTTTCAAGCCCTGGACCCACTGACTGTTGTGGAGCCCTTCTCTGTATGTACCAGCTTCATTTGATGAAGGAAGGGATTCCCTTTTTTAAGGGAATAAAGATTGTGTCTCTCCAGGATTGACTCCTCCCCCGAAGGACTCCCGGGATAAAGAATGTTCTGCTTACCTGCCTGGAACGACCAGCTGGGAAAAGAAAGGCTTAGGGAGCCCAGTCACCTAACCCCTGCGGAGCCAAGGTGCTGAGGACCCTAGTCCAGCATCCTGTCAATCAAGTCCCCCCCACCCCCGTATTTATTTTTAATTGAGTACAATTTACAGACAATGAAATGCACAGATCCTAAGTGCTCTCTTAGGAGAGTTTTGACACATTCTGTACCAAGTATCCACCATCCTTATCAAGTACAGAATAATTCTGTCACCCCCGAGAGCCACTTCCTTCCTGCTGCTTGGTAGTCAGTAACCAAGCCTCAGAGAGAACCTTCTCCCAGCAGCAGAAACACTGCCTGGGAAAAAAAAAAGAAAGAAACACTGCCTGGGGGGCCCATCCGCATCTCTGGCAACACCCCTCAGGGTCCTGTCTTGGCCTGTGGAGGGGTCCGTTGAAATGGCTTGAGCCCCAGCCCGTGGCCCAGGACACAGCTCCGGGCCCCAGACTGGCATGGGTTCTGACGAGATAATTCACATGTGTGCCTAGGTTTGTGCTGAGAGGTTGGGGCACCACCTGTAAGGTTCTGGGCATCCCGTGAAAAATTTCAGGCAGATGATGAAGTGATCAGAATTGTCATTGTCTCTAGTTCATAGGGCAATTCTCGTCTGCAGCCTGTGCCATCAACTCGCCTTGCTGCAGACTGAGCACCCGCGTTGGCAGCTGGATTCCTACCCTGTTCCCCATTCCTGGAACCCCGAGCATAGAGCGGGGACTCCTGTCTTGCGGGACAAGACTCATCCCAAAGGCTGGGCTTGTTTCTGTCTTAGATGCCATGACTCCTCCTGGTCTCCTGAGGACCAGCTACTCACGGTGTCCCCGGGATTGTTGGACGCCCCTCCTCTACCGTCAGGTCATTCCCACTCAAGCAGTTGCTTTTGTTGAGGATGGAGACAATGCTCAAGGAGAGCACGTAGAGATGCTCCTAAAAATCAGAGCACCCGAATGGTGGCTCCCTCTTCAGCTCAACCCAGGCACTGCAGACTGGGTGCTCAAGGGCAGAGGCCAAGGTTCTGAAGGGGTATGGACTCCAGGTGGGTGGGACCCCAGGCGACGGGGCAGGGTGGGAGTGCATGCTGGTTCAGGGATCTGAGGCTCACTCAGCTGCTTTGAAAGTGGACTTGAAGCAGCCCAATGCACTACCGGGGGATTGTATCTCAAATTTTTGAAGATGAGGACAATTTTTACAATCAAAGCATTTTATGGAGATCACATGGTAAATTTTACACCTTTAGTTATATGAATTACTTCATATTTATTATAATAGTAAATATTAGGTAGACTATTATTAAAATAATATTGTATAAAATAGAAATGATATTAGTAGTAGTGTTAATAATTAAGAAAGTTGCTATGTTCAATAACATCTTTACACGAATTTGTATTTTATAAACAACAGCATGTATGTGTCTTGGAAAAATGTTTCATATGTAGGTTAAGACTTTAGTCTGGGGGGTCTACTCTTTTTTTAAAAAAAAAAAGTTTTATTTATTTATTTATTTGTCTGAGAGAGAGAGAGGGAGCACAAGCCAGCAGAGAGGCAGGCAGAGGCAGAGAGAGAAGAAGCAGGTTCCCCGCTGAGCAAGGAGCCCGATGTGGGACTCGATCCCAGAACCCTGGGATCATGACTTGAGCAGAAGGCAGTGGCTTAACCAACTGAGCCACCCAGGTGTCCTTGGTGGTCTACTGTTTGGAAGGAGCCCCTTGCCACCATGCTGGTTGCCCTCAATGGCCTTGGGACTTCTATCCCCCTCAGCCAAATCTGACTGGACCAAGGCATGTGGCCTGGGGCATATTCATGTGCTGGACCCATCAGAGGACTGGCTCTGGAGTTGGACCTAACAGACCCAGAGGGAGGAGACTGCCAAGAGTTAGTCTTGGGGGCAGCCAAAATGGCTGTAAGCAAGCAGAAGTAACGGAGGACCAGACACCATAATGACATGGTTAATGAAAATGTAAATAATAAAAATAGTTTTGTGGTAATAAAAATAAAAACTAACTTTTGTTACATGTTCTCTATCTGCTGGGCTCCGTTCTAGATAATTCACAATATTCTCTCACATAGTCCTCACGAAAACCCAAAAGCCCTGTGAGGTTTCCAGATAAGGAAACTGAGGCCCAGAGAGGGTAAACAACTTGGTCAAGTTCCACAGCTAGGAACTGGCAGCTCTGGAGTTAGAGCCCAGGCCATGTCTTGCCCTCTCCTGCCACTCAAGGGAACAGGACTGGTCATGTTAGTGATAGGAGACGGTAACTCCGTGGAGCCACTTTGATTTCCTGAGTCCGAATGTCTTCTGTGGTTGGACAGCCCCTGGGTTCCACTGTGAAGTCCCACTGTCCTCCTCCAGTTCTTCAGCCAGGTCGAGCATGTCCCTGTTTCTTGCCTCACATCCAGACTCTTGTTTCTCTAGCCCCAGGCCGTGAGGGTGCATGTGAGGGTTCATGTCCCTTTATGAGACCCTGGGACCCCAGGCAGGGGTGGGGGCCTGAGATCTGTTCTAGCTTCTCTTCAGGCTGTAGGACCTTCAGTGAGTCCTGTCCAGTTTGCCTCTCACCCTCAACTTTACCTCAGAGTGGCATTTGGAAGCCTGGAGGACCTGGGTGCCCCCTCCACCCCGGGACAGGGAGGTGCCTGTGGCCTGTAATGGGTTTGGACAAACTTGTTTCAATTCTCTCTTAGCCCTTCACAAGTGTGCTTAGATGTGGGGCTTTTTTTTTTTTTTTTAAGATTCTTATTTATTTATTTGTCAGAGAGAGAGAAAGAGAGCAAGCGTGCGCGAGTAGGGGGAGCGGCAGGCGGAGGGAAAAGCAGGCTTCCCGAGGGGCAGGGAGCCCGATGCGGGGCTGGATCCCAGGAGCCGGAGATCATGACTTGAGCTGAAGGCAGATGCTTAATGACTGACCCACCCAGGTGCCATGATGTGGGGCATTTTTAATTTGCTTTTTATTTTTTTTTAAAAAGATTTTATTTATTTGAGAGAGAGAGTGAGTGAAAGATAAGAGAGCACGGTGCCGGCGGGGAGTAACAGCAGGCAGAGGGAAAAGCAGACTCCCTGCTGAAGAGGGAGCCAGACGTGGGGCTCCATCCCAGGACCCTGGGATCAGGACCCGAGCTGAAGGCAGACACTTAACCACCTGAGCCATCTAGGGTCCCATAATTAGCTTTTTTAAAAGTTGTGGATGTTTTTCACATTTTGTCTGAGGCTGCCAATTCAGAACTTGCTTCCTGTCTTCAGCAGGCTCAGGCAATCTACAGCAATGACTTTTTTTCTTATAAATTGTACACATTTAATTTTATTTTTTATTTTTTATTATATTCAGTTAGCCAACATACAGTACATCATTAGTTTTTGATGTAGTGTTCAATGACTGATTAGTTGTGTACAAAAAAACCACAAGAGACTCTGGACTCTGGGAAACAAACTGAGGGTTTCAGAGGGGAGGGGCATGGGGGATGAGGTAGCCAGGTGATGGGTAATAGGGAGGGCACCTGTTGTGATGAGCACTGCCATGACTTTACCTGGACCTCACTCAAAGACGATGGTCCAAGTGCTACCACTTACTGGAGGAAAATTAACTTTCATCACAACTGTATGAAAAGGGAACTATTTCAACAAACTGCAAAGTTTCCAACCTCTTTCTCGTTTCCCTCATATCAGTTGGTATTATGGACTCTTTTCAACTTTTTGTAAAAGTTTCAACTTTTCATAAAAACTATTAGATAGTAAAAAAATTTTTTTCTCTATTTCCTAATTAATAGCTAATAAAAATTACTATTTATCCAGGGCTTTCTAGGTGCTAAGCACTTCACATAAGTTAACTCTTTTATTCTCAATGCAATCCTGTGAGCTAGATGTTGTTCTTTTTTTAAAAATTTAAAAATTTTTTTTAAAGATTTTATTTATTTATTTGACAGACAGAGATCAAAGTAGACAGAGAGGCAGGCAGAGAGAGCAGGAGAGGCAGGCTCCCCGCTTAGCAGAGAGCCCGATGCGGGGCTCGATCCCAAGACCCTGAGATCATGACCTGAGCTAAAGGCAGAGGCCTAACCCACTGAGCCACCCAGGCGCCCCTAGATGTTGTTCTTGTCTCTAGTTTATACACAAGGTAGGTGAGACTCAGAGAAATAAATAATTGTCTACTTGAGCTGGCTCGGTTAAACATTAGGCTGCTTTGCTTCCCCTTTCCCATAACACTGCATCACAAGTATTTCACGATTTGACCGAAATCACACAAACTTGAAAGAAAAGGCATTACACATCCTGAGAATATTTCAAGTGTATTCCACCATCAGGCAAAAAAGTAAATCTAGGATGGATAGTGAGAGACAGGTTTTTCACTGTTGGAAAAGAGTAACTAAAATAGAAAGGAAGGAGGTCAACTTGCACCAGGTGTGTTGGATAAGAGGCAGAGGAATCGGTGTGAACTCATGGCTTTATACACAGAGAGGCTGACACAGAGTTCGGGCGAGACACAGGTGTACATCTACGTACAGATGTCTACGTCCTAGCTTTGCCCTGTGAGAGGGACTGGAAATAGTGACGTGACCATAGCTCTG
This sequence comes from Meles meles, assembly GCF_922984935.1. Classification (NCBI taxonomy): domain Eukaryota; kingdom Metazoa; phylum Chordata; class Mammalia; order Carnivora; family Mustelidae; genus Meles; species Meles meles. The sequence continues at coordinate 40,238,801 of NC_060080.1, read as the reverse complement.
AGCACACTCACCTCTAGATCTTGGTTTCTAAGTACCATCCTCTGAAACAGGGAAGCAGAGCTCCTTGGGAAATGGCTAATTCTAGGGCTGGAGCAGGAAAAATATAAAAGACCTTGGAAGACTTCGCACTGCTAGAAAACATGCCCAGAAACAATGAGGACATTGTTTCTGGGACATAAGAGGACAAAAGGACTTAAGAGCTACACTGAAGGGACTCCTGGGGGCCAAATCACTTTAGTGACAAAATAAATAACGAGGGTAGTAGATTACAACTCACAGAATGAAGTAAATATCCATGACCAAAGATCGTGTTGGTAGAAATAAATAATTGCGTAAATAAGTAAATAAATAAATAAATGAGGAGAAAGGGAAAGCTCTTCCTTAAAGCGAAATTCCAATTAATAAAGGTAGAAGGAATGCTGGAAATAGGAAACTGCTAACATTATGGTAATAAGTGTTTCAGGCAAGAGCAATCAAAGACTGCTCAAACGAGTGGGTAAAGGTATGACAAGAAACAAGACATGTTCATAGTGTCAAGCTATCTCCCCACATGGTACTTATTCATTGCCAAAGGAAAAATAGTAATGTTGCCGAGTATAAATCTGATAGGCACCACTGCATCCCAGTGGGCAAAATTCACCAGGAATGCGACCCTGGCATGATTCACAGAGGACAGGAGGACACAACATCCCTTCAGTGGTGTTCGTGCCCAAAATGCAGAACCTCAGTCTCGTTGTGGAAAAACACCAGTTGCACCCAAAACGAAGAACATTCTAAAAGATAAGGGGCCAAAAGTATTGCAGTCATGAAAGACGAAGACTGAGGGACTGTCCCAGACTGGAGGAGACCAAGGAGGCACGATTTACACAGTGTGAAATCCTAGGTTGGACTATTTTGGAGCAGAAGAAGGCACATTGGTGGGACAGTGGGAAAGTTGGAATGAGGGCTGAAAGGAAGTTAACAGTGCTGTGTCAGTGTTCTCATCCTGGTGTTGATCGTGATACTGTGGTTATATAAGATGCTATTAGGAAAGCAAGGTGAAGAGTATATATGAATTTTTGTACTATTTTTGCAATGTTTTTAAAGTCTTAAATTATCCCAGAATGAAAAATAAGCATGCAATAAAATATATATAGTTTTTAAAGTCTTTTTTTTTTTTTTTTTTTTGACAGACAGAGATCACAAGCAGGCAGAGAGGCAGGCAGAGAGAGAGGGGGGAAGCAGGCTCCCTGCTGAGCAGAGAGCCCTATGCGGGGCTTGATCCCAGGACTCTGGGATCATGACCCAAGCCGAAGGCAGTGGCTCTAACCCACTGAGCCACCCAGGCGCCCCAAATATATATAGTTTTAAAGGGTTTTTTATTTTATTTTTAAAGATTGTATTTATTATTTATTTGACAGAGATCACAAGCAGGCAGAGAGAGGGGAAGGGAAGCAGGCTCCCCGCTGAGCAGAGAGCCTGATGCAGGACTCGATCCCAGGACCCTGGGATCATGACCTGAGCTGAAGGCAGAGGCTTTAACCCACTGAGCACTCAGGTGCCCCTAAAGTGCTTTTTAAAAAGCATTACAAAGTGTATCAGGTTTTTGCTTACCAAAAGTTTGAAACCCCCCAGGCCAGAGCCCAAATTCTCTGGTGTCTGGTCTCTTAGTCTGTCGGATGAACTTCTCTGTTTGACGTCAACATTTATCACAGCCCAGAAGTAGAAAGAAGAGAAATATCTGGGCAAATACGGAGGAACACACACGTGAATGTGCATTAGCTGTTTTAGCTAAATTACAGAACACACATCAGGCGGGCCAAGCCCTCCATTCCAGCTCTGGGATATCCCGAGCACAGCTTCTGGCTTTTGTTCCTCCATTTCACTGACATTCCCAGATCTGCACCCAGCGTGATCCTGAGGACCCCAGGGCTTATGCTTCCTGCTTTCACAATGCTGGCCCTTAGGTGTTCCACTTAAGAGGGGAAAGGAAGCAGATCCTATCTGCTGAGGGCTTGAAATAGTTATGATGATGATAATGTAGGTAAGTGATCACGTGCCAGGCGGTGTTCCAAAGGCTTTAATGCTTACACCAACCCTGGGGGGAAGGGTCTATTGCTACGGACCCAGGCGGACTGCCTCCAGAGTGCATGTCTTGAGGAAGGAGAATGTGCAAGGGGTGAGGGGCTGAGGTGTGGGGCACTAAATGCAGGGTTCGCTGGGGGTTAGCCTCCGATCCCTCTGGGTTTGGTATAAATCCTTCTCACCGAGTCTCAGGACAGAAGATCAGAGCTGGTAAAGCCCCTGCAGGGCCCCTGGGAGGTCATTCTGGACCTGACTCTCATCTTCCGGGGCTGTAGGTAGGGTTGGAAGGGGCGTGGACTTCCCCATGACTCCAGCTCTTTTATTATTAGCCATTTTCCCAGCCACGTAGCACTTTCTGCTGTTAAGTGCCATGATTGGGACACTTGGAGGTTCTGACTCAGGGGGATTCCTGACACGCCCGCTTCTAGGCAAAGCCGTCCTTGACACCTGGGGTGCTTGAGGCTGTTCCTGTCGCCAAATACAGCCCCGTGTTGACCCCTGCAGTGGAAAAGCTGTCCTCCTGGGACATGGAAACTTAAATAGAAGCATATTGAATTAGCTACAGCACCCCCAGATTTTCCTTCCTCGTGCCTCCTGAGAAGTGTGTGCTGTGGAAGTAAGGGAGTTGATCAGGAGTCCCAACCTTGCTCTATGACCTTGAGCCGGACTCGGCCCCTGGGCTTTGGTGACCCTAGATGTGAACAAGGGAGCGGGACCTGGCGATTTCTAGGGTCTTTTCCGGCTCTTGCGTTTCGTGGCGCCGGGAGCTCATGACTGGGCAGAAGGAAGCCAGGCCTGTTCCGGATGGACTTGAAGGTGTTTGCTTTTGGTCCCATGGAAGAGCTTGGCTGAGGTGTTGGGGAGGGCATGTCGCTGCTCCGGCTGCACACAATTAGGGCCGAGGTGACTCAGAAGTGAACACGCCATGTGTTAAAATCAGAGTCGGCATTTCTGAGAAGGGAAGTCCAGGAGCCAGCCCGGATGGGATTAGCTGTTGATAACGGGCCCTGCATTGTTCTCGCTCTCCCCTGAGGCCCACACCACATCCTAGAAGAGGAGAAGCCAGGTCCCTGGGACCTCGTCAGGACAAAGTCGTGGCAGAGCTGAGAATGCGGCCCTGGGCGTCTGACTGGGGCCGTGGGCAGGAGTGCCGCCAGCGCCAAGGCCCCTCTGCTCTGCCCGGGACGCTGAGTGCCCTGGCCTGTCGCTCGACTTGATTCTCACTCCAGAGTGAGAGTAGGGCTGAGGGGGCAGCGGAAGCAGACACTGAAAGCTTAGCCCAGCAATTCCGTGCCCCAACCCCCACCCCTTCAAGGTCCAGGTAGAGCCGAGAGCCTGGGAATGCAGTATGGGGAAGTACGGGAGCTCTCCAGTTTAAGACTCTTCAGTCTCGGACAACAAAGTCTGACAGGAACGTGAGGAAACCACTGTTTACTTTGTTTTAAAGAGTGTTCCACTGAAGGGTGTTCTAAAATAGGTCTAGGTAGAGGACGATGGGGGAGCTGAGGCCTGGACCGTGGGAACTGGAGATGTGCAGCTCTGCAGAAGCCTGGGTGAGAAAGCCTGGATTCGTGAAGAGGCCATCTCTCCTCTAACTCCCAGGACAAAAGTCTTCACAGGGGAGGTGGGAACTAGCGGCTTGTGGCGTCAAAAGGGAGCCAGAAAAGGAATGGGCTTGGGGTATCTCGTAGGAGCAGCAAAGGCCCAGACTGATGCTTCAAAGAGTCTGGACATTAGTGACTCTCCCAGGGCTTGGCTGGTGGCAAGTGATAGACATCTATTAATGCTGGTTTAGCTAAAGAGGAAATTAGGGGAAAGATCTCACGGAACCTAAGGGTAGCATGAGAATGAGAACGGGAAGCAGGAAACTTGCGGAACAATGTCAGCCTCCGGGTTGGTGCCTCAGCCCTCCTCTCCTGGGCTGTCTGGCCACTGGGTCTTTGTTGTTTGTCTGCAGACCTGGTCTCCCATTGTGATTATTGCTGCTAGCGGCCTCAAATAATCTTTCCCCGTGTGGCAACCATAGACCCTGAGGCTCATGATCTTCCAGATGGAGCCCATCATGCCAGCTCCCCAGAGACCCTGTGGGTAATCCCCAGATTCTGTATTTGGACAAGGCTGGCCAGAGATGCACAGCTCGTCCACGGGAGTTGGCAGGTTCAGAAGAACGACGTGGAAGTGCTTCGCTTCTAGGAGCCGTGGCAGGCAAGACAGAAACAAGGGAGACATGGGGGCTGGGAGATGGGGCAGGACTGGAAGTAGAGAACCAGGGCCAAGGAAACCCCATGGCTGGGGCTCCAGGTGAGTAGAAGCCCAGCACAGAACCGGGAAGAAATGGGAATCCAGACCAAGCACCCATACCCATGAGCTGGACAATTTCCTCACAGACGATGAAGAGTGGTTTGAATTTTATAAGTGAGAATTTCCCTTGAAGAGAATCTATAATCTGATAGCCATCTATATAGCAAAAAGGTCTGATCTCTCTAGAAGGCATTTTTTGCTCAAGATAACTTCAGAGACAGAATTAGAGAAGTTTAAGAGGAATACATTTTTCTTGGCCAGGGGAGGAATTTCCTGCCCAGAAAGAAACCAGTGGGGAAAGGTCAAGAAATGTGTCTGTGTGTGTGTGTGAGAACCTGGGCACAACCCCAGACCACCAAAATCAGAATCTCTGGGGGTGGGACATGAACACCCTAGGTGGTTCCCACTTGTGTCCAGAGTCTCAGGACAGACAACAGGTCACCCCCTTTTCTCCATGACAGGCATCAGGTAATTGAAGCTAGCTAATGAACGTCAATGTGACAGATGTTGCTCCACTACCTGGACCTTGGGCTCTGCCAAGCAACATCTAAGGGCCCTGTGGGAGCAGAGCAGTGCTGTTGCCACCCTCGTTCCTGTCAGTGAAGCCGCCTAGCCTCTGAGCGGGTCAGCTCTGAAGCCATCTCCTCTAGGCATTCAGGGTGTTGGTAGGCATTCACCAAGCTGTAAGACCTTTGGAGCAACTGGTGCATCAGAAGTTTCTGGCAATATTGAGAGGTGGAGGCAGTGTTCATAGGTTCACAGCCCTTGTAAAGTGACCAGTTGTCCTGGTTTTCTGGAACTTTCCTAGTTTGAGTACTGAAAGTCGTGCATCCCAGGAAACTCCTCAGTCCTGGGCAAACTGGGACGGGGGCCATGCTGCTCAGCAGCTTACATGAGGCGGAGCACGTGTGGGAGAAGACACTAAATCAAGGATCAGAAGAGCCCCGCTGACTGCTTTTAGCACCTTCCCAAGCCCTGAACTCGCGGCCTTCTAGAGGCGTCTCTTACCAGGGCGTTCCAAGTCCTGCTTGTCTCTCAGCGCCGGGCTCTGCCCTGTCTTGGAGAATGTTGACTTTTCTCACACCCACACATGCACATACACAAGCAAAAACAAAAACAAAACAAAAAAAAAAACCAAAAACAAAAAAGAAAGAAAGAAAGAAAAAGAGTCAGGCATTGTTTAAACTTAGAGCAGGTTATATTCTAGGAAAAGTGGTGTAAGTAAAAAAAGATAAAAATTGGATCAATTTTCCCACAGAAACAATACCATGATGAGAAACTCTGAGCAGGGGAAACAATTTTATAAAGAGTCCTATCCTAGCCGTGAAAATTCCTCTAAACTTCTCTAATTTTCTAAACTTTTCTATTTCTCTGAAGCGACACAGAGCAAAACAGTCTCTTAGAGAAATCAGACCCCAAAAACAAGTAACTGAGAAGGAAATACCTGTACTCACGGCCGTATAAGACCCTCAAACTACATAGAGATCAAAGGAATGGGCAGATTCTGGATGAGTCAAGTGCAGTGTTATTCTATTTGTTGAAAAGGATCTCTATGTGAGGGGCTCTTTGAGTTAGAGCAGAGCTTCCCAAACATGGCTGTACACGTGGAATCACAGGGCATCTGGAAAGCCTACTGATGCCTCTCCCACCCTACAGATGCGGGTGACTTCAGGGGTGGCTTGGGAGCTAATGGGTGGTGGTTGCATCTGGGACTAGGGACATGGGTGCTGGTTGGGAGGGGGTGGAGATGCATGAGGTCTGGGGTCAAGGCCAGGGTCTTGAGTGCTGGAGCATTGAGACACATACTAACTGAAAATGAGACCTTAGTGGTCATTGAGGTCATTCTTCTTGTTTTGAAGTTAGGGAAACAGATCCAGAAAGGTGAAGAGATGTGCTTCAGTCCCTAAGCATTTAAAGATTTATTTATTTGTGTATGTGTGTGTGTGTGTGTGTGTGTGTGTGTGTGAGAGAGAGAGAGAGAGAGAGAGAGAGAAAGAAAGAAGGAGAGAGAGAAAGAAGGGGCAGAGGGAGAGAATCTCAAATAGGCTCCCACTGACCATGGAGCCCAATACAGGATTCAATCCTACAACCCTGAGAGATCATGATCTGAGCCAAAACCAAGAATCAGTTGCTTAACCCACCAAGCCACCCAGGTGCCCCTAAGCCCCTCAGCATCTATTTACTTATTTATTTTTAAGATTTTATTTCTTTATTTGACAGAGAGATAGAGAGCACAAGTAGGCAGGCAGAGGGAAGGGAAGAAGCAGGCTCTCTGCTGAGCAGGGAGCCCGATGTGGGACTCAATCCCAGGACCCTGGGATCCAGTCCCTCAGCATTTAGAAGTAAAATGAGAACATAAGGATTTTGACTCCTCATCCTGTACTTGTTTCACATTTTGGTGATTTAAAAATGCATCCACAAATTCCTTGATATTCCTCTCTCTGAAAGAGGGAGCTTTGTTCCCTTCCCCTTGAGTGTGGCCTAGACTTAGTGACTTATCTTTAAGGAGTAGAATGGGAGGGAACTGACAGTTGTGACTTCTAAAACTAGATCATAAATGCTCTGTCTTTTGGATCACTTGCTCTGGGGCAAGTTAGGTGACACGTCTATGAGGACACTCAGGCAGCTTTAGGGAAAGGCCGTGCAGTGACTCTGAGGCCCGAGGCATCCCGCCAGCAGCTTTCTGAGGGTGCCCTCTCAGAAGCAGAGTCTCTAGCTCTAAGCATGCCCTTGGATGACCACAGTCCCTGCCTGTATCTTGACTGCAACCTCATGGGAATCCCTGAGCCAGACCATCCAACGAAGTCACTCCTTAATTCCTGACCCACAGAGACAGCGAAATAAGAAAGAGTCATTGTTTTAAGCAGCTAAGTTTGGGGTAATTTGTTACAGAGCAATTGATAACGAATACACACACACCCCCTAAAATATTGTTCAGAGCCAGTTATACCCAATTCAAGCACCAACTCTGGTGGAGCAGGAGAAAAGAATTAAAGATATACAGAGTATACCAGCATTTTCCTTCTAAGAAAGGATGACTCCAGGTTGATTGGGAAACCACTGTCTATAGGAATCCTTTCTCTCTATAGAGGCCTGTGGAGGATGGAGAAAGGAAAGTGGGAACTTCAAGGTGTGGGGCAGGTCTTTGTTCTGTTGATGCTTACAAGCTAGAGTAGAAAACCTTTGTTTTAGCAGAGCTCTCAAAGCAGGTCTGAGACTCAGTAGGGGTGGAAAAAAAGGGACAGAGGAACTTTTAAGAGCCACTGTGCCTGACATTTCATCCTCTTTGGTGTCAGTGTGACGTGGAACTCCCCTGGTAACCTCTGAGACTCCTGTGAAGTCCACTGCCTTGGCCTTGAGGGGCTCCAGGAAGAGGACTGAGTTCTCTGTGTGGGTCAGTGCTGAGCTGGGGCTGGGAAGAGAGTCAGAGGGATGGAACAGGAGGCTATGGAGAGAGAGGAGGCTGGAGCTCAGAGCCAGACAGCAGAGAGATCCTGAAGGCAGGGTCAGGGCAGGCCAGGAAACAGAAGCCATTCTGCATCTTGAAGACCTTGGCCCGAAGCCCTGGCATGTGAGGGGAGAAACCGACTGGAAGCGGGAATGCTTGGAGGTCTGGGATGTGTCTGCATCAGGTGTTGGGAGTTGGGTACTGTGCTCGCAGACCCATGTGCATAAGACCTTGATGTGCTCACCATGTTCGGTTGTTTGGGTTCCTCGGGGGTCTGAGGGCATTCTACCAGCTTTTACTTGGATCTAGTGAATGTCTTTAAAGACAAAGCATATTTCTAAAATAAGCATCATCATCATCATTCTACCTTTCATTCTTTATGAATTCCTGTATCTCCTCTGCCTGTCGTCATCTGACTAGTAGAAAGCTAACAGGTGTCCATCCTGTCCTGTCCAGGGAATAGGGTCGGAGTCCACAGGCAAAGAGCCCTCAAAAGCAAGTAACACACAGATGAGACCAGTCCTTGGACAGAGGCTATGGGGCTCTGTTAAGCCCATCCCTTGTGAGGAAAGTTCTGGTGGGCTAAGGCATGGAGTCTGAAATGGGACTCTGAGATGGAATTTGAATTCTAGCTTATCTGTCAACTCACCATATGACTTTGGAAGAGACTCGTGACTTCTCTGAGTCACAGTATCCTTATCTGTGAGATGGGAGAAGGCCCATCCTCTCCACTTCTGAATTGTGTTGGGAGGACAAGGGGTTGGAGGCCTGGGGTTTTTTTGTGAGCAGTGATGAACACAGGGGTCTGTGGAGGGATAGCTGGAAATTGGGGAGTTCCAGACCAAGATCAGGGATCCCAGTAGCAGGGTGGAGGGAAATCCTGGATGGGAATCTCCCCAGATTTCTGCATCTGTAGGGACGGAAGCACCCCACCTTGACCTTGGGCTATTTCTAGAGCTGGCCAGGCCGCTCTCCATGACGGCAGCAGCTGGCTGCCTCCTCACTGGGCCTGGCTGCCCGCTTGTTGGCCCTTGCTGGACCTGCTCCATGCTGGGCTATCACTGGGTGAGCTGTCAGAGCTGAGCGGGAGCACAGGGCCCCCGCTGGGTCCTCGGGAGAAGCCCTGGGATCTCAGAGGCACTACAGCTGCTGCAGAGAATAAAAGACCTTGAGAGGAGTTTGAGTCCCTGCCACCTGCAAGAAGCCAGCCCACAGGGCTAGTCTGGATTGGTCAGTGATATGTACCTTTGCACAGTGTGTTACCCTTTACAACGGCCTTCTTATTCGGTCATTCCTCCACTCCATAAATAGTTACTGGAGGTTGAGGGCCCCCACAGTGAATAAACACGTAAATAAATGTGAAAAGCAAATACAATTCCAACTTGTGGTTGAGCTAATCAGGAAAGGAGCAGCGTCTTTTGGCCGGGGGCCTCCCAGAGGAGGTGTTCTTCAAGCTGAGGCTTGAAGGAGAAGGACCCAGTTCTGTGACGAGTGCAGGAAAACGTTCCAGAAAGAAGGTAGAGCATTTGTGAGAGCTCTGAGGTGGGAAAGGCTCGGTGCCTATCTCTAGATAGCAAGGAGTCAGGGGAACTGGAGGAAGGGAGGGGAGGAGATCGGGCCAGACAGACCGGCAGGGCTCAGATCTTACGGCCAGAGGCAGGAGTTTGGATTTTATTCCAGGTACAAGGGAATTCCAGGGAAGCCGCCAAAAGGTTTCAAGGAGAGAGTAAGAGAGTCTGGTTTCCATGGTAAGAAGGTTACTTTGTGTTGAGGGAGAGAAGAATGGGAGCAGGGGGCTACAGTAGGGTTTTGGGTGGGATGATGGGATGACATTAGTGTGTCAGACAGGATGGGCTAGGCAGTGCCACAGTTACAAACAGCCACTAACCTCGATGGTTAATATAATAAAAATTTTGTTCTCCTTCATGCTCAGTTTTTTTGTGGGTCAGCAGAAGGGTCCTGCTCGTCTTTATCCCTTGGAGATTCAGACTGACACGGTCCCCATTGCCACATGATTTCTACAATCTCCATGACAGGAGGAAGGGAACTGTATTGGCTTTTAAAATTCCCCACCAGAAGCCACAGACGTCTCTTCCTCTCTCATGTCATTGGCTAAGGAAGTCACATGGGCGTGCCTACCCTCAGATGGGGCAGGGAAAGCACCATTCAACCGTGTTCCCAGGAGGAGAAAAGCCCGACCACCGTCCAGGCTGTGCCAGTGCAGATGGAGAGTACGTGGGTTTAAGATAGATTTTGGAAGTGGAAGTGACAGGTCTTACTGATGAGTTATATACGAAGAGTAGGGGAACAGAGAGAAGATTCTAGATTACCCCCAGGTTTGCAGTTTAAGCATCTAAGTGGTTGGCGGTTCTGTTTTGCCAAGTGGGACATGGGAGTGTGAAACAAGTTTTGAGTGGAGGACAGGATGAAGGGTTGAGAGTTGACACAGTCAGGTGTGGCAATTCAATGACGGAAATTTTCGGGAGCTCCGAAAAGAGGCTTGGGCTGGGGACAAATTTGGGTGTCATCCAGGATTCGTCATGACTGAAACACCTTGGGACTGGAAGTGTGCACCTTAGGAAAAGGTGTGGACACAGAAGTGGGTGCAGGGTTGAGCCCCGGGAACTCCCAACAGGGTGAGACTGGGAAGAGGATGAGAAGAGTGGGGGCGGGGAGGGGAGAAGCTGGAGGGAAGAAGCTGGAGAGATGAGGGGGAAGTGGGAGACTGTGCCTCATGCACAGCGAGAGAGCGCAGGGTTCCTAACAGAAGGAGAGGCGGCTAAGAGGTGTTTCCTGATGAGGCAGAAAATGCCCCCCACCCCCCAGCTTGGACACGAGCAGGTCTATGGGTTGAGAAACACGGGCAGGGAAGCCTGGAAGTGGATGGGGTCATGTGTGGACAATGGAGCGGAGAACTACAGCCCGCTCTAGGCCCAAACGATATCCCTGGAGATAGTTTTCTTCCCCCTTCCTTGGCTCAGCACAGCAGACCGGTGTCCCCAAGGAGGCAAGAGGGCAGCCTCCACTTCAGCCCCATTTCCCTCTTGGGCCCCGGGGAAGGGAGATTCCTAGGGATCTCAGCAGCATTATCATTGCTTGCGTTGGGTCGTGTTTCTCTCTTTGCCTGAATTAACCCCAGAGCCAGGGACTCGGGGAGTCTGATTGTCCCAGCATGGACTGCGCTGCCTGTGGTTCCTAGAGCCAAGGGTGGGGTCAGTGACCCCAGACATTTCACGAGGAGGTTGATCCCAGAGGAAAATTAAGGCCCACATTCCAGAAGAATGAGTTGATATTAGATGGCGAGAGTAAGAGATGCTCTCTAAATCAAGTTAGATTTGAATTTCCCGTGTCGAAGTTGGTATTTGCTGTGCTGTTTACATAGGAACCAAGAGCCACCAGGGGGAGGAATTGCCAACAGCATGTTGCTTCAGGCCACACGGCACTTCTGCACAGAATCATTGCCTGTGCAGAGGGGCTGTGGGCCTTCCAGAGCCTGGGGGACCTGTGAGCCCTGGCATGTCCCAGGAAGCAGGTGTCCTGACCCCAGATGGTGCCAACTCGGCAGACACTGAAATACATTCTGACCCGTGTTCCCAGAGGCAGGGACCCCGGGAATGGGTGCTCTGCCTAAGTCACAGAGATAACAACTTCCAGAATTTCATTTAAAAAACAATTCTGAAAGGTATGGAAGGATAACATGGGGAAATGTCCTCTCAGTCAGTCCCACTCCAACTCCCATCTGTCATGTCATCTTACCAGAGTCAAACCTTGTCACCTGTCTCTTATGCGTCATTTCAGAACTTGTCAGTGCAAATGTGAGCAGATATGTGTACGTTTCCTGCCTCTCTTTCTGTGTCCTTTTTACAGAAACAGTTGCATCTCATACTTTTCTGTACTTGTTCATTCCTTCTTTTTTTTTTTGTTTTAAAGGATTTTATTTATTTGAGAGAAAGAGGGAGAGAAAGAGCATGAGCTGAGGGAGAGGCAGAAGGAGAGTGAGAAGTGAGAAGCATACTCCTTGCTGAACAGGGAGCCCAATGTGGAGCTCGATCCCAGGACCCCGGGATCATGGTCTGAGCCGAAGGCAGATGCTAACCAACTGAGCCACGCAGACACCCCTTGTTTGTTCCTTCTTAATATTATTTGGCAATCGGTCATCTCAGTACAAATCTAGTTGCCTTATCCTATTTAACGACCGCATCGTACTTTATAGTATGAATGTACCATAATTTATTTAGTCCGTTCCCTGTTACACTGGTTGCTTTCAAACTTGTGCCAGTAAAACAATGCTGTAATGATTACTTTAGATCCATATGTCTTTGTGTGAGTGTATATTTAGGATGAATTCTTTAAAAAAAAGTCAGAGTATGTGCATTTATGATTTACCCATGGCTCTCAATATTCCCCCTCAAGAAAATTTTTTTAACCAGTTTACATTTTCATCAGCGATATTTAGGGCTCCCGCTTCTCCACCCCTCACCAATACTGAAAGTATCTGAATCCTTGTGGCTGTTCTAGACTTTCAGTGCAGCAGTGGGAAAGGCAGAGCAATGGGTTCACGGGACGTGTGGTAGAAAGGGTTCACAGCAACGGGTTCGTGGACTTTCCCTGCAGAGCGGGGGAGCTCAAACTCTCTGTGGTTGAAGGATCAGGCTTCTAAAAATTCCAAACATCATATTCCAGTGTCTTTGAAAATGCAATAAAAGCAAATTACTAGAGAAACGAAATTAAAGAAGACATTCATGATACAAACGCCATTTGTAATTATTGGGCCAGACTTGGTGCCTTCACTTGTCATCAGATTTTGATTTTGCTGATGTCGAGGCCGCCACGGGCATCTTAATTATTTCCTTGGGCACAGCTTCTTTGCCAGCACTGGGAGGTGGTGGCAGGCAGCAGATACGGGTCGGGGAGACAGGCTTATAGAGAAAGGGTCTCACGGGGGGGAAGGGATGGCAGAGAGGGGAGTAGTAGTGAGGTGAAGGGTCACCAAGATTCTCTTATAATAACAACTGTTACTTCTGTGCATCTTACTAGGTGCCAGGTGCCGTGCTAAGCGATTTTCATGTATTAGCTCTTGTAATTGGCACAAAACCCATAGGAGGTAGGATCCGTATTATTATCCCCATCTTACAGATAAGGAAACTGAGGCTTAGGTTGGTGAAGACCCCTGAAGTTTATACCGTGGGTGAAACTACACAGCTCTCAGTTGACAAACATCCAGGGCCCTGGTCTTCACAGTTCCTGGTGCTATGTTACAAAGCAGCATTCCCCAGACAGCTCTCAAGTGTGCCTCCAATTGTAGGGGGGGGGCCCTCTTCGTTCAGGTGTGGTGGGGTGTTGGTGTTTAGAAGTTTGTCCCAGAGAGCAAAAGCTGGAGTCCTTAGAGATGCTGCTCAGCCAGGGCCCAGGAGGCCACCAGGGGGCAGCAGAGGCCTGAGCTGGCCCTGCTGCCCTGTCCCCAGCTGACTGCCACCTCCCAGCAGCTGCCCCAGTCAAAACCTGAACCGCTAGGGGCCAAGAATAGCAAGGGGCTGTAATTCACATGGGTACTCCTTCCCAGGGTTTCGAAAGTCCCTCACGTCATCCCTATCATTTCACAGTCCTGCTCACAGAGCACTTTTTCCAAGTTCCTCAAACAGGTCCAGTCTTCAGGGACACACGCTTCCTGCAGATGGCATGTTTGATGCTGGGCTGTGTACTGGGATTAAGAAAAAAAAAAAACCAAAAACCGAAACCCCAAAACAGGTCTTGCCCCCAAGGCAGACTGTCATGTAAATAAATAACCAGGGTACACTGTGTACAGTGCCATAATAGGTATGCCTGTGAAATCTGGTGGCAGCACAAAGTGGGGGAAAGAGAAGTGGAATTAGAACGTAGCCATTTAGTTTGGAGGGAGCCCAAGGGAGCGTGCCTGCCTGCAGGAGTCATCTTTCCCTGTGAGCTGAAGCAGAGAAAGAGGCTGACGGCTCTGGTCTAGAAGGATGTTGGGTCTCTTGGATGCTAAGAGAATATCCAATGTTCCACCAATCATAATGTTGGCATCTCTTAAGTCCTTTCAGGATGTGGGTTGGGATGTTTGAAGCAGGAACTAACCTGGGCTCAGGAAGATGGCGAGAGAGGGTAGAGGAGTGTGGTTAGGAGGTTATTATGTAGTCCACTGACAAGGTCAGTGGGCTCCAAGACCCAGCAAAGCCAGTGGAGAAGAGACCCAGTCTAGCCTACCACCTCTTGCTTCTGACGGCAGCTGTGGTCCTTCATCCCTAAGTATGACAAGGAAGCTGGGACCAGCCCAGATGCCCCCTACCCTAAACCAATGGCACGGACTCTCAGGCTTATGGGGTGGGGGGACGTTTCCAGGTCTCCATCCAGCCCATATCCCTTCTCCCAAAAGAGTTTGAAATGGGACTTGGCTGGGTCTTTGACAATCTGGACTCATTCTCGGTTGATAAGTTGTGTGTGGTCGCTGAAGCTCTGTGGTCCCCCAAGATTGTCCGACAAGGAGTAGGGGTGCGAGGGGAGATGCGGGCACTGGGGGCGCTACCCCCCCAGTTTGTCCCCTGCAGCCCTGCAGCCCTCAGGCCTGTCCTGCCCCCCTCCGTTGACACAGGTGTGCTACCCCACGGCCAAGGGAATGCCGTGTCACATGGGACACTCCTGCTTTGCCCATCTTTAATTTTATTCCCAGGCAACTTCCTTCCTGGCAGGCTGACCCCAGGTGGCGGCTTGGGCAGCCATCCTCAGCACAGCCCAGGGCCAGGGAGAGGGAAGAGCCCCGGGGCCTGGGGGTTCAGCAGGCAGTGGCCCCACCACAAGCCAAACATTTTGTGATCCTCTCATGCTTTTTCTTTTTTTAAAGTTCACATGCCTTTCGCCTTCTACTTTTTAGTGTGTCTTGGCAAGCTTTAACATAAAAACAATGTTTTAAATGACTTACTGTTCAATACAAAGTGAGCTGAATGGCTGGTTTATTTTTTTCAGTTCTAAGATGCTGTCGGTTGCAAGAGGCACCATGGATTTAAGAACATTCAAAAAAATTTTTTTAGGAGCAAGGAACATAGCTGCATTGACAGACACATCAACACATTCAGATTTTTAGAACTGTTTATATGAAAAAAACACACAACTTCAAGTTAGGGAAATCCTTGTTGGTAATTTTCAGCCTCCGAAAAAAACTCGAGTGCAAATTGGCTCTCCTGGCAGGTGTGTGACGCTTGCCCTTGGCTTCATGTCCCCCTCATGCGGTGGTGAGAGGCACAGGGTGATCTCGTGCTTGATCTGAGTTGGCCCCTGGGTTTTTCCAGAGAGTTTTTTTTCTGGTCCCCCAGAATGCTCAGGGACTGGAATTCAGTTAAACCGTTCCTGTTCCATAAGGGCCCCTCTCAACACATTTCAGAATTTTTTTTTTTCATTTAGAAAAAAATTTTTAGGGGCGCCTGGGTGGCTCAGTGGTTTAAGCCGCTGCCTTTGGCTTAGGTCATGATCTCGGGGTCCTGGGATCAAGTCCCGCATCGGGCTCTCTGCTCGGCGGGGAGCCTGCTTCCCTCTCACTCTCTCTGCCTGCCTCTCTGCCTACTTGTGACCTCTCTCTGTCAAATAAATAAATAAATAATCTTTTAAAAAAATAAATAAATAAAAAATTTAAAAAAATTTATTTATTTAATTTTTTCTGACATTTCAGAACTTTGACTTCTGAAGTTAGAAATTGTTCTAAAATATCATCTCATCAATGAGCATTGATGAATCCCAATACGGATCTAGCGCTCTATCTTTACGTCGTCCTCTCCGTACCACCAACGGAGTCTCACGCTAACGGCTGACGACTTCATGGAGGTCCTCGGGGCCTCTGTCGCTGACACCAGTTCTCCAGAGCTAGTAATTAAAGAAGTGGGAGAGGGGAGGAATGAGAATCTAGGCCATTGGTGTGTCCTAGTTTTTGGCCAACACTTTGTCTCGTGTCATCTTGCATGGTTCTTACAACAACACCGGGAGTATAATTACCACAAATGTTCTCATAGGACCAGGGAAGAAACGGAGTCTCTGAATGAAGAAGCACCAGGTGGTTAGTGAGTGGCAGAACAGGCCTTCCACTGGGCTCTCTGGTGTTGGGTCCCCAGGCCTCCCTCTTCCTCACGTGGCTTCTGTGGTTGTGGGAAACACCTGGGGTGATTTTGTTTCATTTGTTTGTTCCAACACCAGAATGCTTTTTGAAGCATCTTTCCCTGACACTGAGGGCCAACCCCTAAGTAACTCTAAGACACTGAAGAGGGAGAGAAAGAGAGAGAGAGAGAGAGAGAGGTGCTTGAGAGCCTGGAATGTATGTGGGTATAGGACAAAGGCCTATTTAAATGAATTTAACTGGCGACTATTTGTCTGAGTCCCAACTGTGTGCCCACCATGGGACAGACAAACCCCTAGAGTGGGCTCCCTATTGCCCTCACCCACCTTGGGAAGTCCTGAGGGGCAGACCCTGGTGACCACAAGTCTGTCAGAAGACTGAGTCACTTCTGAGCTCTGCCAAGGTTCAGCCTGCCCTGGAGACACTGCTTGTCCCTTGCCCATGGGCGACATGGGCAGGTAGGCTGGGATGCCCTCTGCTAACATGGCAGGGCGAGGCCAGTGTGGGGATGGTGCTGCCCAGGCTCAGAGGCGGGCTCGTGAATCTACCAGTGGAGAAGGGCATAGAGTGGAGGGTGGGCTCAGAGTTTGGAGGGGGGGTGTTGTATCCTTGAGGAGGTGACATGGGAGCTGCCCTGAGAAGGATGAAAGAGATTCACCAGGCGGTGGAGGGCATTCCTGGCAGGGGAACAGTGTGAGCAAAGCTCAGAGACTTGAGGGTCCATAGCAGAGAGGATGGTGTGGGTATGAAAGTGTGTGTGTGTGGGAGAGAGACAGAGACAGAGACAGAGAGAGGCAGGCTTCTATTTGTGTCCACGGGTCTTTCCTTGGCCTCTGGCTCCGGGGACACCATCCCCAGAGCAGCTGGCCCAGCCCTGAACTCTAGGGGCCTCTCCCCGCTGTCCTCTGTGCTCAGAGCTTCTGCACTTCAGCCCCACAAGTGCTTCCCTGTTCCCGCAGCAGCTCCCCGCCTGGACTTTGTTCCTCCGAAGGCTGCCCTGAGCGGGCCTCCAGAGGGACACTTGATCCCGTCCCCTAGCCACCGGTGGCGCACGGCCCTTGCAGCAGCTGCGACGATGGCGTTGACTCCAGATGGAAAGTGTTTCAAGAATTCTGATGTGACACCACACCGTCACGACGATGCACTGAGGACAGTAACTGATCTGGGAGGGGCCCAGTGAAGCCACTCCCAGCTTTGCCTCTTGTCAAGGGCTGGCTCCGATCAAGGAGCTCAGTGTGGGGGTGGCCATCTAGACCCAAGCGGCGGCAGAGGGAGAGGCCTTCTGGGTGTGCAGACCACTGCCAGGAGCAGTCTGGAGGCACACATGCTTCCATCCCCTGTGACTTGAGCCTAGTGAAGGCCACGCACTCCAGCCACTGGCAAGGCCTCACTGGGCATCTCTAGGTTCTCCGACACCACCCTGGGGCCCAGACTGTCTCTCCTCCTGCAGGCCAGGCCTCCCCTCCCAGACACCGCCAGAGTGCTGCCCGTGGCGTCTCGCGGCTCAGCCCTCCGGTCCTGCTAATCTCTGCTGAGCCAGGTGAAGAGCTGGGGCTCCCCAGCCACACACAGAGGATGAAAGGGGAGCGCCCTGCCCCAGCTGCTATCCGCGCCCTGGGCCCAGACCCAGGACTTGTCTTCAAGGCACCATCTGTTGCCTGCCAGGGCTGAGCAGGGACAGAAGGCTGGCACTGAGGCTCAGGGGCCAGAGCTGGGAGGGGACGTCACAGGGGCCCGCGCTGCAGGTTTTGAGGGCTCCCCGGTGAGTGATCCCTTCCTTGCCCCTTCTGCCACCATCAACCACTGGTTCGAAGTCTGAAGCTGGGGCTGAGGGATAAAGGAGGTCGAAGTGGTTAGTCCCTGTCTCGGGCTGGCTTCAGCGTCCCCAACATCTAAGAGCATTCCCTTCTGGGGAAGCCAGAGGGCACAGCCAGATGGTCTCCAGCCCAGGCAGGCATCCAGTTCCAGGTCTCACAACAGTCACTGTGGAATCATGAGACAGGAGCTGGCACTGGGCATCGGTCCACGGATGGGCTGCCTGGGGTTGGCGGCCTGGCTGGCTCTCTGCCCCTCCCTGGGAGCAGGCCATCCTCAGAGCACAGAGCGGGACAGGGCAGGAGGCTCCTCTGGATGGGAAACAACCCTACCCTGGGCAGGGCCCTTGGGACAGGGGCATGTCACAGAGACTGGGGAGAGGGGGGCTGCCTGTGCCTGCCACTTTGGAAGAGGCCAGTGGGTTGGAAAGAGAAGACAGAAAGGGAAGAAGAATAGATTTGAAGATTGGGAAGGAAAACAAGAGAGAAAAATGTGAGAGAGGAGAGGAGGAAGAAGGAGAGGAGGGAGAAAGGAAGGGTTGGTCGGGCTCCTGGTAACAGAGACCCCAAGATAACAGTGACTCAAACAAGATGGCGCCTCTCTTACATAAAGCTGTAGGTGATGGTCCAGGGCTAGTGTCAGAACCCAGGCTCCTTCTTCTACAATTTCCCAAATACAAGCTGCGGTGTGGAGGAAGTGGTGGGCGGAGGGCAGACCCTCACTTTTGGACTAGAGTGGGAGTTGCTTACTCCCTCTGCCGTGTCACTGATCAAAATGGAGTCACAGGGCTGCCTCTAGCTGCAAGAGAAGCTGAGGAAGATAGTCTTTGTTCTGAAAAAGCTCCATGAGAAAGCAGAAAATGGGTATTGGGGCAGGGGGAAATAAAGAGGAAGAGAAGCTCTTGGAGTGGGGAGGGTGGAGGGAGGGAGCAAGAGGGGAGGAAAGACTCTTAGGAGCAACTTGGACCTATGGCCACACCTGACCTCCCATCACACTGGGACCCACCTCCAGGGCTTTGTCATAAGCAGGCTCCGTGGGGGCTGGGAACTCTTCCCCTTCCCCAGAGATGCATTAACCTGCTATCTGGGCCCCGACGTGACATGGATTGGGGATACCTTGGCCACAGTCTGTGGAGAGGGGTCTGCATCTAACAAAAGGAAACTAGATGAAGTGCAGGCTTTACTTTCCTACTTAGCCAAGAAGAGGTTCCAGGGTGCACTCTGGTCATGAAGAAGGATGTGACGTTATACCGAGTAATATTCTTTCTCATTGTTAAGGAAGGAACTTGACCAGTTTTCTTCAAGATACATGAAAGTACATAAAACTGGGATCATTTCACATATTGCTCAGGTCACTCTAGGCCACAAGTAACAGAAAACCCAACCAAAATGTTGGCTAGGAGCATTTATTATCTTTCAAAAGAAGAGGTCCAGAGGAGGGCTATTCTGGGATTGATTAAGTCCACAGCTCCATGATGTCTGGGCTCTGGTTCCCTTTCCTGGAAATCCTCACAGCTCTTCCTTTTGGTTGTAACACTGTAGCTAGACCCCCTAAACATATTGTCCTAAATCTGCTTTCAAAGGAAGGATGATTTCTCCTCACCAGGGCCATCTTATCTATGAGGGAAACCTTTCCCAGAACATCTTCATCAGAATTGTTTGGAATCAGAGTCCTTTCTTGGCTAGAATAGGTTACATCTCTATCCTTCGACCAACCATTGGCAAGGGTGACATAGGGTCACCCCTTCCCATGGGATGGTTGGTTTTGACCAATCAGGACTTCTCAGCTGGGGCCCCCTTCTCTGAGCATGTTGCAGCTGGATCCTGAACAAAGACAAATTCTGTTATCAGAGAAATAGGGAGCCACGGCTGCTGGTTAGGCTCAGGGTAGGTATTAATAATCAATTAGAGCTCTTTTTCTTGGACGGGCATTACCAATCAAAGTTGGCACAGGAGACAAAGCACATGTATCATCTTGGCCTTAGATGATGTGGAGTAAGGAAGCCATAATTCAGGGCATCTTCAGTGACCCAGTCATCTTGTCATTGCTTCCTGTAGGAAGCAGGAAGGATTTAAATACATCTCAAAATACTTTTACAGTGCACCCTTCAAAGGGTGATAGGTAATCCAGACCCTTTGAGTGTGGTCTTGATCTAGTAATTCATTTCCCGGGAACAGAAAATGGCCGAAGTGATGGTGTGTGGATTTTGAACGGTGTCATAAAAGGCAGTGTAGCTTTCGCCTTGCTCTCTCTCTCGGATCAGTTGTTCTGGGGAAGACCAGCCACCATGCCATGACAATGCTCTGACAGCCCTTCAGAGAAGTCCCTGTGGGAAGGAGCTGAGACCTTCTGCCAACAAACAGGTGAGGAAGCCATTTTGGACGTGGATCTTCCAGCCCCAGTCAAGTTTTCATATGACTGGAGTCCCTGTCGATATCTGCAACCTGAGGAACGCTCCAAGCCAGTATCCCCCAGCTAAGCCACTTTCAAATTCCTGACTCACAGAAGCCGTGAGATAATAAATGTTGATTGTTTGAAGCCACCATGTTTTGGGGTGATCTGTAGTGCAGCCAGGGCTGGGATGAGGTGGAAGCGAGTGAGGAACCCAAGGCATGAAATTCAAGGACCATCCCTGAGATTGAAGCTCCTCCTTAAATTGTGTGCCCTAGCTTCCTCACTCACTTCCCCCTCATCCCGACCCTGTGTCTAGCACTATATAAACTTCCATGCCTCTTCCCGTTTCCCAGTATTCTCCCGCTTGCCCTTGGGGATCCTTGGGGTTCTGAAGACGCTGCCTCCATCACTGGTTCCAAGGGTGGAGTGTGTGACTAAGCCTGTCAGCACATTCCAGTGCCCTTAGGTCTCCGCAACTTAATCAGCTGTGGCCTGTGGCCCAGTCCTGCCCAATCAGAGGAGATACAAGCCTTTTGCGAGGGATCCCGGGACAGATAGGATTCCATTCTTGTCATCAAACAAGGTAAGGGTAACTGTGCTGGAGGGCCTCCAGCAACCTTTCTGGGACCTCTGGGTTGGGGTTGGGGATAAAGCTCCTAGTGAGATCCAGAGGGACTGAGTCCTGGGGACATTGTTCAGCTGCTATGTTGGTGCTCACCTGAAGCCAGCCCCCTCTCCGGACTTTGCAGCCCAGTGAGCTAATAATTTCCTTTCAAAAAATTTAAGCCAGTGTGAGTCTGGTTTTCTGTTACGGGCAAAGGAAAGCGCAAATGTGATGTTAAACACACAGAGGAGACCCCACATCAGTTACTCATACAGATGCTGCCAAAGGTCCAGCTGTTTCGCGCTGTGCTGAGTGAGTATCCAGATGTCCCGTGAAAGTGTTCTCGCTTCAGCCAGATGTTGAGCATCTCGTAGATGGAAGGTTAACGTGATTTAATGCTTAAAAGCAAACTTCCTTCCTTGCCCCATCTCCACCTCCGTGCCTGCTCACTCCGAGTCCCTTCTCGGTGGTGGTGTCCCACACGAGTCCTCAGGCAGGCGTCCCATTTTGCATCCTGTGATATACCCTCCAGTCCGCTTGTCCCCTTCTTCCACAGCTGTTTGGGCTGGAGATTGGTATCTAGCCCAGAGAGCCGGTCTAGAGGCTGGCCAACCACCCACGTGTGGCCAGGCATGAAGGGATCAGCCGGGGCGATTGGTCTTTGTGTCTTGGAACTAAGGCGTTCTGAAGAAGGAAGCAGTTACAGGCAGAGCTGCAAAGCAGAGACGGGGCGGGGGGGGCGGGGAGAATGATCAGTAAGTGGAAGTTATGTGGGAGCGGAAGAGAGGAGCAGGTGAGGCTACAAGGAGAGAGCTGCCCCAGAGCCAAGGGCAAGAATAAGCTGGTTGATAGAAGAGGGTGGGATGGATTCACAGACAGAACAGACGTCCTGAGTGAGGGAGAGTGCCACAGAGAAGGAGACAGAAACCAATTAGTCAGATTAGGCTAGACTCGGCTGTGGAAATGAACAGTCCCAGATGCCAGCAGCTGACCCAGCCAGAGTTTGATCTTGACCGCGCACAACCTGTCCATCACAGGTCCACAAGGACAGCGCGGCACGGTCCGGGGCCATGGGGCCTCAGACTTATAGAAGCTCTACCTTGGCAGGTTCTTCCACGGGTGCAGAGGCGGGGAAAGAAACCCAGCCAACTGCTCACCGGCTAGTAAGACTTCTGCCCAGAGGTGACACATGACCCTTCCACTGACAATTAATGACAGTACTTTATTTTATTTTAATTTAATTTAGTATTTGACACAGAGAGAGAGAGCACAAGTAGGCAGAGCAGCAGGCAGAGGGAGAGGGAGAAGCAGACTCCCCGCTGAGCAGGGAGCCCAATGCGGGGCTCGACCCCAGGACCCTGGAATCATGACCTGAGCCAAGGCACCACCTTAACTGAGTGAGCCACCCAGGTGCCCTAACTGTGCTTAATTTTAAAGGTGGAAGTGTAATGCCATGCTACTGTGTGCGTGCAAAGACGAGAAATAGGAATGTTGGTGGCCAGCTTTAATGATGTCCAGAGAAAGCACAGCTAGAGAGTCACTTCGGCCTGCATAGGTCTGGATCTCACGAGGCACTGCTGTACTGTGGTCCAGGTTTGCACGCACACGAGATCTTCGTCACCCTGACTGGCCCGTGCACGCCTTGCAATGCCCACTACCCTCCACGCACACGCTGGCTTATTTCTTGTCACTTAAGACCTCACTCCAGGGACTTCATATTTCCTTTGAATGCTCCTTTCTCAATGGGGTACTCTGTCTCTCAAAAGCCTAAAGTCAGCACAAAACACCTTTGTGTCTCTATTTTATAACAAGGTGGGGATCCCCAGGCCTGCCTGCCTCAGGTATGTCTGAGGAGACTGCTGGAAACTCTATTTGCACACACTGAGCCTTAGCAGGTTCCCCTGGCAGGTAGTAATACAAATCCATAAAGTGTTCTAGGGTTTGCTGTTAGCCAAACGCTATGCTAAGAGCTCCATCTGAATTCCTTCATTGAAAATACTTTCAGGCTCACTTGGCAGGTGAAGAGACTCTGGCATAGAGAGGTGAGCAACTCCCTTGAGGTCTGATTTTTGTATTTGTGTTTCTCACATTATAGGAAACCCCCAAGAGAGATGGTGAGGAGGGTTTGGGGCCCAGCCGTGGGGGACTGAGATTGATCTTTGGGGAGGGAAAAAGAAGGGTTAAGGCCACCCCAGGTGGGTAGAGAGCTCACCTCTTAGGAGGAGACCATCCGGGATCTGGGAGAAACACACTTAATGAGACAGGGTGTGGTATCCTTTAGGTGCCCTTATGCCTCAAGTCCTTCTTGGAGAAGATTAAGAAAATATAAACCAACCAACCAACCAACAAATAAATAAATAAATAAAAATAAGCTGTCTTTGAGCTTATATAGTGATCAGATTGTGGTCTCTAAGCATCTTTCCTCACTCAAAGGAACCACGACTTCTTGGAGAATTAATTGGCTATTTCCCGGTCTGGAGCAGGAAATTTACAAGAGGAGCCCAGAACGTCTTATATCGGAAGCCAAGAAAGCTATCAAACACTATTGGGGTCGTGTCGAAAGGACGCAGGTGGCAACTTGAAGGAGAACCTGCTAGACGGAAGGGGATCATTTGTGCATCAAAATAAAAACTAAACAAGTAAACAAAAACCTTGCCACGAATTGCAACATATGAAATATGTTAAAGATCCATAAATTCAAAGTGATAATAATTTAAAAAAGACACTTGGAGGATGCTTACAGGAAACTAACTCACTATTCTGAGAACTGAAAAATAAAGGGAAAGAAATTATTTAAAAGCTAACTTTGGGGCCTCCCAATAATAAAGTGAATTTGAGGCCTGTTGGAAGGCTTCTCGTGTATTCCCAAGACTCTCCCTCTGGCTTTCTCTAGGCCTGAATTTCCACCATTAGAGATGAATTTCTTTGGGTTAAGAGATGTTCTGAATCAAAGCCAAAGTACCCTTGGTAACTACTTCCCTCACAGATTGTGCTAGAGGAGAAGTGGGAAGTCCTGTGATTCCTGGGTCGGACAGATAAGGGTACAGCTAGAACAGAGGAGCTGGGAGGGTCAAAGAACCTGGCAACATCATCTAGGGGCCAGAATTGTTCAGCTTGAATGCACCCAAGAGTACCCTGAGCTGGCTCTCCAAAGTCTAGCTCCTCGGTAGCCCCATCATATGGCATCTGTTCCAGGAGGTGGAAAGCAGGGCAGAAATGTGTATTTTATTGTATGTCCCAGGTGATTTGGACCCAGGTGCTTCTGTCCCCATTTTCTGGGAGACACTGGGCCAGGGCTCCTAGATATTTCCTAGTAGCCTGTGTGGTTTGCTGCTCCAGCAATGGCGAACTGTCACAGCTGAGTGCTCCCAGCTTCTGCAAACTTTCACAGACCCCTCTCCCTGGGACCTCTTCACCACTGCCAGGCCATTCCTTGTGTGGGGAAGCTGGCACCATGGAGAGGGGACCCAGCCACATGGGTCCCAGTGTGAGCTCTGAGCTGCTTACTCTCCCCTCTCCTGTGGCTTCCTGAGCTGTCCTGACATGCCCGGCATCTCATGTGACAGCCCACTCACCCCTGGCCCTTGGTGCTTGACACCACTTGTTGGGCTCCCCTAAGCCTGGGACCGTGCATCTCAACTGGAGGGATTCCTCTCTCCTCCCTGGTGCCTTCATAGGACCCTTGTTCCTGGTCAGGAGGTTCTTCATACCCAGCCAATCAGCTTTGTGTCTCAACCCAATTTAGGGTTGATCTGTCCTCACTCCGGCATCTGCTAACCACCTCTCGCTGTCCTCTTTCCCACCGGATCACCTCCCCAGCTTCTGCCTAGCCCTTGGACCTCTCCCAGTTCCTCCCTCCTGCTTCACGGCCCTCCCCTGCTGAAAGGGCACCTGGATTCCAGGCCTGAGCCCATCCTTCTTCCCCAGGGACCGAGCACCTGATTCAGGGTTGACCTTCCGAGTGCCATCCCCACCTGCTCAGCCCTTGACGAACAGCCCCGGGTTTGGAGCGCTTAGCTCCCCTCTTCGGACACCTGGCCTTCACCTGACCCCACGACCACCAGCTCTGGCCCTCCCCGGCCGGCCTTTTCCCCCTGCCACCCAAGCGTGGGTTATGACATACTTCCACGGAGTGGCTCTGATTCGAGAAGCAAAGACAGTGGTGTCCACGGGCACGCGCACACACACCCTTCCTCGTCCTGACACCCTCTCCCACTGCTGCGAAAGTCTGGCTGGCTGTGTTTATTTTCCTTCTTCTAACTTCCCCTTCAGAACAAACACCAGTCCTGTAACACCGACCACTACCTGCACCGCCCCCCACTCCCAGATCTGTAGCCTCCCCACCCGCGCCCTGTCCTGCTCGCAGCTGTGAATGAGAACAGAGTGAGTCTTTTCGCAGGAGGCTGGGGCCTGAATGAATTGATCACAGCCTCCCAGCCAGCAGGGGAGGGGCCGGGAGCCTGCGCGTCTGCTTCTTAGAAACTCTTTGCACATCCGAAGCTCATAGATTTCCATGTGCCTCAGAGCAAACTCCTCCCCACCTCACCCGCCTCCTTTCGAATTTTATTTTAATTCATTTTTGGTCCCATGTATTTTGTTTTCTGTTTTCTACAAGGGAGCCTGAATCAGGGCCTCAGAAAAACAAGGTTGAGCTGCCAACTGGAAATGTTTGCTCTGGGGGCGAGTTCGGAGGCTGGCGTCAGGCGGGGCAAGATCTGTGCCAGTGGAATGTGATTTGGGGGGGAAGCTGCAGGTCACTCAATTGCTGGCAGCCCGCCCAGAGCAACTGGATGCTTTCTGGGCTCTGTGTGTGTGTGTGTGTGTGTGTGTGTGTGCTTGTGTGCGTGTGTACGTGTGTGTGTAGACTTTTTTCCCTCATGCAAACAGAGCCCTGGAGATGTGGAGACAGAAGCATTAGGAAGAAACTAGACAGGGGGTTGGAAAATCAGGGAGCTGGGGAGATTAGGCGGGTGGGGATGGGAGACTGGGGCCAGGAGCTGCACGGCAACTTCATCCAGCACCCACCGTGTTCCCAGCCCGGAGCTGGGGGCCCTCAGGAGCCAGGGGAGATACAGACCACCTTGGCTCCCTGGGGCGGGGGAGAAACAAGGCTCACAGGACAGAACACAGTCAGGCCAGCCTGGAAGTTCCCCAGAGCAGGCTGTATGATTGACTGAAAGTGTTCAAGGAAGGCTTCCTGGAGGAGGTTTGGTGGGGTCCAAGCCCCGAAGCATGAAGTAGTGCTTTGAAAGGAAAGGAGAGGTGTTGAAGATAACAGTTTGTGGCTATCGTACGCCAAGCCCTTTACACTGACAATCCCCTTCAGTCCTCCCAGCAACCCTAAGAGGGTCACTCATCTTCCCATCTGACTTTGGAAACAAGAAGACTGAGGCCCAGAGAGATGAGGGAACTTTGCCAAGCTCCCAGCTCGTAAATGGTAAGCCAACATTCAAACAAGGGCTGTCCCACTCTAAAGTCCCATTTCTCCTCATCAAGGGTCCTTTTCCACTTAGCCAAGTTCCCCATGTAAGGGCCTATTTTTTTAATTCTTTCTTTCTTCCTATCTATCTATCTATCTATCTATCTATCTATCTATCCATCCCTGGATAGAAAACTGTTAAATTCAAAGTGGGGATCTAAGGTGCCAAGGCAGATTCCCAGAGACGGTATGACAAGTACTTGAAGATCACAGAAGACCCTGTCTGGCTTCACCATTCCCAGGAAGTGGGGGCTGGGCCCCTTGGTAGTCCTGCCAGTTTCTGTCCAAAGCCGAGCCTTTCCTGCAATCTGACTCACCTTACCGATGGTCCATGTCCCCTCCCCACTCCCTAGCGTACCCCCTTCATATGCCAAATTCTTTCCCACCCCAGGTGTTCACTCTGGGACTGCTCATTTGGGGGTCCTCAGAAGCTAGGTAGGCTCCTCTGAGTGGCGCATGAAACTCAGGTGAACCAGACAGAATGGATTTCTCCAGGGCAACCAGCAGGACCCTAGAGTGTTGAGAGTAAGGAGGTCGAGGGCTGCCATGACTTCCCAGAGGTATCTAGCAAGTCCTCTCCCTGTTCATGTCTCCGTTTTCTCAGTTTTACAATGAGGAGTGGCCTGGATGGCCTCAGTGAGAGTGGTCTGTGTCCTCTGCCACAGACGGAAGGAGAGAATCTAAGAATGCAGAGTTGGGATACAGGTGAGAGGAGTTTGTCTCAGGTGGCCAGCGCACTGTGGAGATTCTCTGGCACAGGAAGCAGAGGCCATCACAGGCTCAGGAGGAGAGAAGGAAATAAACCAGCCTTGGTAGGACAGAAGTCAGAGTGAGGGAAAGTGGAGTCACGCTCAGAGTGGTTAGACCCAAGCTTGTCAGGCAGAGATCAGATGGACGGTAATCTATTGGATTAGGATGACTCCAATGGCCACGTGGGGACTTTATTGGCCTGAGGTCAAATAGTTGGTTAGTCTCCCCCATTGGTTCTTTTTGACCTAACTGACCACAAGTATTAGTAAGCACTGACTTGGGGTCACCTGGGCCTGCCAGATCACCTACGTTGGTTGAACTGACTTATCAATTCCACAAGACAACTGATTTTACTGTTGTTTCCAGGAAACAGGTAATTGACTGAATTCACCAAACCCAATAATTGTTCTGGCTTTTCAGAGACAGTCTTTAGATCTGATCTCTTTGGTCCTCAGACAGTTTTAGGCTACTTGCTACTTACCAACAACAGCCAGACCCTTGAGAAGGCTGGGGAGGTGGGGGAGGAAACCTATGAACAATAAGCTTTGGGACTCAGTCTCTCCAACAATAAAATGGAAAGGTTGGACTGGATCAGGTGTGGCAAACATATGGTGTGAATACTTCCACCCTTCCTCTTTCACCCATGGCAGACATTGCTAATCAATCACAGCACTCATTCCCATGGGACCAGATGCAGCTTCAGACTCCTTTTCAACACAGGGCTTCGGGCAGCCCCTACCAATCAATTAGATTTGGCATGCATGATAAAAAGCATTTGTCTTCTGGGCACTAGATGGTTTCCAAGCTTCCCTCCAGCTGTGCTGATCTAGGCTTGCAACTGATTAGGTATCTGAGGGCTCAGCCTGGAGACCACCAGATCGACAGCTGTCCCTGGGGCTTCCCAGGTTTGTGGAGCTGCCCTTGAGCTGGGCCAGGGCTGAGCTGGTGCCTTATTAATTTTCCTCACTGCTAATAAATGTGCATTGCGTCAGCCCCACTCTGCCCCCTCATGTTCTCCGGCTGCTGCCAGCAGCGGGGACTTTTTCAGAGAGCTGTAAAAATAGTTTTTTTAAGGAGCTTGCACAGAAGAAGCAGCCAAGCCTTTTTTGTTTCCTTTCTTTTCTGAGGGAATGGGGGAGATGGGTAGGGAATACTTCACAATGAAGGAATGTGCTCCTTGGGGAATTTAAAGTTGTTTTCCCTTTTTTTTTTTTTAAAGAAGTTATCACACTCTGTTTTCACATCTAGCCACAGAGCATGTCTGTGAGGATTGGTAACCACTCCCCGGAGATCACTGGCTTAAGCCAGGTCTTGTTAGGCTGTTGACAACTTGGTGCTGATGAGCGAGCCCTAATGAGCCACTTGCTTCCTCCCCCCTACCCGCCGCCGACTGATCCAGCTTCGGTGTTCCGGGGGCTTGATGGCTCCATGAGACAGCTTTTCTTGCTTGCAATGGAGGCTAGGCATGCAGGAGAACTTTCCTTCCAACAAGTGAATGTTTTACTTTTCCCCCACCGGTGCTCTGGGTTTTGCAGAGGTTGCTGACCAATGCTAAGATGGTAGGGATGGGGAGAGTCTCAGGAGAGGTAGGCTCCAGCTCCCCACCCACTCTTCCTATTTCGTAGATGAAGAGACTGAAGCTTCAGTGGGTAGGAAGGCAGCGCAGGCAGGAGCCCGAGGGAGGGTACTCCGAGTGGATCCTGGGAAGAGAGCGCCTCTCTTGCCTCCCAGACCACCAAGCCAAAGCTACAGAACTCTGATGAGTCTAGCCCAGAGCTTCTCAAACCTGAGGAACATGTGCCGTTGTCTGAAAAGACAACACATCATCACTGAGCCCTGGGACACAATTGTACTCTTCTGCTTTACGCTCTTTAAACTGTTATATAATTATCAAGAGAAACAAATCAATAAATTAATAAACAAAACTACAAAGATGGTAAAACATTCATGACATTAAGTTAGTACGAGGACAGGAGATGGGGAGGCCAAGTTGGACACTGCTCAGAGGAAGCTGGGAGCCTGGACACGGAGCTCCTTCAGGCCAGCCCTCTTGTCCTTTAGCTAACTGTTTCTTCCTTGGGCTGGTCTCCTTGACACATAGATGATCCCCTGGCTTTTTAGCAAAATCTCCAAAACAGGCAGTACCATGTGACCCTCTCCCCTCTCCTCTGCCATCTCACCCACCCGTGGGAAGAACTCTTGTTGGGCTTTGCAAGGAAGCAAGTGCTGCTCCTTCCCATCTCCTTTGGGTGAGAACAGACCATGAACATGATGCGTAAGTAGACCATCAAGGGTGTTCGCAGCAGGAAAGCGCTGGTGGTTTAGTTGCAGAGAGGTGGCCTCAGCAAAGAAGTGACATGACAACAAAGGCTTGGAGGAGGCAAGGGAGCAAGCCATGGGTGTTTGTCAGGGAGGCGGCCTGCTGAGCCGAGTCCCAGTGCTCTCCAGCATGGTTTAAATGTCCCTTCCTCCAGGCAGTCTCCCAGAGTTATTCCACCACGCTCAGAACTCGCATGGCTATTCCTGCAGCATGGAGCCCTGTGCACCCTGTCTTGGAGCTCTTGTCAGGCTTTAGTTATTCTTCTACTGGACCAGGAGCCCCTTGAGGTTGGACATCACGCCTTCCCCCTCCGGAATGTCCACCCTCTGTGGGCAGGGCTGTTTGCTCTCCTCACTGCTGTATCCCCAGCCTCAGTTGGTGACTTATGAATGCAAACTGATTTGTCAGAGGTGGACCAAGTAGGGGATGGGATCAGTCTGTTGTTTGCACTGGGGCTCCCGATTTGGACACTTTATCTCTCTGCCACGGTCCCATCATGAGACCTGAGTGGGTCCAACATTTGTCAGATGAGTGACAACTGCTGATTAAAACCCATCCTCCTCCACTCAATTTATCAGCAGAGAGGCCAAAAGTCAGAGAAAAGAGGCGGAATCTGTCAGGCGTACCCATTTCCCGTGGTCGGAGCAGCCATTCCTGTACAGGACAGGCTCTGTCTTGGGATCCACTTGCTCTTCTGTCAAAGCAGCTGGTTGGGTGAAAGTTGAGCGAGTCAATATCCCAGCTGCGCAGCGGGCCTTTGTTCATTCAGCCAGTACTTTCTGAGCGCCTACTGTGTGCCAGGGATTGTTCCAGAGGCTGGGATACAGCAGTGGACCAGGCAGGCCAAAACCCCTGCCCTCAGGTAAGTGCTTGAAAAATGAAAGCAGGGAAAAGGGATAAGGGAAAGGGGGACACAAACTCTACCTGGGTGCTCAAAGACAGCCTCACTAAGGTGACACAGAAACCCCGGAAGGGGAGAGGGAATGAGCCATGAGGATACCTGGGGGCAGAGCACAGCAAAGGGAAGAGCCGGTGCAAAGATCACTTGGATGGAGGAAGGTAGAGGGAAGAGGGGAAAGTGAGTCTAAAAGAGTTCCCTGCACGGATGTCTCATCCCCGTCCCCTGGACCAGTGTCCTGCTGATTAATGGTGGCCATGTGGACCCTGTGACTGGGAGCCAGGGAGGGGCTTTGGGGGCCCTCAGGCTTAGTATCCTACTTTTTGCTCACTGTCCTGGGTGACCCTATCTAGGGCTGCTGTGAGGATGACTGGGTGCTCTAGTCATATGTAGCCCATTTCCTTCCACCAATCCAGTTTCCACTCTTCGACCCTTTCTTTTTTTTTTTAACTTTTAAATTTTTTTTTCAAAGATTTTATTTATTTATTTGACAGAGACCACAAGCAGGCAGAGCGAGAGGAGGAGGAGGAAGCAGGCTCCCCGCTGAGCAGAGAGCCCAATGCGGGGCTCGATCCCAGGATCCTGAGATCATGATCTGAGCCAAAGGCAGAGGCTTTAACCCACTGAACCACCCAGGCACCCCTCTTCACCACTTTCTTGATTAGCTGATAGACACACCCATTTTGGAACAATCGGGACAGCCAGCAATGAAGACTCCAGATTCAGGAATATAGAATTTCATGCAGCAAGAGTCCAAGGTTCCATCCCATCTAGATAAGAAGATGGCAATCGCTGGATGTCACCCTGCCAAGCTGTCCTATCCTCACCCATGGGTGTTGTGTGGGCACCAAGAACTTTCTGGGCAGGTTCCACTCAGCAGTACTGGGAGGGCTCCAGTGCTTGGATGCCAAGATCTGAGATCCATATGCCTGAGACCCTCGAAGGTCCAGAAGTGGGGCCCTGGCATCTGATCCTGACTTGGAACGAGCTGGAGCACTGGGCTGGTCCAAAGGGAGGCCAGTGGCTTCGGCTGAGAGGTGGACAGCAAGCAGCTCACCCAGGCTGGCAGCACGTGCAGGGACAGGGAGGATGCCGAAGAGGCCAGCACTATATGTAGCCCAGCTTCTCAGTCCCCCAAATGCAAGTCCCTAAGATCTCAGGAGGCAGCAAAGCATGATAATTAAAGCTTGGGAGTTTGGGTCAGTTGCCCTGGGCTCAAAGCCCACTTTGGTTATTTCCTTTCTGCTGGCAAGGTTTTGACTCTGGGAATAGTTTCCTCATCTGTAGAATGGGTTTACCTCCTTGGGTCATCGTAAGGATTTAGAGAAACAGAGCCTGTCATCAGTCCCTGCGTGGAAGTAATGATTGCTGACTGACTGTCTAGTATTTGTTCTCAGGGGCCTAAGACCCAGAGCTCTTGCCTTTCTTTCCCTTTCCAGCTTCGTTCTTGTTCTTTGGAACAGCCATCCAGGGGATGTGGACCCTCCCAATGGCACGAACGTGCTAGCTCAGAGTAACATCCAACAGTTGAGTCAGTGGGGGAATGTTTTTAACGTAGGGCATAGGTTTTCTTGGGGTGTCTGTGTAGTGCCATCCCAAGCAGAGGGTGAGACTACCTTGAGCCTCAAGAGTCCTTTTACCCTGGCAACTCTACGATTTCATAAAATCCGCATTACTGTCATCACAAGGCTATCACTGGCAGCTTCGAAACGTGCAAGTTCCTTGCAGGGAGATGTGCGGTACAGGCAGCATCATACCACCAGGGGGCGCTGCCTGGCTGCTCTCGCTCGTTCCGCCCCCCCGTCCCGCCCCCCACATTTTCCAAGGAGGCTGAGGGAACGCAGAATCAGGAGCCCTGGGATGCAAGTTTACCCTGAGGCTGGGGGTCTATGGGCGGCTAGCCTGGGCCTTGAAGATCTGCCACCTGGTAGGCTGGGAATGATATTAACAGGGACCCTCCGCTTCACTTGGGCCCTTTACAGTTTGCCTCCTGCTCTTGTATACGCATTCCATCTTATGACCAAGGGGATAATGCCCAGAAAACGAGCATCATGGGATTCCAGCGACCTTCTATAGTTTGGGGGAGAGCCGGTGAGGGGCTCAGGCAGCATGAGTGGAGCCTTTGATACTCAGCCAACATAGGTGCTTTCCCTGGAGCACAGCCTGATTTTTCAGTCCTGCCAGTGACTTCCAAGCTAGCCACCCCAACTAGCTATAGACACCCCAGCCCGCAACTGTTCCCCAAGCAGATGCTGGGATGCAAGGAGCCCAGGCGGTCTGCAAACAGGAGGTGCCTAAGGCCACCGCTCACTCTACATGGTCACTATGGACAAAGCTGTACCAGCAGCCTCATGTAAGCCCCGTGACTGCCCTATGAGGCACAATAGCATGATCTCTGTAGGTGAGGACTCTGAGGCTTAGAGAGCACCCCTGCAGCTCTGGGTGAGGGTGGGGTGCCTGGTTTTGCTCCCATGTCTGCCACTGACTGACTAGACGCACAAGGAAAGGGCAAGCACAGATCTCAGCCTCTGCTTGAGTTCTGGAGAATGTAAAGGACAGGAGAGCTGGCTGTCCTCCAGCAAAGGTCTCCTGAGCACCAACTCTTGGAGACAGGGAGGAAGGAGACTGTGGGCTTCCAGGAGCTCACAAACTAGGGGGCCAGCCAGGTCCTCAATAGAGGACAGATTGCAGCCAGACTTGTGAGGGAGCCTTTGCAGAGGCCAGCAAGGGCGACAGGGACCTCTGGGGGTCCGCCCAGGTTTACAGGAGGAGGAGACACTGTAGCCAGTCATCAAAGGGTGAGGAAGAGCATGCTCTGCAGAGGAGAGATGTAGGAGACCTGTGAGCAAAAGGCAAGGTGTTAGGGTCCCGGGACTGGGTGGGGAGACAGCAGATGAACAAGGGCTCCTCTCTGGGGCACACCCTTGGTCTTACAAGAGAGAAGGAAGGTGCGGGAAGATGCTGGGCATGCATGGAGGGGTGTGCCTCAGGAGGCCCATACATTATGAAGAGTCCTCTTGGTGGAAAAAATGAGGTTCAGGATTTACTATAGTCAGAAAACTGCTTGCCTCCATGAGTGTGAATGTGTACACATGAACGTGCCTTTGAAGCCCTAGGTCAAAGTCATTTTATATCTCCAATCTCTTTTTACTTTTCCAGCTTCCCTGAGAGGTTGACTGGACAGAAATATCCTTAAGGACAGAGGAGAAAACAGAACTCTAATGGGATAAAAATGTCTGGCCTATAGTTATGAGGCTCAATAGTTGAAAAGCCAAGGTCTATCATGGGCTCCTGGCCCCAGCTCTGTGCTCCTGCCCCAGACTTCTGCCTGGACTACCATCCTATCTCCCAGGACCCTGCATGCCACAGGCCACCACGCCACCTGCCCCCTCCTGCCTTTTCACAGGAGAAGCCCCACCAGGGAGCAGGAGTGAAGGACTGAAACAGAAAGATGAGGTTCCACTGGCTGCACAGGCCAGAGCCCACAACCAGGATAGAGGGTCCGTCTTCTTCTCCCAAACTGCTCCATGTGCCCGTCATGGCCTTTAGGAGGAACTGCCGCAGAGAAGGGACCCGGGAGGGCTGAGGCCCTGTGCTGGTCCTCCAGGGCAGACTTGGGGAAATGGGCCTTGGGTAAGAGCTCCCTAGGTTGACCTCTTCTTTCCAGAATCTCCAGGGGGCTGGCACTGAGGATCGAAGGTCTGGGAAGTCGACCTCTGCTCCCTGCCCGTGCTAGTGGGCATGTGCAAAGCTCTCCCTTAGCACCAGCCTGGCTCTGAGCCCTGGCACACATACTCTCAATTTCCACCCCCCCTCCAGGGGAAGGTTCGATTGTTACCTCCCTTTTACAGCTGAGGAAAGGGAGGCACAGAGAGGTGCAGTGACTTGCCCAAGGTCACTCAGTTTGTAAGTGGCAGAGCTGGGGTTGAACCTAGGAAATCTGCCTCTAGGAGCTACTCTGTCCCTGTTATTAGTAACATTCATAAGCAGAGCCGTCATTTGACCAGTACCTCCTGTGTGCCCCGGGTTTAGTTGCTCACAGCAGCAAGCCTGGGACTTAGGCACTATGCTCTGCACACTTCTCATTTCATTGATAAGCAAATCCGGGCTTAGCAGGCAGCCTGGGGTGAGGTGCCTTCAGAATCTCACGGATGCCAGGTCTACCTGAATCCGAAGTGTCCACTCTCCCCAGCCTCTCTGACTCGCAGTGTGAGTGGGGAAAGCACATGCCTTTTCTGAGCCTCAGTTTCCCTAGAGCCTAGGCCTTCTACTCCTGGCCTCCCTGCTCCAGCAAGTGACCAGTGGGTGGGGTTGTGGAGCTGTGGGAGTGCGGGTCTGGGCAACTCAGGGCCTTTCCCTTCCCCCAGCAGGCCCCCTCACCTTCCCCTTGCAGAAGTCCCCGCTCCGTTTTTTGTTTTTGTTTTTTTCTCAATTGGTGATTTGGGACGGGGAGGTGCTGGGTGCAGAAGGTCCCTCAGAGGTCAGCTAGGTTGGGTAGAGAAGGTCAGCTCGGATCTGGGGAAGGGCCGAAGGACCCAGAAAGCCACGTGCTCGGGGTAGTTCTGCGGGGGAGCTGACGGTCCCTCTGGGGAAAAGAGAAGCGCCCCGGACTTGAGGAGGGGCGGGGAGGGAGAGTCAGAGGAGGCAGGTTCTGGACAGAAGGGATGGGGGTGGGGGGAGGTAGAGAGGACGCGGACAAAGGAGGCGGCCGGCAGCCCAGCTGTTTTGAAAAATGCTTCCTGTTTCTTTAAAGGCGCTCGCGGCTCGGGCGGCCGGGGCTGGGGAGGCGGCGGCGGCGGGAGCTGCCTCCTCTCCGGGCGGCGGCGCTGACTGATCTCGCGAACTGGGCTTCTGTGTAAACTGAGGCTAAACAAACACAGATGGAGCGCAGCGGGCGTTCTCCAGAAATGCTGGCAAGGCGGCTGCGACTTCAGATGACACTCTGAGCGCTCCGGGAACGGACAGCCCGGCGGCTTCGCGGAGCCGGCGGCGCAGCTGCCCCGGGCGAGGGGGAGAAAGGGAGGGAGGAGGGCGGCGCGAGCGGGGGGAGAGCCCGAGACTCCCAGGCGCTGAGCGCGGCGGCCGCCCCGGCAGAGCCGGCGCGCAGCGTGCAGAGCGAGCGCGGCGGGCGCGCGGCCCGGGCAGCCCCACGCCCCTGCCTCGCGCGCTGCCCGCGCCATGAAGCACATCCCGGTTCTCGAGGACGGGCCGTGGAAGACCGTGTGCGTGAAGGAGCTGAACGGCCTCAAGAAGCTCAAGCGGAAAGGCAAGGAGCCGGCGAGGCGCGCGAACGGCTATAAAACTTTCCGATTGGACTTGGAAGCGCCGGAGCACGGCGCCACCGCCACCAACGGGCTGCGCGACAGGACCCAGAGGCTGCAGCCGGTCGCGGCCCCGGTGCCAGCCCCGCTGGCGCCGGCTGTTCCCTCAGGTGGGGGCGCGGACCCGGCTGAGGAGCGCCGGGGCGCTCGGGCGCCGGAGGTCTCCGACGCGCGGAAGCGCGGCTTCGCCCTGGGCGCAGTGGGGCCGGGACTCCCCACGCCGCCGCCGCCGCCACCACCTCCGGCGCCCCAGGGCCAAGTACCCGGGGGTCCCGAGGCGCAACCTTTCCGGGAGCCCGGCCTTCGTCCCCGTATCTTGCTGTGCGCACCGCCTGCACGCCCCACGCCGTCGGCGCCCCCTGCGCCCCCGGAGTCTTCCGTGCGCCCCGCGCCCCCCACGCGCCCCGGGGAAAGTTCTTACTCGTCAATTTCACACGTAATTTACAATAACCACCCGGATTCCAACGCGTCGCCTAGGAAACGGCCGGGCGAAGCGACCACCGCTGCCTCGGAGATCAAAGCCCTGCAGCAGACCCGGAGGCTCCTTGCGAACGCCAGGGAGCGGACGCGGGTACACACGATCAGTGCAGCCTTCGAGGCGCTCAGGAAGCAGGTACCGGCTCCCAGCCGCACACCCTCACTGTGCCCGGGGACGGTTGCTGGAGTGGGTGGGTGAGTGGCGGGGAGATTTTCGGGAGGATGAGGGTGTGTGCGAGGAGCAAGTTATTCCCGCCGGGTCAGCCCTAGGGTCCAGACGGGGTTGAGCTCTCCAAGGGCAGTAACCTTCGCCACAGCTTTGGTACGGATCTTAGGGTGCAAAGTAGGGGCAAAGGGTCGAGATCTCTGGCCCAGGCAAGACTGTTCTCCCGCCAACCCCTGGCGCGACCCTTCTGCGCGTCTGACTTTAGCCCTCATAGTTCACTTTTATGGGCAACAAGTATTTGTCTTCCCGAGTCCCTTGGGCTCGGTGAGGAGTGGAGAGAGGGAATGTGGGAATCTTGTCTTTAGCGAAGAAGCGGTGGGGCGGGGGGGTACACTTCGTCTTCAGGCATTTAGCGTGGTCTGGGTTTTGGGAGGCCTAAGATGCTGCAGAGGGGTGGCTCTGGTTTTGCCAGACCCCTTTAGCCTCTACCTCCCAGAAGGGATGCCCCTACACGCAGACTGCTCTGGGGATCTGCAGCCCACCCCCTGGTATCCTTAAGGATCTGGGCTACAAGCCTACCTCCCCTCCCCAGGGGCAGCCTCAGGAGCTGGCTGGTGAGAGCCTTCCCAGGGGATTCTCCCCTGCTGCTTTTCACCTCATGGTGAAGCACCAGGGTCTACTGACAAGACCGGTGGTTTGGGGGACCTTCAGAGCCTAGTTCGGTGGTGGGTCAGGGCTTCTCAGTTTGGGGCTGGTGGGTGCTGCCCTCACCAGACAGCGTCCTCTAGGGGGTTGGAGAAGAATATTTATCTGAGAATTACCCGCAATGGGGAGGGGCAGTTTTGCAATCACATTTTAAACAAGACTGGGACTGCCCTGGGGTTCTAGACTTCTCATTTTCTTAGAGAGAAGGGAAATCTAAGAAGAAGGTAGTATGTGCCCACTGCCCCCATCCCCAAAGGGACTGGGGAAGGATTGGTGTGGATGTGACGGGTTTGGATGGTCAGGTTTTTGCTTACTCTACAGCTGACTTCCTGTGTGACTCCAGGAAAGTTACTCAACCTCTCTGGCTTTAGCCAATAACAAAGTGTTTTAGAAAACTGGATCTTCTCTCTGGATCCCACTTCTTCCTTCTGTGGGCAGAATGGACAGGAGCATGTGTCCATCCATGGGAAGGGAGTTGAGCTCCTGGGAGAAAAGAGACTCTATGACTTGGGCCAAAGTGTCTTGCTTGGGTTTGGGTAAGATGCTTGGTCAGGGAGGTGGCCAGCCATACCGGTTGGGACCCTGGGTAGTGGGCCAAGTGGAACATTCAGGCTTACTCTTGGGCAACAGCTCTGTGTCTGAATGCTTGGGGAGGGCAGCCTATAGAGCATCAGGCCACCCACGCCCAGGATGGAAGGCTGACAGCCTAGGCAGAAAGATGCCTTTCCACTGGCTTACCTTGCAACTAGGGAAGATTGGGGAGGCCACAAGCCCATGGCATCACAGCTGGTGGGTAGCCGGGTAAGGCTGACACCTAGGTCGTCTGACTGCCAGTTCAGGGCTCCTTTTGTCCCTCTGGCTTCCTCTTTCATTTCCGAGAAAGTATCCTTGTCTCTGCGTACTCAGCTCCACTAAACATCTCATTTACACAGTGGTTTTTCTTCTTTCAGCCATATTCTACCTTGCTTGATCTTAACATCCCATCAGGTTGAATTATCCCAGTTAATGGAATGGAAAACTGAGACCCAGAGAAAGAAGAAAGGAGACTTGTCCAAGATCACCTAGTGGGTTAGGGAAGGTGACAGCAGCTTCTGGAATGCCTGTCTGGCCAAATGTGTCCCACAGTGCCCTCTGTATCTGTCATGTTTATTAACAATCGGAAGCTGATGTACCCATGACTGGATCCGAGAGGAAATTATTTAAATCCTGGTCTCCTTTCACTTCTCCCCTTTCTGTGGGGCAGTTCTACATAAAAAGGACAGATTCGGGGACGTACCTATGCCTATACACATGGTCACTACCCATGCCCAAGAGCACACACAACACATGGCCACATGTGCCATGTGCCTGCCCTTGTTTGTTTCCTCCTCACTCATTCTGTTCCTTCCCCAGAAAGCTGCTGGGTCAGAGTGGGCATCTGCCTGCTGTCTGCCAGGGAAGGAAATGTAGGTAGGGTGCTGGTGATCTCCGAGCTGGGGGCTGAGGCCACACCAACCACAGCTCCCAACCATGGAGAACATCCTCTGGAGCTCCTTCTTCCTCTGGGCCTCTGTTTCCCGCACGTAAGAAGCACATGTGAGTACACGTGTGCACGCATACACGCTCACACACCCCAATCCAGACAACCTGTAGCCCTGGATCCAGGCTCAAGTTTGACTGTTTGAAATGGGCCCTCGGCAGAGAAGGGAAAAGCAGAAGGACGGTTCTGCCTGAAATGAAGGCTTGACCATCATGGCACCAAGATCAGTTCTGGGATTGTGACTCTGGTCCAGGGTTTTGTTTCCCTGAGCTGCTTGTGATGGGGTTAAAAGAGCACTGGGCAAGGAGTCCAGAGGGCAGGGTTTGAGTCATGGCTCTGTTCCTCCTTTCTGCCTAACCAGGAAAAGTCACTTTCCCTCTCTGGGGCTTCAGTTGCTCAAGCTGGAAAATGACCATAAGTCTTACTCCCCCCCACCCATAGCTTCTTTGCAAAGAGCAAACGAAGAACGGAATGGGGGCTGTAGGAGGAACGAATATTCCTTGAGCATTCGAGGTGTCCGCAGTGCCAGGCAAGGCCTTGAGCGATGTGGAAATAAACATTCTGTAATCATTTTAATAACAGTCATAGGAACCACCGTTTATCAGATACTTGCTTTGTGGTGAGCACCATGTTGGGTATGTTATGTGTATTAGTTCATTTAATGAAATGGGTGTAATTATTATCCTCTCCCCATTTCACAGATAGTGAAACTGAGGTTCAGAAAGCTTACCTAAGTCAGTGGAGGTCTCACAGCCTTCAGCTAGTGCACGGGGCCTTGTGGGTTCTGTACTGCCTGGCTCCTCGTCCAGCCATTCGCTGGATGTGGGTGTGCTGTGCCTCCTGGGCATGGAGCTGTCAGGGCCTGCATAGCTGTGTGTCACTGTCACTGTAGAGCCTGGATTCAAATCAGAGTCAGTGAGTCACTCCAAAGCCCAGGCTTTCAAGAGCTCTGCTTCTCAGCCTCTTGAATGCCCTGCAGCTGTCCACCCTCAGTACCCACCCACCGGGAAGCCTTCTGTTTGGTCCAACCCACTGTGTTCTTAACTGGGAAGGGAAGAGAGGGAGCTGCTTGGCCACGGAAGTGCAGGTGGGGGAGAGGCCCTCTGGTCTGGTGGAGAGGGAGAATGTGTGGGGCAGATGGTCAGGCCACAGCACATGCCACCAGCCCAGCTGCGTAGGGCCCTCCCTGCCGCCTCATGTGAAGGCCATGTGTGCACAGCTGGGCCTGGCCCGTGTGTGGGGCTGCTCCAGGGCCAGGTGGGAGGGGGTCGAAAGGAAAGTCTGGCCTTGCTGGGGGGGCGGGGGGGTAGGGGAGAGGCCAGTGTCCTGGCTTTGGCCTCCAGACGGCACATTGGGACATCTGGTGTGTGTGCAGCTTTCCTTCTTCCCCTCAAAACTTGAAGCCCCTCAGCTTTGAAGGAGGAATGGCGGCCTTGCAAGGCCGAGGCCTGAGGAGGCTGTGAGGAGCCCTCAGGACCTGCTGAGGTGACTCTTCAGGAAGGGGGTGCCAAGCAAGTTGGGCCTGGGCCCCCTTCTCTGCTGCCCCTGGAGTCTCCCGGGGGATCCTCACAGAGGGAATTCACAATGAACCAAGAGGGGGGATGGGGTGGTGCCCCTAACCCTGCCCTTCCCTCAGTCACAGACCCCACAGCAGCCAGTGCTTGCCTCCCCAGGGAATGGGGACAGGCCTGCTTTGGGGACTCTATCCACATGGTTGAAGGGTAACAGAGGTGTCCACTCTGCCCCCTCAGGACCGGTCACCACAGTGGATCCTTACTGAACCTCATTGCACCGGGGGAAGTGCCCTACCTGAGCCTGTTGTTACGTGTCTTTATGGTCCCCTTTCCAGGCCTGTGTGGCTCTGGGGTCGTGGCTCACAAATACCAAGACCCAGGTTCTCGAGGTCCAGCCTCATGGCTGTGTGGAAAAGGGATTTTAGAGAACCTATTTCGGTAGAACTCGACTAGGATCTTGAACAGCTCTGCACCAAGGGGTTTCACCCCAAGAAGCCAGCCCTCACGCTGACATGAGAGGTTAGAGAAGACGTTCCAGTAGAATCGGGCGCTCAGTGGTAAGCCGTGCTCACAGTGCGGTGGGAGCTCTGCTGACCCAGGAGTCGGGATGGGCTTCCAGGAGGGCGTCCTGGGCGGGATCTGAAACAGGGGATGGCTTTGAGCACTTCGCTGCATGGGCTGGTAGCTTTTCAGCGTTGTTTCTCTGTGGCAACTGCGTGGGTTTGCTTCCCCACATCCCCTTCTCAGGTCGTGGGGACTTTAGTCATTTTGTTGGTAAGGAAGCTGAGATCCTTTAAGGTCATGAGACTGTCAGGGCCACAGTGGATGGCCAGTGGTAGAGCCGGGTCCTCGGGCTCCCAGGACAGTGCCCTTCCTACCTTTTCCTGTTTCCTGGAGCTAGGAGAGAGTCTGGCTTGGGTGGGTGGGATGGAATGTCTGGGGGTCATAGGGGACCTTGTGACAATCCCTACACCTGGTCCTCTGAAGCTTAAAAATCCTTATGGGGTGAGCACAAGGCAAGTCCTTTTACTTTCCTAGAAGT
The DNA here is from genome assembly GCF_922984935.1 of Meles meles. Lineage (NCBI taxonomy): Eukaryota > Metazoa > Chordata > Mammalia > Carnivora > Mustelidae > Meles > Meles meles. The sequence continues at coordinate 40,197,865 of NC_060080.1, read as the reverse complement.
TGGGCAGTGTTAGGAATTGAAGACAGGAGACTGTGCTGCCTCTTTTGCCCTGTGTCATTTGACTAGGGGAGCAGACCGCTGCTGAGGGGGTCCTCTGCAGGTGGGGGGGTGGCTGGTCATGCCCAAAGGCTAAAGGTCTATGGGATCATCAGTCCAGAACTCTCCAACCCCAGGTCAGAATGGTGGGCTGCCTATCCCCCGAGGGCTATAAAGCCTTATCCAAATCCACAAGCTGTTGCTTCCAGCTAATTGGAAAGAGCCCGGCTAAGGCATCGGATGCTTCTCTGCAGAGTGGAAAAGATCATTTCTACCTCACTGGGCCCTTTAAAGATAAATATAGGCATTGTATTAAAAATACCCTTAGTAGGTCACAGTAAGCAGCCAGGGGTGGCCTGGGTACCCAGACATTGTTGTTCCCACTCTCCAGATGAGGAAACAAAGGCCCAGAGAACCGAAGGCACCTCCCAAAGTCGCTGGTAAGTGCCTGTGGTTCAGACCAGCTCCTTCCACCCTTTTCCACTTCCCAGAACTAGGACCTGCTGCCAGACTCTCACTTTGTGGGGGCTGGGCCAGGCCAGGGTGCTTCCGAACTGGGCTTCTGGGGGCACGGGACTGCATCCTAGGGAATGGGTACCAGGAGGGCCTGGAATTAACCAGGTGAGTCAAGGAGTACCTCCCACCCAGGGCAGGAGGATGAGGAGGAGGATAGAGCCACCTGAAAGGTGCCCTTGGCGTCCTACCTGTGGTTACCTGTGCTGGAGGGAGTCTAGGGAGCTCAGTGGCCATGAACCTTCCTTGGGTACTAGACAGACAAGCTCCTGGCATAGCTTCAGGTCTTAGTTCAGTGAACTGGGACCCAGGATGTCTACTGCTCTGTATCTTCATGTGCAGATGGGATGACTGTCTTTTTTGGGGGGAAGGTTTTAGATGGGACAGACTACCTATAAATAGTTATCATGGTGCCAAATATTCCACCAGAGCCCGATAGATAGTTTCCTTGTCAGACCTGGATTTTGATAGAAGCAATGGGACAGAGTGACAAAACTTGGCTCAGAACCTGGACTGGAGCCCCTAAGTTGGCCTTGGCCTCATCTGTTGCTCTGTAACCCTACAATGACCCTGGCTTCTCATGCTCAGATCCTTCCCAAGATCCCTGGTGCCCACTGGCAGGAAAGCCCATCTGTTCAGGGGCCAAGGGCTCAATGAGCTGGGTAACTCCCAGTGTGGCCCCTGGGTGAAAACACCAGGAGGGACCTGTGCCACAGAGCTATGCCCAGTCCCCAAGGGCCTCTGGCAGGTAGGCACTCCCTCCTGGCTGCTGGGCTGGCTCTTGAGACGTCCCCCTCCCCTGTGCCAGGACTCCAGGGAACCTTTCTGTCCCACTGACCTTGTTTATTTGTTCAGGCTGATAAAGCAGGATTCTCTGGACTCTGGTTGGGAACAGGCAAAGTGCATTGTTCTGCCGGCTTTTCTTGGATGGGTTTGGAGCTGCAGCTGGGCCTGGGGGGTGGGCGGGGGTGGGCACTGCACAGGAGGCGGCGTTCTCTCCGTCACCAGCCTGCCCCTCCTTCGGTTTCCTAGTCCAGTGAGTGGCAACTCTGTGGCTGCTGGAAGATTCTAAAAGGGGACAGCAAACCTCTGGTGGGGGGGCCATTTCAGGAGCCCAGCTGGTGGGGAGGGGGCGGTGATAAGCAGGCATCTTGTCGTGCTTCTCACCTGCTCCAGAACCCTGCCTTGGGGACCTTCTGCAGCCCCACTCCTAAGTACTCGCTGACTTATCTCAGGCCTTACTCTCTGCCGTGTGCCTGTGGTGGAGGGTGCGGTCCCGCGAGTAGATGGAGAGGAAGCCAGCCCGTGGAAAGACGAGCTCAGTGGCCTGGGGTCTGCTAGCCTGGGACAGCTAGAGTCGGGAGTTGAGCCCAGATGGCCAAAAGGTATATGGGCTTCAGCTCTACACCGAAAAGCTAAATCTCCATCCTCTGGTAGAAGAAAGGGTTTTGAACACCTTTCCAAACATTACGCAGCCTCCTGGTGAATGTGAAGGTAGGCCGATCGTTTGTTCATTCGTTCTCTCATTCAACAAACCTTTTGGAGGGCCTGTTAGGGGCGAGATCTGTGCCAGGCCCTGCAGACGTAGCCTCTGCCCCTCAGCTCTCTGGGAGACTGGCCATTAAAGGAGTCACAGTAATCACAAGTTGAGGACAGTGTGTGGGGGGGCTATTAGTGCACTATTAAGGGCAGGGCCTGCTCTGGCTCTCCTCCCCTGACCCCCTAGTTCAGGATTGGGAAGTGAAGGTCTGAGAGAGCTCCGGGACAACGTGAGAACAAAGTGGACTATGCATTTTGGGTCCCCATCTGAGGGGACTGTCTTAGCCACGCTTTCTCAATCTCTGCGTCAGTGGTCATTCGGGCTGGGCAGTTCTTGGTGGCGGGGAACTTATAGGACCCTGTGCACTGCAGGATGTTTAACAGGCTCCCTGGCCTCTGTCCAGCAGGGGCCAGTACCACCTTCCCTCCACCACTCCCCAGTACTGACAATTATGTCTGCAGATATCACCTACAGTCCCCGAGGGACAGAATCATCCCCGGTTGAGAAATATTGGCCCAGAAGAGGGGCTGGTATACAGGGGATACTCACCAAATACTTGTTGAGTGTTCATGCTGGGGCAGCCCACTCTGCGGGATGGGGTTAATGGGTCCCACCGTCGGTGGTAGGAGTGGGTGCTGTGTCTCGATCTGGATGCCAGAGCGAGGAGGAAACCGGAGCCCTGGGGGCTGGGTAAGCACGGCTCAGCCATTCGGGTGAGCGGTACATCAGAGAGGGGGTAGGCTCTGTCGGATAGCACCCGTCAGATGGACGGTGTGGGGGCATTTCCTCGTCTCAGCACAGTCTTCGTTGCTTTTCGCTTGCGCGGTTCCAGCACTGACGGCCAGTGTTAGAAAGTTAGATGCTCCGTCTCTTCACCCCATACAAACCCCTGTGCAAATTAGTGAGCGTCTGCTTGGCGATGAGTCACTGACAAGCATGTCAAGTCTGGTTGTGGCTGTAAATATTTATTATGCACCTGTTGCCTGCCCAGCAGCACCTGCAAGTCCAGGGGGCATAAAGAAAAAGAGAAAAGAAAAAGGAAGGCCCTCCCAGCTAGGCACGGGTCCTTTCCTTCCTGTAAGTCCCCAGAGTCCTGGGTCCCTAACTCTGTTAGGACACTAACATCTCTCTCAAGTGTGAGTTCTCTGAAGTCAGGAAGCAAGTTATTATTCAGAGTGGGACCCGCGAGTGTCTAACAAAACAAGGTCTGCTGACTGAGTGAGTGGGCGGATGGAATATCAGAGCTAAAAAAGAGGAAGCGTGTCCGTTCTGTCAGAGAGACTCCCTCTTAGGGACTGTGGGGGACAGAGCTCTGTCAGCGTGGGACCTCACATGCTTCATTCCTGTTGCCCCGTGGGCGTGAGATGAGCCTCGGTTTCTTCCCCTGCAAAAATGGGAACGTGGATGCCTCCTGGAGATTGTGAGTGGACGAGTTGAGATGCGTGCAGGCACACAGTGGGTGCTGAGAACAGAAAATAAAAGTCAGATCAAGGGAATCGACAGGCCACCTTCACTGCCCGGGGGTCCCCTCTCGGGCAGTGGGATGTCATTGTGAGTGGCCTCGTCTGCCTGGTCAGGGCCCAGAGCCCCACCCCTCCCACCAGCAGCCCCTCCTGATGCCTTCTCAACCCCCAGGTGCCGTGTTACTCCTACGGGCAGAAGCTGTCCAAACTGGCCATCCTGAGGATCGCCTGTAACTACATCCTGTCCCTGGCACGGCTGGCGGACCTCGACTACAGCGCCGACCACAGCAACCTCAGCTTCTCTGAGTGCGTGCAGCGCTGCACCCGTACCCTGCAAGCCGAGGGACGCGCCAAGAAGCGCAAGGTACGTGCCAGCAGCCACTCGGCAGCGGGAGAGGTGGGAGCGGAAGTTGGGCATCCTGCTCTCACCCAGGCTTCTGATGGGGCCAGCAAGGTCAGCCTCCTGGAGGTATGCTGGGGGTCGCTCCCTGGGATTACAGGGGTGACCCTACTCCTGGTCATGGGGCTGTCGGGGACCTTGCACAGTCACCCCGGGCCTCTGGGTCTGGGTGTGCTCCCTTCATGGGGAAGGTGGTAGGTCTGGAGCTCTTTTCTGGTTGGTGCTGATGCACCCAGGTGGCCCCTGATAGATGTTGTATCAGAATGAGCCAGACTGAGCTCCCCTGAGCCGGGTCACTGGACCGGAGAGCTCTTCAGCACCTTCGGGAGTATGACTTGGCCTGGGGATTGCCTGTGGCCATGCATTAAGGCGAGTGACGTTTGTAATTCATTCTTTCATTCTGGAGAGATTTGCTGATCCCCAGCCCTGTACCAAGCATGCCCAGCAGGACTATAAAGGTGACAAATGTGGTCCCAGTGCCCATGAAGCTCACAGGATGGTCAGAGTCACCCTTCTGCCAGTGGATATGGGTGGCAGAGTATGACAGGGTGGTGTCGGAGGTCTGGGCTAAGGGCGGTGGAAGGCCAGGTGGAGGGGGACAGCTCACTTCTGCCGCCCAGGGGAGTTTGAAAGTGCATCTTAGGGTAAGAGGTATTTGATCTGGGCCCAGAAGGACAACCAGGAGGTCAGTGGGAAGATGAAGCAGGGCCCAGCATCCGAGACAGAGGAACCAGCCTGATGTGTTTGGAGAAGGATGTGCGGGAGGAAGGGTGGTGGGCCCCGCTATGGCCCCTGAATGGCCTGTGCTCCCCTGCCTTTCCATTTGGGGGTCCGTGCCAGGCAGTACTGAGCAAGGCTTACGGCAACCCTCTGGATCTCTGTTCCTGCAAGGCCAGGGGAAGAGTCATAAAGCATGGGACCCCGTCTGTGTCCATGAGGTGGAGGGAGGCTGGGGGAGATGCCTGCCCCCCTGGCCATCCAGGGCTGGAGAGGGTGGTGGAGCCCGGTGACTGGCATCCTCCATCCTTCTTTCCTGACCTGCCTCTCCCTCTCATCCCTGACATTCCCCGCCTAGCCCCGCCTTGCCAGCAGGCTCCTCTCTGGGTTCCCCAGGTTTCCCAGAGACCTCTGGGCCCAGAGCCACGGAGGCCTCCCCATGGACTGTCTTGCCTCTGCCAGGGAGGGCCCCCTCTGTCCCCCCTGCCAGCCAGCCACTGCCGCTGCTGTGGTAATTGTACGTTGCATTCCTGGGAGTGATTTAACGTGGACCAATTAGATGAAATCCTCATCAAGTGGGTGAGAGAGGAAGCGCCACTGGCTGCTGGCAGGGCCGCTTTCCTCTGGAAAGTGACACGGGTAAATTAAGGGCGTGATTGATGGCTCCATGCAGGGCTCTGTGACAAAGGAGGTTTGTAAACTCTGGGTGAACTTCCCATGGCATTGGGGCGGCCCGGAGGTGTGGATGGGCAGGGTAGGCAGGCGCCGTTTGCTCCAAATCCACCTCTCATCCCCTCCCCTCCCCACCGTGTGTCCCCCACTCACGCACCAAGACAGGAGGGCCGGCCCTTCCCTTCCCTGTTCCTTGATTGGAGCCAACGGGAGTCCTGGGCTGCGGAGGATGGGAGGGGAGCCGGGTGAAGATGCCAAACGGAGATGAGCTTGTGGCTTCCCCTGAAATCCCCTCAGATCTGAGACACATTAGAGACCATCGTGCCCAACCCCCCATCGCCCTGATTGGGAGAGTGGGGTGGCAGGTTGTGGTTTGCTGCTGATAAAAGTGGGCACCGTGGGAACCTCATCAGTGATTTCTCAGGCCCTTTCCAGCCTCCATGTCCAAGCGGAGGTCTTGCCTCACCTCGGAAGAGCAGGGGACCACTAGTACCCTGCGTCCCCTCCTGCTGCGCGGTGGGCCCGGGACTGCTGTCCCCCAGGGGCTGTGTCTGCGGTCAGCACTGCCGGGAGGGCGTAGATGGCCAGGGTCCTGGAGGTGCCAGGACATCCAAGGACCTGTCCCGCACCAGTGTTCTGCCCTGGCTGGCGGGGGTTCACAGGGCCACCCCTGTTTCTGTGGCTTGTGCTTTCCTGCGTGTCTGTCGCCATGCAGGTAGGTGAGTCCTGAGGTGTCCTCGGGGAGGGTCTCCAGTGACCTGCCCAATGGCCCTGGGCACTGGGCTGGGACAGGCCCCCATTTTGTTCATCAGAATCAGGGGGGCTGGTGCCCCTGGAGATCCCCTGATGATTCATTCATTCAGTGTTTATTGAGCATGTGCAGTGAGCTCCGAACGGGGGCTTCACCCTCCGCAGTCCTTGTAGACAGAGTGGATGGTTTAGGGGCTGAGATCAAGTCTCTGTCCCCCTCCCCCATGGCCACCACGGGTTTGGGGATGGGAGTGAGCCAGGCTTACATCCTAAGGAGAGGGGGAGAGAGAGCAAAGAAGGGAAGAAACTAGAGAACACGTCCCAGGGTAAGTGAGTGGTTCAGAGGAGGTGCTCTGTAAATGGCAGCTGTGGCGGGGGTGACCCTCACCAGTGCAAACAATAGCAATTTCATCCATTCCCCTCAATGGCGCCCTCACAGTGAATGTGAACCCAAGAGGCCGGGAGACCCTTTCTTGGGTTACCTCCGTGAGAGACTGCGCACAGTGTCCTCTAAGATCCCTTGTAGCTCTAATGAGCTGCCTTGACACCCCCCCGCCCCCCAGACCTGTGTTAGGAATGGGATATAAAGTGAATTCAGCTCCCACCCATTCCCCCCGCCCCTACCAGGCCCCAGGTGCCTCCTTTTGCCCATCTCAGTCCTTCCCTGCCAGGGCCGGAGACCTGCATCCCTTGACCTGTGGGTCCTCTGTCTCTGGGCCTCCCAGGACACAACTTTGAGGGTTCAGAGCCTCGTTAGGGAGCCAGGTAGTGCAGCGAGGCCCGTGTCAGAGGCTGCCCAGCCCAGGGATGGGGGCAGGGGCAGGGGGGAGGAGTGGATGGGCCCTGGAGAGCTCAGTTCTGACTCTGCTGTAGCTGAGATAATGCACTCTAAGCACCTGGCTCCGGGCCATGTTTCTGCAGCTCCTGTTTTTAAAGCAGCAACTCCCGGGAGCTTCAGAGGAGGAGGAGGAGGAGAAAGAGGAAGAACAGCAGGACTGTTTCACACCTGGGCTGGGGGGCCTTGTCAGACCTGCAGAATAGCAAGGGACTGGTCTCCCACAATCCAGGGTGCTCTTTTCCAGCCACTTTAACCCCTGGAGTACTAACCAGAGGAAAATAACGGCTACTGACATTGACGGCATAGTTTCAACCCTGGTGCTAGACGGCCAGCAGCAAGTCCCTGCCTTCGGTTGCTTGCAGGCCATTTGGGGGGTGGGGCTGGCTCTTAGAGGCTGGGTGGCTGGACCTGGTGGTGCCTGCTGTGTACATGGACAGTGCCCAAGCCCCAGAGCACATGAGGCAGAGTCTCAAGGGCTCCTGCTCTGGCTGGATCCAGTAATCTGTGTGCAGGGCCTCCTGTGTCCCCAGAGTGTCCACTGAGGGGCACTGTCCTGACTCTGCCCCCATCCTCATGTCCATGGTCACCCCCGCTGGGGCCTCCTTGTCCACTTCTGTAAGGTTGCTTATCATCTGAAGTGATTTCTCAGGCCCTTTGGGGTTGGATCTTTCCTGTTTAATGACTGTCCGAATGACCAAACGCGTCGCTCTTACTTTCCCTGTGCCCCGCGTGGGCGTTTCACACAGACCTGAGAGTTGCTCCCAGAGACTGCTGGGACCCCCAGGCAGTGCATCCCAAGAACACTGATAATACATGAGGTGCTCAGAGCCTGGATTACATGCTGGGCACGGAGCTCAGGTCTTGTGATGAATCGCCTCGTGACTCTTCCCGCCAAGCCTGTGAGGTGGGCACCAGGGCTGTCCCATTGTCCAGATAACAAAGCTGAGGTTCAGAGGCCTGAGGAGCTTGACCAAGGTCCCTTAGGCAGTGAGAGAGGCGTGCAGGGGGCCTGCCCTTCCCTGTCCTGCCTCCCACATGGACGTTCTCTTTCCACATCCTCCTGGCGAAGTTACTGAGTTAAATACCATTTGCCTAAAGCCCACAGAGTCCATCTATGCTGGGATAAAAGGGGGGTGGGTGGGAAACCACCATCAAATTCCCTTCTAGTCATAAAAATGGATGCAATTTATTTTTTCTGGCATTCCAATTACAGAGACGTATGTCGCCAGCTGTTTGCTCTAACACAGGGTGTTCTCTCAGCTGCCGCTTCTCCTCTCACATTTGACATCATTAGTCCACAAGTCTGGCAGGGACTGGGTTGGAGGGATCATTGGCTGGGGAGCCTCACAGGTGAGCTCAAAGCCAGCTCTCCCCGGAAGGCAGAACTCGGCCCTCTGGAGTTCCCCGGTGGTTCCCGGGTTGGGTAGAGGTGAGGCGCCGCTTTCCTCTCTCCTTTCACACTCTCTTCACCCTGCTCAGTCCCCTTCTCCAAATTGCATCCCCTCCTGACATGCACTCACAGATCCCTCCCTTCTCCCCACAGCAAGGAAGAACCAGAGCCACAGAGACATGGGAAGCCCCCTCTGATTCGCTAACTTATCACCCTTTGGGATCCAAAGACCCTTCAGAGAACACTTTCCCCCCCAGAGCACCCCTTTGAGCCACGGTGGTCCTCTGGAAATCCCTACAGAGGCTCGGTGACCCTCGGTCCAGGACACTGGAGAAAGGGTGTCTGTGTAGGTGCAGGTTGAGTTGAACCCTACGGTTCCTGCAGTTCTCCGTGGTGCTGGCATTTAACTCTAAGGCACATAAAAGCATGACAAGCATGACAAGCAAGACTGTGAGAAGTAGAGAGCTTTGGAGCCAGAGACCTGGGTTTGAGTCCTGACACTGCCACTTTGTAGCTGTGTGACCTTGGGCATGTCACTTAACCTCTCTGATCCCACCCCCCAATCCTCTCTCATCTGTAAAGTGAGAACCCACATGCCTTCCTTGCCACCTTGCTGGAAGGATTAAACGAGGTCCCATGTGAGAAAGGGCTGGCATTTTCTCAGTGAGTGCCGGAGAGGAAATCTCAGGAATTTACAGCAATAAGGTAACAGCTTCCCGTGGAACCCCATGAAGGAGTATCTCAGGGATGAGGCCATGCCAGGGGTGCTGAATGACTGATCAACCAAAAGGCAGATAAGGATAAATAGCTCCGAATGGGGGATCCGTCCCTCTCTAGCACTTCAGCCCACAGCCCTGGTCCTGGACCCATAACGGGAGGTGAGCGTGCAGCCCACCCAGAAATTCTGGGGCTTTCGAAGTTCGTGGATTCATAACCACAAAACATGCCCAGTGTTTGGCTGCACACACTAATAATGCTGACAGACTGTCGCCAAGAGTCGTGTCAACCACGTGCTTAAGTGCCCACTGCCTGCCAGACACCCACATACGTCATCTGTACCTCACGTTTCACTGACCCTGCAAGTGAGGACCACTTCCCCCTTGCACAGAGGGGAAACTGAGGCCAAGGAGGGGCATGTGCCCAGGGCCCTGCGGCTAACAAGCAGTGGAGCCTGTTCAAGCCCGTGTCTCTTGGGTCCCAAAGCCCCCTGCTCTTCAACCCTGGAGACCTGCCCGGCCCTCGTGCTTGCACGCTGCCCAGCGGGGTGGCCCGCACCCAGAGGCCCCCCGCAAATAGCGGGGTGGCGCGTCTCACCCGGAGCAGCGGCTCTTATGTAAGCAGCCGGGGCAGCAGCACGTGGAGGCTCCATTTAGCCGCAGGGAGCCAAGAGCCGCTGGCGGTGGCGTGGGGGGTGGCGCCGGGTGGGGTGGGCGGGGGGGGGGGGGGTGTCGTCGGCCCTGAGCACCCCCTGCGCTGCACCGCCAGCGAGGCCTGACACCGGGTTAAGTCGCCTGGCGGCCTCTGGCTGCAGCTGGGAGCACGCCTGGTTCCCATTCGGGGCGCTGTGGTTTTGATTAGCTGTTCTTCGAGGCGGGCCTGGTGGCGAGTCCATGGGAGCTCCGCGGGAACAGAGGGTCCCCCGCCCGGCCGCCATGGCCCCCCCTCCTGGCAGCCCCAGACTCCAGATGTTCTGAGCGCTCGCTGGGAAGGCCTGCTGGCGCCACGGAGGGCAGAGGGCAGGGAAAGCACGCGAGCTGGAAGCCCAAGCACTCAGTCACCGCGGGCTCTGGCCGCCCGCCCAGCCCGCTGCTGGCACATTCCCCAGCTCTCCCCTGGCCATCTGTTCCCAAAAAACCCTTTCAGAGCCTCATCATCACTCAGGATACAACAGCGCGAGCAGCTGGTTTGGAGGCAGAAGGGAAAACCGTGCAAAAGGTCCTTTGTGAGAGAGGAAACTCACTTATGAATAACAGGGCTGGACGCCGTAAAAGTTGGCGGCTGGGATCCTTGTTTCTCAGGCGCCGCTGTTTTCTCTGGACTTTTTATCTCTGGTTTTTATTTTGTTTCCCCTTGTTTTCTTTTTATGCTGTTTCTTCTTCCTCTGACACCCCGTGTGACTTTTCTTCCTCCTCGAAGGTGCCCGAGGACCACCTAATTGGTTCTCCTGGATGCCGCCAGATTCTCTTCCTTCTCGAAACTGTTAAAGTCGGGGATCGTTGGAAGGGACTGTTTTTGTAAAACCTCGGCTGGAGGGGACAGACGGGAAGGAAGGTGCCTGGGAGGGCACGCTATGGGCAGGGCCCAGGCCGTCAGGGTTCAGGTCTTGGACAAGAGGTGCAGAGACGCCAATAGCACCGGGGGCGGTTGGGGGAAGACAGAGATGACGCCAAGACCCCTGTCAGCTCCTCAGAGAGCAACACGGAGGTGCTTGGGGAACACAGTGACGTGAATAAACACCCTTGTGCTCGGGCCTCTCGGCTGATTGCACTATGACATGAAGCCTTTTTTAAGAACTGGCTTTCTCTGCCAGGAAGCTTCTGGGAGATGTCCGCCTAGAATCTGGGCTCCTCCTGGGAGCAGTCACTGGGTGGCCTGTCCGGAGCCCGTGGGGTGTTGGGGCAGGGCTGGCAGCTGGGACACCAGCATCAGGGAGAAAGGGAGATGGCAAGGTGTGGCCTGCCTTCCTCACACCCCCTGGAGCCCAGATGAGGAGCCGAGAGTCAGGCAGGGGGCTGCCAAGTGGAGGTGGGGAAAGGGATGCCCCCTAAGTGTCAGAGGCTGGGATTTCGTGGCGGGGGAGGTACATCAAGGCCAGGGGACTGGGGATCTTCCCTTTCATGTCTCAATTCCCTGCACCCCTTTTCCACTGCCCCATCCCAACAGACCCAGAAGCTCTGGAGCCCGTCACGGCCTCAGTGGGGAAAGCCTGATGTCCCGTGTGGGGGGCTGGCTTCTTGCAACCCAAGGCCTTGGGAGTTGGAGGGCGTCTCTGTGTCTCATCTGCATTGTACCCAAGCCCCTGCTCTTCCTTCCTTTGCCCTCCTTTCCTCGCTCCTTCCTTCCCCATCTTAGCTGGAGAGAGGCAGCTCCAGAAGGGCCGAATATTTATGGTGATCGCAATTTCAGGACCATTAATCTCACCATCTGAAGGATTTAGAGAGGGTGAGATCTACCCTCCTGCTTGGTCTCCACGGGCAGGTGTCTGGGTCTGGCCTCTGAAGCTCACCTCAGCTCTGCCGTGGGGCTGTGTGACCGGCGGCCTTGCTCACGTGTCCTATCTGGAACACACCCCGCCTGCCTCCCCGACCTGCTCAAGGATGGAGGCACAAAGTATGCGAAATTTTTTTGTCAGCTCCCTTCTTCTTCCCCTGTCTTCTGCCTGAGAAATGGGCTTCGTGGGGCCAAAGATGAGGAGAGCCTGGGCAAGGAGGAGGGACCACTGGCCCCAGGCCCCTGGTTGTACTGTGGAGTCAGCCCAATGACTAGAATTTGTTTTCCAGCCCAAGGTCTCCAGAGGACAAGGGAGGCAGGGGGAGGACAAGCCTTCCCACTGCCTGGCCCTGAGCCCCTGGACCCAGCACAGAGGGAGGCCTGGATGAGAGGGGTGTCAGCAGGCCCCCGTTCTTCCCTTGCCCGGGAGCCCATTATCCCCTTTCCACCTGCCCTAGCAGACCAGAGAGCTGGTTCTAGTGGAAAATACCAATCCCTGCTTTCCTTGAGGTCCTAGTAAAAATATTTCTGGAGGGAGAAGTAGAAAGCCACTCCTTCCTTCAAGACCCTCCTGCCCTCTGCCCAGAATTCACAGCCACCTGGGACCTGGCCCAGCTGCCCAGCCGCTCAGTCAGGCCCCACCTGAGCTCCTCCTAGCCGCTCAGCCACAATCCAGGTCTGACCGCCTCGCTCCCTGCTCAGGACCCCCAGGGGCTCCCCACAGGCCAAGAATAGAGGCCACGCCCCTCCCCCAAGTGACCTGGCTCCAGCCGGTCACTCCCTGTGTCCCAATTTACACTCTAGCAACAAGGAACTCCTCGCCCAAAGGGGTTATTTTTGGCCTCTGTGCTCATGTTGTCCCTTCTGCCTGGAATGCCCTTCTCCCCTGTCTGTCTGACTAACTCCTGCCCATTCTGGAAGGCTCCGTTCCTCCTGGAAGCCCTCCCTGACCCCTACCCAGCCTCCTGCTCAGGGCCTCATAGTGGCCACTTGGCGACCTTTACCACAGGGTTGTGTATAGTCTGCTTCAGGAGCGTGTCCTGTGATATGCTGTGAAATAATGATATAAATGTTCTGTGATGAGATCTGCTGGAGCTCGTGTTACGTCATTACCTTATACTTTTAGCTGGTACATTACGTGATATATTACATTATATTGTAAACCCCGTGCTACATTACATCATACAGTCTTTGTAGTGCCTGCTTCTGTAGCCAGACTGGGTGCCCTTTCATTTTTGTGCCCCAGCTTCTAGCACACAGTAGGCCCCCAAATAATGACACACCATTCCTTCAACTAAAATCTGCACAACAGAGGCTGCATCTTCCTATGCTGAAGGAAGAGACTCTAGGGAAGGATAAACTAGGAGCTTTAGGATGCAACAGGGAAATGCCCCCATGTTGCCTTATGTCCTTGTTCCCTCGAATCATTGAACAAAGCTTTGCAATGCCGATCATGGAACCCCCTCCCCCCCGCCCAGCAGCAGCTTAAACTAAATAGGGGCTCCCGTTTCTCAGGAAAGCTGAAGAGAGGCAAATGCTTCCTGGGCGCCAAGGCTTCTTTTGGTGTTTGCCTCCTAGCTGCATAGTGGCTGCCACTGCACCGAGCACTTCATCCTTATGCTGCATCCAAAGGCAGGACAGGGACCTTGCTGGAAAGAGCATTTCTCCTCCTCTGTTCAGTTGCCCTGCCCAGACATCCTCTACCTGCCCTGGAAGAAGGGGCACTCCCCCTGAAACAGAAAAACAACGGGATCTCTATGCTGGGAGTGCAGCAGGCTTAAACAGCCGCATGGCTGGAGAATTGACCGTTTTGTGACAGGGTGGTTTTCTTCTTGGTGGGGCTGACCAGTGTCACCACATTAACCACAGACTCTTCACCATGGCTCCACGAAATCAGTGCCAGTACCTCCATTTTCGGCTGCCTGCACTGAGGTTCAAAGAGCCGGAGGGCCAGGCCAGGCCACTAGCGAACTTGAACCTCTCTGCACTGTGCTTTACAGTTTGCAGAGCCCTCTCGTGCCCCTTTTTCACTTGACTCCGACAGCAGCCACCCAGGAGGCATGTTTCTAACCATGGCAGGTAGATGGGGAGGCTGGGACCATGCCCATCTACCCAGATCACACAGCTGGGCAGGCCGGGCGGGGTGAGGCTGGCTCCTCAGCCCTGGGACACGAGTGTTTCTGAACCTAGACCATCTCTGTCCTCTGCTGCCCCCAGGGTGGGAGTGTGAACTGCACAGGGTGTCCACCCCGGAGGCAGGGACAACATGGATCTGAGGGTCAGCCCAGTCACGTCTGTCTCCCCACCTAGTGATTTAGAGAACGGATACTGGACTGGGCTGCCCACCGAGGACTTGGTTCCGTTGCCCAGGCAGGGGACACCCTGTTTGTCCCTCTTCTGGTGTGTGGGTGTGTGTGTGTGCATGCGCACATGTGCAAGTGTGCGTACATGCGTGTGCACACACGCACACATGCACGAACACGCACACATGCGCACAGGTGTCCTGGTGCATCTGTAGGCACCGTCTCTCAGGGTCGCATGGGGGCCGCCCTCATGGTGGGTTGCCTTCCTGTTCAGGGGGATAGCAAGTGAGGCTGAGAACCACGCGCCTGCTGCGTGACCACCACACTCTCCTGCCCGCACATCCCTGCCACCGTGTGCATAGCACGTGGCCGGGCGGCCAGTGGGGTTATTCGCAAAAGGTTGACCCACTTTGGCCCACCCACACCCTCTGCAGAGACACACAGTGATTCTTACTTGTTCTGTGTCTTTAGTTCCATAAGCAGAAGATGATGAAGGAAGCATGAGGGCTCTGCACGTTTACTAAAGAACACATACTTCAGAGAGTTTACTATGTACCAGGCGTTGTTCTGGGTGCCTGGTCACTTCAGAGAACAAAACAAACAAAGGCCCCACCCCTTGGAGTGCAGAGCTGGGGACACAAAGGCCACGCATAAAAGCTCATAGGAGAGCCCCAGGGGGGCCTTCTCCAGAGCCCACTGCCCTTCATCTGTGCCCACTTCTTACAAGCTGGATTCCCTGGAGTCTCAGATCGGAGCAGCTGAACAGAAATAACCAATTCAAGTGGGAGGCCAGCTCCTGGAGCAGGTGCAGAGACGGCGCCTGGAGTCACAGCCGGTGGCCTGATGGTGTGGGAAGAAACAGAAAAGCAGAAAGAACAATGCCAGACACTCTGGAGAGCCAAGAGGCTTGTGCCATGTCGCGCCTCTGGGGGAGGGGGCCCCAGAAGCCTCAAGGACCTGGGGAGGCTCCTGTAGCCTGATGTTTCTGGGCTTGACCTTGGGTTGTCAAGAGGAAGCTAAAGTACATCCAGTAACGTCTGACTGAGAATGCAGGGAAATGCTTCAGTTAGTGGGAAGGGACCTGTCCAAGCTGTTTGGCACAGAAAGTGCGAGGCTTCCTTTCCCTAAGGAAATCTGCTCCTGGGGAAGGGCCAGTTCGAGGATGTCAGCTCGGGGAGGGCAGGGCTCCTGGTCTTCTGTGCTCACTGCTGGATCCCCAGTGCCTCAGAGGGAGCAGGCATGGTCAGATCACGCAGGAGAGAGTTGCTGAATGAATGGGGGAAATGAAGCAGAGGGAAAGGAAGCAGAGAGAAAGGAAAGTTGTCGCCCACAGCATCGGACAGGCGGCTCCTCTGTGCCCAGTACTGAGTGGGACCCTGGCAGTCTGAGGTGGAGACACGGTCCTGCCTTGGGAAGCTAGCGGGCCAATGGCAGGGGGCCACAGACACACACTCGTGTGTCCTGATGTGGGGCTGCCCAGTGCCCGGCTCTTTGCCTTGCCACCATTGTGTTCCTGAATCTTCCCTACAACCTCAGGCAGTAGATCATTGTTACTACCATTTTATAGGTGAAGAAGCTGAGGCACAGAGAGGTGAAGTAACTTGCTCAAAGTCACACAGCTGGTAGAATGGGGGAAGTCAGGATTCAAATAGAGGCTGTGGGAGGCACTCCTGCGGCAGGGCTGTGTTGCTTGTGAGTAGGTGTGCATGTGCACATGAGTGTGGGCAAAATACTCGGTTCTCTTCCAGTCTTGGCCTGTCCCTGGCACAGTTGGAAGCTACTTTTGGGTCGTCGCTGATGGATGGGGTGGCAGTGGGTAAGGAGCCCTGATCAGAGATACCCTGCTTTGGCCTGGATCCCACGGTGCCTCTAGGATCTAGCTGTGAGGGGCCCAGGGACGGTGAGAAGGGGTAGGGGAGGTGTTTTTCCCATCTTAAAACTGCATTTGCATAGTGTTTATGGAAGTGATTTGATTTCGGGGTGCTGTCCAGGGAACTTATGACCATCCATTATTTCCCGCACTGGTCCTGGGGGTCTCCTGGAGACGCACTGTGGTCTTCACAAAGGCTTGCTGGCCAGCACTTGGGTGAGACTTGGCTTGTCTGCTCGGTGCCCCGTCACCCCAGCTGTCTGCCAATTGCGGTAAGGACTGCCGAGGAGGGTAATGAGAACACAGAGGCGTGGCGGCGGGGAGATCCCCAGCTGGGGAAGGAGCAGGCCTGACAGGGATCTGTCGACACGGTGGTTAGGTGTGAGTGTGTGTGTGCAGTGTTGTGGGAGTGGGGGGTGACGGTCATGGGTCAGGGCCCACCGGGAAGTGGCCAGGGAGCCAGGCCATCCTCACCTGGCTGGGCCACCTGTCTACCCAGCTGTCTGCTCCCCTCCAGTCTGAGTGCCTCCTCTGGTTGTGGGGGCAAGGTCATGGGCTCCTTGGGCTCCTGGGGTCTGGAAGAGCAGTGTGCAGCCAAGTAGAATTGGCTGGACAGCGTCGCAGAATGGGAAGCAGATGGAAAGCTGCAGCAGCTGGGCCTCAGGCCGTCTCTCGGGCCAGCTCGACCCTCACAGTGCCCTGTGCTCTGTGCCGGGTGGGGTGGGGGCCAAGAAAGACAGATAGGCTGATGGACAGGGAGAGATAAACAAAGGAGAGGCCAAGAGAGAGTTGGCACAGAGACACACAGGCGAAGCGTGGAGAGAGAAACCGAGAGACTGGCAGCCAGAGAGAGTGGCCTGGAGCCCAAGAAGGCGTCAGCACGGCGGGGGCTGTGGGTCTCGCTGGCCGTCCCTTGCAGGCTTAGTGGGTTTCTTATGGGCTCTGGCCCTGGCTCTGGGAGTGCCAGGCCTCCCAGTGCCAGCCACCTTTAGGCTAAAGGGACAAAGACAGATTTTCTTAGAACCCAGGAAGGTGGCAGCTGGGGGGGATGGCTTGGGGACTTGCCAGTCCCGCTTGCCAGCAAAGAAGCTGAGCTCTCCAGAGATCAAGGGGTCTGTCTGCCTTGCTGCCGTGCATCGTAGCGGGGTGACCTGGGGAAGCCAAAAACTGTGCCAGCCCCAAGTTCCTCATCTGCAAAATGGGAGCAACGATGGCCACCTCCCTGGGAGGGTGTAAAACAGCACGCGCAAAGGAGTGGAGTGTAGCGCCTGGCCCAAGGCCACCCTCGGCAAACAGAGAGCAGCCTAGCAGGACAGGGGTGCTGAGGACAACATGACCTCTTCCTTCCCTCAGGAGCTCGTGCTGGGGGTGCTTGGGGTGAGTGAGGGGATGATGGCCATCACACCACCAATAATCCGTGGCACAGAGGGGTGTAGGGGTCCATATGGGGTGCGTCGGGAACACAGAGGAGGGGCACATCTTTCTCAGCCTGCGGTGGAGGTGGGATGTGGCGGGTTAAGAGACTGGACTCCAGTTAGCTCCGATTATCCCGGATTGGGGAGACAGCAGGGACCCGGCCAGGAAATCCCGCCCTCACTGGAGCTTATGGTCCAGGCTGTAAGCCATTAGGACAGTGTGGGGTATGTGGACTGCGCCCTCTCAGAGCTTGCCTGCACACCTGGGACCCGGTTCCGCCTCTCACAGCTTAGCCCAGGACGGGCTCCAGGGCTGCCGGCTCTCATCTTGGCATTGTCTGATGCGGTCGGTCATTCTTGCTTACTGGAAGGAAAGTGCTTCTCTATGTCATGGGCTGACTCAGGTTTGAACGGATCCACTGGCCTCAGGAAATGAGGGGCTTAGATTGCCAGACCCACCCATGCTCCCAGCCTGGGAGGCTGCGGCGTGCTGGACAGGGCAGCCCCTTAGCCATGTGGACAGCTGTCTGCGCACTGCAGCCCGGAGCCCCTGGCAATCTCAGCCGCTCCTCTGGCAAGTAGCCAACATGACAGGGACCGGGCACCCAACAGCATAGACCAGCCCCAGTGACTTTCAGCCTCACTCTGGAGTCACGGTATCAGCTGCCCCCTGGCTGGGACTCTGACCCCATGCCTGTCACATGGCTGGCACCCAGTAGGGACCCAGTGTATCTTTGCTGAGTAAATGAATTCTCCCAATCCACGGTCCCCAGGAGGATTCTCCTGGCTCACCAAGGGCCTCTGGCCCTAACTTTGCAACTCTTAGATGGCTGGGACCTCAGAGGGCCCTCCCAGCCCGGACACAGTGGGATCCTTGATTCACACCATGTTCCCGCCCTCGGAAAATAGCAGCCAACTCCAACTGCTCATAAATTTCCTGCCTGTCACCCCTGGCGCCCAGGCCAGGCGGGGCGGGAGGCGCTGGGGTGGGCTGGTCCATACCTGCTTCCAGTTCCCTGGGAAGTTGGAAGGCCAGAAGCCCGGGCCTGTGCTTGTGCCCAGAATAACCTCCGCAGCGCCTGGCCTGTGGAAAAGATGGGAAAACACATGAGCCAGAGGCAGAGGCGGACAGGCCGGAGCGTTAGAACACAAACCCCAGCTTCCCGTGCGGTTGGCACAGCCCGCTTCCACTTCCATAAAATTCTATGTCGGTGTCAGAGGATATGTAAATAATAAACATTAAAAAAAAAAATAAGCCAGTGAATAAATAAATACCCAAGTAAATATCCCAAAAATATTCTATAGCTGTGTCTAAGCCTGAGCAAAGTAAAGGAACAGTAGTCACCCCATGTTCCCAGTGGGGAGATTGAGGTGACTGAAATTGTTCCTTCTGTTCACTCTTCTGTATTTTCTAACCTTTCTATAATTAAATTATATAACTACCTACGTAATTTTTAAAAACTTAACTGCTTGACTGAGATGACATCAGTTCACCCACTGGAAATGTACAGCTGAGTGGTTTCTAGTATTTTCACTGCTATGTGCAGCCGTCACCGCAGTGTTTTAGAACTTTCTTCTCAGGGGAGGAAGACACCCCCTATCCTTTAGCTCTCCCTTCCTACCCCACTGTCCTCCCTGCCCCCCACCCCCCGGGGACCACTAGTCTGTGGGTTTCCCCCCTCTGGACACTTCATGTGAATGGAATCCTAGAACACGTGGCCTTTAGTGACTGGCTTCTTTCACTTAGCACACAGCTTTCTAGGTCCATCCGTGTTCTGGCGTGTGTTAGTACCTCCGTCCTTGTTCTGGCCGAATAATATTCCCTTGTGTGGATACACCGCATTTTGGTTACCCATTCATGAGGTGATGGACATGGCTTGCATAATTTTAGAAATTGTGTCTATTTTTTTAAAAATCCATCAAAAGCAAGGTCAAGATGACAGTTGGTTCAATGTGACTATTTCTGATTACCTGAGACTTTTCAGACTGTGATGGCTTTTTTATTTTATTTTATTATTTTTTAAAGATTTTATTTATTTATTTGACAGATCACAAGTAGGCAGAGAGGCAGGCAGGGAGAGAGGGGGAAGCAGGCTCCCTGCTGAGCAGAGAGCCTGATGCAGGGCTCGATCCCAGGACCTTGGGATCATGACCTGAGCTGAAGGCAGAGGCTTTAACCCACTGAGCCACCCAGGCACCCCTAGTGATGCCTTTTTTAAGTTTTCAGACACCAGCTCATCAAAAGAAGCACCCAGCTTTTTTCGGGGAGGTGAGCCAGCACGTTCCCGTGCCCGCATGGTGTGCGAGGTCCTGCTGGGGGCACGCCTCCATTGTCTCATTGATTCTCCGCAACTGGCCTGGGAGGCGGGTACTATTACTGTGTTCACTTTAAAGATGGGGAAACTGAGGCATGGAGAGATTAAACCCACCTGCCCAGGGCCCCGTGGTCTGCTGACTCTGGGGCCACAGTGGACCCCAGTGTTCTGCGTTTAGAACCAAACACAAACCCCCTTCCCAGCCCACATGTTGGTGTACTGAGAAGTGAAAGCTAAAATAATACCTAATAGTGTGGGGGTTGAAAATGCATCTCTCGTGTACTCCCTGCTCATCTTCCATAGTTTTGTTTTAAAACAATGTTTGAAATCTGACTGTTGTTTTTAAGAGAAACAAACAAACAAAGCTGTCAGGATTTCCATTCCATTGGTTCTTTTTCTGCATCTGGAAGGCTATCTCCAAACTGCTAAAATATTAAAAAAGGATAATTCTAAAATAGTAAAAAGTGGCTAAGGAGGAAAATGAATATGCAGCTCATAAACTGAAAATGAATTTAAAAGGCAAAACACCTTAGAAGGCAGATAGAGAGATGCCTGGGTGGCTCAGTTGGTTAAGCGTCTGACTTCGGCTCAGGTCATGATCTCAGGGTCCTGGGATCAAGCCCCACATCAAGCTCTTTGCTCAGCAGGGAGCCTGCTTTTCCCTCTCCCTCTGCTGCTCCCCCTGTTTGTGCTCTCTCACTCTCTCTGTCAAATAAATAAATAAAATCTTAAAAAAAAAAAAAAGAAGGCAGTTGGAGTCATTTTTTAAAAAGGCCCCTAAAATGGTAAAATTGTGCTGTTGTACACAGAAGTGATCGAGAGAGGAAGCCAGTCCCCATAAAGCCAGAGACAAACTTGGTAAGCGGAGGAGGTATCATTAGAATTTATAAAAAAAAGTGGGAATTGAACAAATGTGAAAAAGGTGCAACGTTGCCCCAGGATTCACAACAATTACCCAAAGTTTCCCTGAAGCACAGGCATATTTACAAAAATGCTAAGTTACATTTGAAACAGGAAACATATTCCGTGGTATATAAAAGCTATAGTAAATAAAATGCCCGTGCCTGGAAATATTTATTTCCTGGTTCAACACATTTTTATTGAGGTGCTCCTGCGTGTCTAGACTGTTCTAGGCTCTGGGGCTACATCAGCAAACAAAACAGACCGTGTCCCTGTCCTCGTGGAGCTGATGTTCTGACCACAAATGAATGGACAGTTCAAATGATGATTTCAAATTTGATGAACTCAGCCGCTTTACCACACTGACCAAATCCCCTCCTTCGCACTCAGCATGGCAGACCCACAGAAAGGGACCTGAGAGGCCATCTTGTCTAGTCATGTTCAAAGTTCATTTTCACGTCAGACCTTGTTTAAAAGACATCTTCTATGGTAAGGGGCTGGGGTTTAGGGGGGTCCTTAGGGCAGTGAGCCAAGAGCCTTTCCCAGCTGTACCCAGAGCCTTGGCCCAGAGGAAACACCCCCCACAAAAAGCAAGAGCTGGATGGTGTCGAGAGGCCCTCTCAAGCTGTGTTTCTCACATGGGGTGACCCAGGATGTTGCCCCTGGTTCCATGAGAAGGGGTCTGTGGTATGGTTGTCACAATGGGGATATTTGCCAGCCCTCTCCTCTGTATTTACAGTTATCTGCCTGTAATTCACACACACACACACGCGCGCGCGCACACACACACACACACACACACACACACACACACACCCCCTGCCTCTTCTGAAGGGGCATCCATGGGTTTGTCTCCTATCCCTCAAGCATAGCTGGTCTCTGGAAGAACTCTGAGGCTGGACCAACCTGCAACCCCCACTGGACATTGGGGTTGGGATGCTGAGGCAGGAAAGAAACAGATACTTGAAGTCCAGGAAAGGGCCACAGATCGCCTCAAAGTGCAGTTGTGATCACAGGATCAAATGAATTCAGCAGATAGTGGATAAATAAAGCCAGGCAAATTTCTTTACTGCAGGACTTTTCAGAGCCTTTAATATACTAATATATGTAGTGACTTTCCAAGATGAGCCCTAGGTTTGTGGTGTTTCTCAGACTCATGGGATATACCTCACCTGTCTAGTATTCTACAAAGGACCCTTTGGGGGAAGCGCATGTCTATGTCTATGTACTTGTATTTGCTGTATAAGTGAGGGAATTAAAGCACAGAGAGGGATGCTAAGTTCCCCAAGGTCACAAAGCTGTTTAATCTCAGAGGAGGTGCTGGCAACGAAGACCTCCTTGTATTCTTCCGTGCCCCATCTGACATAAGACTTCCCTGGATGGTTGGTGCATGTGCTGGGATTCCTGCGCGGAGGTGGGCGGTGGGAACCCAGGTCCAGTGTAGACACCAGGGAAAGGGTGGAATGAAGTCCTGAAGGTCAGGCTTTGGCGAGAGGAAACTGCTCCATTGCTCTTGGTTGCCCTTGGGCAGTGGTCATAGCTTCCGCAGGGCCCGAGAGCCAACAGAGGGCCTGGGACAGGGTCCCGGTGCCTTGATGGAGTGGCCAGTAGGACAGCTTGGGCGGCCAGCCGGGCCAGCTTTCTGTGCCTTTCCCCAGACCACAGGCGGCCCGGCCTGAAAGGGCCCGCCCAGGCAGCCAGCGCCTGGCTGACGCGGGCTGTAAATCACCCCTGGACCACAGACCCTGTGCCATCCCCATGGGTTTCCTTCCCGCCTCTTAATCCTCCTCCTCAGACGTGGTAACAGAAAGCAGATTCCTGCCGGGGCCAGGCGCACCAGTGCACTGAGGAGGTGAGCCTGGACGTGGGTGCACGCAGTGCTCCCTCCTCCCTCCTCCCCCTGCCTTTCTCCTGCCTTGGGCTCCGCTAGCTGGGCCACCCCTCCCCTTGGACACCCTGCCTCCAACCCTGCCCCCGCCTCGCCCCTGGGCCATGGGCCAAGCCCAGCGCCCCAGGCCTGCAAGGCTCCCCGAGGCTCCCCAGAGCCTGCGGTTGGCAGCCCCCCAGCCCCGTGGTTTGGCTGCAACCTGGCTCCCCAGGCCTGCAGTTCAGCCAGAGCGGCTTCTCTGCGCCCGAATAAATACCGTGGGTCCCTTTTATTCTTCTCCTATCCCCCTAAGCCCCCATGTTGCATCTCCACGTTATATGTTTATAAAAAATAAAAAATAAGAAATAAAAAAAAAAAAACACCGTGGGTCCAGATTCAGATCCTGCTGTGGCCAGTTTCCTGCACCTCCTCTGAGAGGGGGACAAGAACAAGGCCCCTGGCAGGGCAGAGGGGCCCCACAAATGTTTTACTTCAGAAACAAGCATCTTAGCTGTGTTGTCCGGGGTGGTTGCAGGAGTCCTGCTATCGTAGGAGCAGGCCACGCCAGGTTAAGGCACCCCTGTTCCCCTGACCTGTTCTGAGAGGACATGTCCTGACGGACCCACCCCCACCGCTCTGACTTCCCCCACAACCTAAAGTCCCAGTGGTCCCTGTGACCTTTCTCCATCTCCTGCCCCTTCCTGATAGCAAGTCACACCCTGTGGTCTCCGTTCTCAGGAGGAAGAGCAAGGCCAGCGGCCAGAGGGAAGGTTCCAGTGGTCAGCACAGTGATGTCCCTACAGATGGTCTAACCTAGTGGTTTCCAAACTGTGCTCCTTAGCACCCTGGGTTCTCAGAGCTGTCCAGGCCTCACACTGGAGGGAATGCACCCTGCAACCCTCTCTCCCTGTGTCCCCCATACCCGCTGCTGCAGATACACCAGACCAGGTCTCTCTGTTCTGGGGTAGGCCTCCACAGTTCAGACCACATTTCTACGCTTGAAAGCAAGTTTGGCAATTACTGAGGTGGTCCCGTGGTGTCATTTTCTAGATGAGGACACTGAGGCCCAGAGAAGTTAAGTGACTTGTCTCAGGTTCCCCCAGCGGGCGGGTCGATGGGCCGCACCTCTAGCTGGCCCGGTGACTCAGGGAACAGTGCTCTTGTCTGAACAGTGGAGGGAAGAGGAGCTGTGGACGGATCATCCACATCACACCTCAACAGGGTGTGAGCTGGAGGGTTGTGCGATCAACACAGGTATCTCCGAGCACCCTTGAGCCCCGCAGACTTTGCCCATTTCCCCAAACTGACAAAATCATCAATGGCTCTAAAATGCAGTGAGGGCTCTGGGGGCAGTGGGTCCTGGGTTCAGATGCTGGGTGCGTCAAGATGCAGTCGCCTGCTGGGGCCACAGGAGTGCCTCTTGGGGCAGCAGCAAGGAGTGTAAATGAGAGGAGGGGCTGACAGTGCCAGACCCTGTGACCAGTTGGCCTTTAAGAAACAGAAGTCAGCAGAGTAGTGTTTCTTCTGACTGTTGGTTGTTTCTTTCAGGAGTGACTGGCCCCAGGCTAGACCAAGGATGCTGCTGTGCGCTTTCTTCTGGTCAAGCCTGAGGAGAAGGTGAGCTCTCCAAATCCAGCCTTGTCTTCTTCTCCAAGATGCCACCAGATGCTCAGACCACTGCCTCTCAGGGTGGGGCAGGGGCACACCTGCCTCCCTCTCACCCTCCTGTCCCCCCTCGGCCACTCTGGTGACTCCGCACTTTGCCCTCTGCCTGGTGGGGAGGGGAGAGCAAAGCCTCCCCCTTGCCCAGGGCTGCAGAAATTCATTGCCAAAGATTCCACAGAGACACTGAACAAATTGTGAGAACACCCCTCAGTGAGAAGCCGCACCATTGCTTTACGACTTTTGCTCCTCCTATTGCCAAAGCCATCCCAAGCCAAAGACGAGTCAGCGATCCCACTGGAAACTCATGGAAGGGATGGACGTTTGGTGACCATTGGAAGGGCTCGGCCCTCTGACCTGGAACTTTCTTTCTACACTGGGCCCTGAGCCGGCTGGGTACAAGATAAGCTTTCTGGGGGGTTGGTGAGAGAGGGCTTGGGGCACTTGCATGGAGTGGGATATGAGATCCTGGCCCTCTTCTTGCCCTCGCATGGGCTGCCCAGGCCTCTGAACCTGATTCTCAGTGTTCCCTGGGTCCAGGCTCCTTGGGCCCTGAGCATCAAGGCAAAGGACGAAGGGAGGAAAGAAGCAATATTGACCACCCTGTATTCCACCCCTGGGACTTGCCCCACCAAGGTCACCTAAAGGTGGCCTAAAGGTCACCAGCGAGCCTAGCCAGCCACGCCTTGCCTGTAGCCCTCACTCCTGGCTGGGAAAACAAGATGGTGCCCTGCACGAAGGCCAGTAGTCTGTTCCCGGTTATGCAGCGGGGAGAGGGGGGCAGAGGGGAAGAAGGGACCAGGGAAATGAGCCAGTAAGTTGGGGAGTGGGGAGGCATGTTCAAAGCCAAGGCCTGTTCTTCCTTGTGCTCAAAAGGCCAAAGCTGTTCACATCTGTGCTCAACCGTCTGCTTCAAATTGAAGTAAAAGCCCCAACATGTAAAGAAAACACTTGCTCGTGTTGAATGGACTCTGTGGGCGACCAGGACTGTGGCTGGTCAGTTGAGGGGCAGTTGTAGGGGAGGGGAGAGCCTGGTCTCGGCCTAAAGGTTGAGAACCCTTCAGGAAGTGGGCAGTGTGTGAGTGTGTATGTTTGTGTGTGTCAGGGGGTAGGCGGCCCGCACCATGACCTCAGCCTGGACTAGTGACCAGGACGCCTGGTCAGAAACATGAGGAGCTCTTTCCACCTCAGACCTCACTCACTTTGTTCAGCCCTGGGACACCTTCTCTTGTGTGTTCCTCAGGCTCCTGGGCTGGGGCCGGAGTGTCTACAGACCCAGTGGGCTGACTGGAGCCTCCCTCCCTTGCACAAGCGTTTCCCAGGCACAGCCCTTGGGCAAGAACCAGGTTGTTGAGCTGGTCTGGATCTGGGACAGAAGCAGGGGACCCGGATGTTCATAGTGCTCCTCAAAGCAAAGGTGCCCTGGAAGCCAGATAGACAGAGTGGGCTTGGGATGGGGGTGAAAAGGGGATGGTTCAGAAAAGGGGCACCTGGATGGCTCAGTCGGTGAAACAGCCGGCTCTTGATCCCAGGACCCTGGCATTGAGTCCCGAGCTGGGAGTCTGCTTGAGGCTTCTCTCTCTCTCTCCTCCTCCCTCTGCCTTCCCCCTGCTCACACACTCTCTCTCTAAATAAATTTAAATACATCTCTAAATAAGAGAGAGAGAGAGGTTGGTCACCTAGGACTCCAGGCACAGATCACAACCCCATTCTCTTGTCTCTCTGAATTTCTGAGTAATGCTTGTGGCACTTCCTAAGGAAACAGGAAGTGTGGACCAATCAGCATCAAACTTATTGACATAAGAGGACCCTTTCTGTTATTAAAACGTAGGGAGGTACCCCAATCCTGCTGCCAGGAGACCAGAGCCATTGCCTTCCCACCGAGAGAAACCCATCGCCTCCACTCCCCACCCCCTCTTGTTCCTGGCCTACATTACATACTTCTGTTTCATTCTGAATCTTCTACGGGTCACCGGCTGCGTATCAGACATGGAGCTAGGTGTCGGCAATAGACAGATGGCTCTCGAATAGCACTTTTCTTCACAGCGGTCATGGTTCTGTATAGACAAGCAAATAATTATGATGCAGTCAGATATCTAAGTTGGTGCTGGGAACTTCAGGAAAGGAAAAATCAGCTCTCCCTGGGCAGGTGTCAGGAAGAGCTTTCCTCCAAAGGGGCCTTGGGAGTTGGGTCTTGAAGGATGAATAGAAGTTTTCTGTGCAGAGGAATGGGAGAAGGGCTTTCTACGCATAGGAATACTTAGCCCTGTCAAGACATTGGAATCACCTCAGGAGATGATTAAATATTGATATGAAGTATTTATGCCAAAGTCCCATCTCCAGAAATTATAATATATTGGTCTGGAGTGTTCCCGGGGCACTGGGATTTTTAAAAATTCCTATGTGATTCCAATGTGCCAGCAAGGTGGAGAACTACTGGTTTAAAGTGGGCTTGGGTCTCAGACCTAAAAGCAGTTTAGGGGGATGAGGCTGGGCCAAAAAAACAGATGGATGTGTGTGCGTGTGTGTATAGCTCTGTGTGCACACGCACACACACGCGTGTGGGGAATGATTAACAGTCCATGCTTTTCTTTCTTCTTCCAGCTTCCCCACCAGCACAGCAGCTTGTGTGTTTTTGCATGCACCACACGAATATACACTCCTCCTCATGTTCCCATGCACACCCGTGTGCACACTTGCATATATTCCCCGGGAAGGGAAATCTGTTTAAGATAGGTTCAGATCTCCTTGACAGTCTTTTAGATGGTTTTACGTAAGCAACCATGCAAAAAGACCCTCGCCCACGTAAAAACGATGAAGAGCCACCCTCTTCATGTGTCCGGGTCCAGCTGAGGGTTTTGGTCCCGGAGCCCCTGCCAGCTTGTTTGTGACGCACCCTCCTGCTTTGTTGTTTGCTCTGGGTCCCGGCCCCACAGCCCTGTGATGGCTCGTGAGTCACCAGCCACGGGGGACCCAGGGCACCTGCGTGAGAGTGCACGCACACGTCTGCGTGTGTACCTCTGTGTGTGTGCCCGGTTCCTGCAGTACGCATGCTTTCTGCTCTCCGCAGGACAAAAACCCAGACAGCCGCTCCAGGATTTGGGGCTTCTGGCTCCACCAAGCTTCACGTGAGGCTTCAAAAACTCCGTGCACAGAGGCTGCACTGCTTCCTGGTTCCAGCCTCATACTACCCCAGAAGAGAGGCTTAAGTGCTGGGGAGGGCGGTCCACAAGTCCCCGGGCCCCTCTCTGGGCTCACAGCTTGGCCAGGGCCCCAAGCGGACTCTGTCTCACCACTCCGTACTCCCTTGGGTCCCTATGCACCCCCCCCCCCCCCCCCCCGGCCTGAGACCTCCTCCTACCCTCCCTCCACCACACCAACTCCTCCAAGGCTCTGGACTGTCCTTTTCCCTTTACCCCACCTTTGCCCCTTTCCCCTTTCTCATCGTCCAGTGAAGAGGAAGGGTAGGTCCCAGGGGTGGGGAACTGCGTGGCTGTGTGCGGGCACTGTGCTGGGAGCTGAAGGGACAGACAGAGCCCCTTCCTGCCCACATTCCCCGGGGGCGGAGGCCAGCGCTGCGTTGGGGTCAGCCATGGGAGGAGGCCCCCTGGGGGTTGGAGCAGGTGCTGCACTTGCCTCCCTCTTGCCGGGTTGTTTCCTGAGGGACAAAGTCATCGCCAGTGTCCTGGGGCAGAGCAAGACTTGGACATCTTTAAGTGTTTCCTCGAAAGGGTTTTGTACAGCCCTTCTCACTCGGACCTCTTGCTGCCGTCCCACTTGCTCAGCTGTGGTCTGTTTCCAGGCTCCAGTAGGACAGGGAGGCATGGGGGGGGGGGGGCTCTTCTTGGGGGGCATGGAGAGGGGGCAAGGAGAAGGGCAGCTGGCTTCATCCTCCGATACCCACCCCCATCCTGGTTCTCACCTTGGCACCCGTCTCCCCTCTGAGACCCCAGGCCCTGGACAAGCTCTGTCTGCCTTCCTGAAGCCAGGTACCTTCAAGGAACTTGGATTTGTACATAATGACCTGGTTTTACAGATATTTGGGCACATATCTAACCTCCAGATGGTGCTATGAATTCCTAGAGGGCAAAGATTGGGTCTAATCCATTTCCAAATCCTCTAAAAGGCCTTGCAAAATGTATATATTGGTTTCTCTGTTAAATGAATAAAAAGTGGGAAATACGGTGATTCACGCATTTATTTTCTTCCTTTCACAAATAACTACCGAGCTGCTAATTTGTTCAAGACCCTGAGAGAATGGGACACAGGCCTTTTCCAAAACCTTAAAGAGGCTCGGAGGGAGAAGGTCTAGAGCTGAGTGGAGCCTGGCTTGGGGCTCTTTGCTCCCTCTGCAGGTGAGCCTTGGAGAACGAAGCGCCCGCAGAGGACCACTGCAGAGCACAGGGGCTCGCTAGGAGCAGGTGGACAGCTATGGGCTGTGCCAGGATGAATGAATGGACACTGCCACACCCCCGGGCTGCCCCCACCGCACACATCGCCCATCAGTATCAACAGCAGTGGCTCTTCTCGCGGGGCTGGAGGCCACCTGACGGAGGTCCTGACAGCGCTCCGGGCAGTCACTATTAATCATTCAAAGAGATGCGCTCCTTTTGGCCTCCTGGAGCGCGTTTCAGTGGGAACATCCTTAGGCCAGCCTCCTGGTGCACCCCAAGGAAGAAGTGACTGAGGCTAGGTTGGGAGACAGGCTTCCTTGTTGCCCATGGAGCTGTGTGGCGCCCCCTGGCGGGCCTCTCTGTCCCTGATCTGCTATCGCTGATCTTTTCCTTGTGGTGGCCCATAGAGGTCTCTTTCTGAAGTCTCTCCCCTGGACCCACCTCAGCCAGGTCAAAATCCAGACTCCCTCGCTGCCCATCGGACCCTCCTCTCCTCCAGAGTCTCCAACGTCTCCCCAGTCTTTGTGACCCGCATCTTGGCGACCCCGGGGTGCTGGCGGAATCCCAGCTTCCTTTTCTCTGGCTGCCCATGAAACAACATTCTTTCTGAACCTTAGTGTTTGCTGCAGTGGAAACAGTTCCTTTTCAATCTAACTTTGCTCTGCTAGGATCCACCCAGCTGCCGCCCTGCCTCCCGCCACCCCAGTTCCTCCCAGAGCAAGAGTTCTCTCAGTCCCAGAACTTGGGCAGCCAGAGGGACCCTGCTTTACCCAACACCATGGCCTGGTGCTTGTCCTCCCATCCTAAGAGCTCCTCTCTCTCGCTCAGATATAAAAACATCTCGACCCCCACCCCAAATTCACAGAAGCCCAGCATGACCCCAAGTCTCCCAGGATTCTTGGGGGGAGGGTTGTAGCCCCATGGTTATGTTGGCTTTGATCTCTTGGGTCTACTGAATTCATATTCTCTCTCCCAATTGGCTCCTATGGCTGATCCCATCTCTCTAACCTGCTTCAGCTCGAGAACACAGACACTTTTCCTTGATTTCCCCCAAACATCATTTACATAAGGGAGCTGTATGTAGAGAAATTATTTTTCTCTTTCTTGGTGATTAAAAAAAAATGTTTATACTCACAAAACCAAACAAGACCTTGCTTTTTTCTTCCCAATTTATTTAGCTGATTTCATGTATTTTTGACAGGTTCATCATGTTTCCGGCAGTTATAAATATTTTCCCCTCTGGCTTCACTCCCTGACACTACATTTCTGGGCCATGACTCACCCTAAGTTGTCCCACAGCTGGGGCTTGAATCCAGCCTTTTTTCTTCAATTGAATATCCCCCTAAGCAGCCCTAGGTCCTCACCAAAGCTAGACCAGAAAACGTGAGACTATAAAATACGGTATCCAATGGAAAGGTCACAGGCAAACAAGGCAGAAGCCTGGGGCTCTCACCCACCCTTAGCTGAGCAGGTATCTGAGGTCTTGCTTCCAGGAGGAGAGATGCATGAACTGGAGAAGACACATTCCTCTCTTCAGGGCTTCCTGTAACCGAGGCATGTCTAAAGACAGCTGACTGACAACACCATCAGGAGCAGGGAAGAGGACAAAGCCTGCCCCCTCCCCCAAGAGGCAGACAGAGCCCTGAACTTAGCCCCGTGCCAAGCTCACACCCCAAACCACCTTCAAAACCATCTGGCCCACAGACAACATGCGTTCATCCTCTGGGGTTTCATTTCCAGCTCCATACCAGAAGTTTCTAGAGAATTTCCCTCTTGCACACACATACATGCGTGCAACACACACTTCGTCTTTTTTTTTTTTTTTTTTTAATGAAGAACTCAAAATGCTTCCAAGTCCCAAGAAAGAAATCTCCATTTTTTGGAGAAGAAAATAAAACATAAAGCAAGTTTTTTTTGGCACACTTTGGGATAGCTATGTTGACCTTGGTTTTCTAAACAAATATCCAGGTTTGACAAAGATTTTAGTGCCTCTTCCAGGTGTAAGGGGCAGTCTCAGAAGCCAAATTTGTAATTTGGGGAACAACTCTATGATGAATAGGACTGAGCCTTCTAAGAACAAAGGGTTCAATGATCCTCTCCACTGGGGGCCACAGCATAATAAAGGCTCTGAAAAGTCCTGTGTAAGAAAACATTTAACTCTGAAAACAAGTGCTTCTCCAACTTATTTCAGCACTTACTCTTTTTTTTCTTTTAAAGATTTTATTTATTTATTTGATAGACTGAGATCACAAGTGGGCAGAGAGGCAGGCAGAGACAGAGAGAGGAGGAAGCAGGCTCCCTGCTGAGATGCAGGGGCTCAGGGGGCCCAGGACCCTGGGATCATGACCTGAGCTGAAGGCAGAGGCTTTAACCCACTGGGCCACCCAGGCACCCAACACTTATTCTTTTAAAAAGATTTTTTTTTCACTGTTGTAAAACATATGTAACATAATATTTGTTGTTTTGACCATTTTTAAATTCCCAATTCAGTGGCATTAAATAAATACACTCACAATGCCATGTAAGCATCACCACTATCTATATCCTAACCTTTGTCATCATCCCCAACGAAAACCCTTCCCACGTCCCCCAGCTCCTGCTAGCCTCTATTCTACTTTCCGTCGCTATGAATGTGCCTATTCTAGGTACCTCATGTAAGTGAAGTATACGCTATTTGTCCTTTCCTCTTGGGCTTATTTCACTAAATATACTGTTTTCAAGATCGGTCCGTGTTGCAGCAGGTATCAGGGCTTTATTCCCTTTTATGCCCAAATGATATTCTATTGTTTGTATACACTACATTTTGTTTATTCATTCTTCTATTGATGGAGTGCATTTAATCTTTATTTCATACCCCTATGTCTTACCGGACACTAAGGGGGTTCCCTGGAACACAGTTTGGAGACTGCTGGTGTATGGAGCCACTAGAATGTTTGGATTTGGGATGGGTGAGGACTTTCTTACACACATGGTTGCCCCAGGCACTGCCAGAGGGGCTCTGGTCAGCTCAGTCTCCAAACTCAAGGTGGGGCTGAGGCCCGAGAGGTGAAGCTGTCTGGGAAGTACCTTGGTGGGGTGGTCCTCGGTTAGTGCTTGGGGAAACGAGGGAGAGCCTTGTGCTCCACCCCTCACCAGACACATGGCCCTGCTGTGCCATGGGGACCCACTGGGATGACTGACAGTTCAGTGTCGGTGACATCTGTCAGGGCTGCCTTCCCTGGCTTTGATGATAGGACTGGACAGGAGCCAAGCTGGAGGGGTACTGTTGCCTGAGAGGCCCCGGCCCCCTCTTGGCAGCCTCACAGGTGTGCCCTGTCCTGTTCCTTCAGGGAGCTGGACGAACTGTCCTGAACCACAGCCCCTCCCTGCCCTTCTCTGTCAGCACTTTCCACAAAGACCTCTCTCTAGCAGGCAGACATGCTGGGCTCACTCCCCCTTTCAGAGGGTCTCCACGGCAGCTCTCTCCTCCCACGGAAACGGGTCTGGGAAAGGCAAGTGAGGCGGCACCTAGAGTAGAGCCTCCTGGGACTGCAGGGAGAACGTGGGCCCCTTCAGGAACCTGGAGGCCTAGAGTCCAGCTTGGCCTGAGCTTCGTCTCCATGAGTCCCCTCTCTTGAATACAAGCGGCCGGTGGCCCTCTCCAAGATCCCTCATAGCAATGTCCAACCTGGGTCCCAAACTGAATGGGTTTTGCCTGCATGCTGGAGGTCAGGGTTCAGAGGACAACTCCCCACACAGGCTCAGCCTCCACGAGGAGCTGGAAACCCAGCCTTGTTCTTGCCATCCTTGTTCAGCTGTATTTCTCCTCCTGAAAGATGATCTGTTAAACCAGAAAAATTATTTGAAAGAGCAAAGGCCTGCCAGAGCTATGAAACGACAGCATCTTTAGAGAAATCACAAGTGAATAAGCGGCTATCTTGCTAATCCGGGTACTCACTCCCCAGCCCCCAGCCCCGTCCCCTCAACTGAAGGTCCTTCACCCTTGGTCCAAACTCCATATGGCTTGGGCCTTCCAGGACACCTCTTTTCCCTTCATGACACTATTGCTTGTCTCTCCCTCTATCTTCCTGGCTCGCTCGTGGGCTCGTGGGCTCCGGGAGGGCAGGGAGGGGGTCCGGCTGTCTCCCCAGGACAGAAGGGCCCTCAGGACATGAGGCCTTGCTGGAAAGCACTGCTGCTCTGGGATGGGAGGGCCCCTTGGGGTTCTCTGCCCTGGTGAGGGACTGCAGGGGGAGCCCGCAGGGTCCTGCCCATCCCACTCCAGCCTGCCAGCCTGCCAGCCTGCCAGATGTCCCGCAGGGCCCAGCAGAGATTCAGGTGAAGGAGAAGAGTATCAGGTGAAAGAGTGTTCCCCGGTGTGAAATGAGTAAGAAGCACGAGTCACAGGGAGCGAAGCACGAGTCACAGGGAGCGTGCGGTGAGGGGAATTGGTGACTACTGAGTTTCTCCAGCCCAAAGCCATTCAGAGGATTGGAGGGAACTTCCCTCAGTCACAGGACAAGCCAGGGGTGTGTGTTCATCCTTACCAGGGCCTGTGTGCACCTGCCTCCCGGGTCCTGAGCCCATCTGAGGCCCCGCCTCATCACAGACTTGCCGTCTCCCTCTCCCACGTGGGCCAGTGTGTTGTCGGGATGTCTTCTCCCCTGCTCCCAGAGCCCAGCCCTGCCAGGAGAGGCCTGCCTCTCTCCGTTCTTCTCTGTCCTCTGGAGGAGCCCCTTTTGCCTCTCCTGGCTCCTGTTTGCCCCTCCCCAGCCTGGTTTCCTCTAGGTATGGGTTCCAAGGCAGCTTCAACGCCATGGGTCTCCTCTCTTGAGTACAAGTAGCCAGTGGCTCTGTGGTCTCCATTGTCCCCTGTGTACCCACTCCAGGGACCTCCTGGCATGCAGGTTGTCCCTGGTGTAGGGGCCCTAACTCTGGTGCTCAGCCCTGCTACTCACTCCTGTGCGACCCGGGGCAAATCACTCCCCTCTCTGAGCCTCAGTTTCCATCCACAAAATATGTGGTTGAACAACATGATGACTAAAGCTCCTTCCAGCTACATAATTCTATCGCCCTAGAAGATCATAAACAATACCAGGCTGAGTTCAAAATCTACTTATATTTTAAAAAAAGAATCGGGGCGCCTGGGTGGCTCAGTGGGTTAAGCCTCGGCCTTCGGCTCAGGTCATGATCTCAGGGTCCTGGGATCGAGCCCCGCATTGGGCCCTCTGCTCAGCAGGGAGCCTGCTTCCCTCTCTCTCTCTCTCTGCCTGCCTCTCTGTCTACTTGTGATCTCTGTCAAATAAATAAATAAAATCTTTAAAAAAAAAAAAAAGAATCTACTTAAGTTCTATTCCAAATTAAGCATTTTAAGCCTGCCTGCCCCACCAGGCATCACCCACTAGGAAGGAAGAGGCATTTCATTCCATCTGCTTTTCTCATTCAGGACTGGCCTCGGCTGGCCTGTCCTGTCCCCTAGCCCTCTGGGCCCCTCCCAGGTCTGCGGCCTTCCTCTGGCCCTGTCCTCAGTCCTCAGTCAGGGGCTCATTTCCTCCCCTGGGCCTGAGCACTTTCCCGAGAAGCCAGTGCCTGCCCCTGCTGCCTGGATGCTTTCTCAGAGGCAGGGTGTGGACCAGCTTGGCAGACACAGGCCTGCTCTAGATGAGACTCCGTTAACACAGAGATCTGCTGGGTGAGAGGCAGCCACCAGGCAGTTGCTCAGGGACACAGCAGAGTGGCCCACTGTTGTCTGCAGAAGCCCAGCTGCCCCTGGCTGCTGGCAGGGTCTGTCAGCTGCTGTCCTCTTGCTCCTTCTTGCTCTCGTGGGTTCTTTCTGTTTCCCTCCCTGAGGGGATCCTACAAGGAAGCGCCCATCCTCAGTGACCAAAGTCCTCCCCTAAAGCCACATCTTCCCGTCATTCTCCCTCAGGATGTTCATTTTGCTAAGTCTGGAGTCGATCCTCAGTCCGTACCAGAGCGGACTGGTCCACACAGTCGGTGAGGTCCCTTGGGGCTGCCCCCTACCTCTCTGGCTGCTTTTTCTCAGCCTCTTTTGCTTGTTGGCTGCCCTGGGGTTCGGTGCTCAGGCCTGTCATTCTCTCCCCTCCCTCACTCCAGGGAGCACACCCTTTGCAGGTCACTCCTTGACTTCCAAATTCATATGTGCCTCCCAGAGATGGCTACATCCCACCTGAAAGTAAAACCAGGTTCTTACGGCGACCTCCAAAGCCTGCGCCACCTGCCCAGGTTACCAACCTGACCTCACCGCCTGCTCCTCTCCTCTCTGTGGTCCTTTGACAAATAAGCCCAGCCCGCCTCCGGGCCTTTGCACCGGCTATTCGCCAACCTGGAATGCTCTACTCCAGAATATCCCCATGACCTTTATGCTCACCTTCTTCAGTTCTTTGATCAGATGCCACCTACTCCGTGAGGCCTTCCCTGATTACTCTGTTTTAAACTGCAATGCTCCCTCACTGCACTGCCCCTGGCATTCTCTGTCTTCTTCCCTGTTTTATTTTTCTCCCCAGACTCTTCACTGACTGACATGCTATGTCTTATAAATGTATCTGTTTGCTTATTGATTTTTTTTTCCTCCCTCTGAAAGGTTAGCTCCATGGGATCAGGGATTTTTGTTTGTTTCATTCAATGTATTTTCATTCAATGTATCCCTAGTGTCTAGAACAGTGCCAGGCACAGAGTAGTAGAACAACAAATATTTGTTGAACAAATGACTTGGGAGTTCTAGTCAATATCCTTGCACATATAGCTTCACATTCTGAGCTTTTTACTTCTGCAGAATAAATCCTGGAAGTGAGGTTGTTATGTCAAACGCACACAGTGTAGAGTATTTTTAATTTTAATAAACAACTTTAGATTATTTTCCCAAGGGGTTGCAGCAAGTCATGCCCATTTCCCTGCCTGCGCTGGATGTCATATGACCCCTGAATTCTTGCCAATGTGTTAATGAGGGGGAAGGCATCTTATTGTTTTAATTTTCATTTTCCTGACTAATAGAGAAGGCTGTGTTTCTTATTTATTGACTACTTGAATAATTCTTATTTCTGCTGTCTCACTCATAGCCATTATTCACTTTTTGGTGTTGGTTGGGGGTGGGGTGGGAGAACGGCTTTCTTTTCTAATGAGTTTTTAGAGGGAATCTTCATTTCTTAAGAACAACAACAACAAATCCCAGATAATTCTGATACTTAGGAAGGTTCTAGAGCTGTTATGCTAGAGTGAGTATCCCCCTGGTTTGAGATAGGGGTGCCCTTGGGGGTTTTAGAATTAAAGATGTTTTACAGTTTGTTTGTTTGGGTTTTTTTTTTTTTTTCTGGTTTGTTCTCTGTATTTTCTACAATGTACTGTTGTTACTTCAAAAAAGACTAAAAACAATCATAGGAAAGTCCTTGTGCTGTCATGCCAAGTAGAAAATGCATTTACAATTGGGATGTACTTTTTTTTAAAAAGATCTTATTTATTTATTTGACACAGAGAGAGAGAGAGAGAGAGCATGAGCACAAGCAGGGGTAGCAGCAGAGGGAGAGGGAGAAGCAGCGTCCCCGCTGAGCAGGGACCCTGACAGGTGCTCCATCCCTGGACCCTGAGATCATGACCTGAGCTGAAGGTAGATGCTTAACCGGCTGAACCACCTAGGCGCCCCTAGGATGTACTTTTTGATGACAGTTAAATAAAAAGGCTCTCTCTGTGTAGAAACTCCAGCAGTGAATTAACCCAAATGAAAAGGAGGGGGATTATGGGTAATCTTTCCCTACATGGGAGGCAGGAGAGTGAGGCAGGGAAGAGGTGAATGGGGAATCCTCGGTGGAAAAGGATAGGTCGGAATGATGGCACTCAGCCCACAACACGCTCTGCTGTGCCTTGGTAGACATCACTAATCAGTCCCTTCAGTGGTTTCACTGAGGTCCAGACTCTGTCTTAGAATCTTTCTCAGCCGAGCAAGCCAGGGAGCTTCCAGTCACACATCAGAGCTGGCCGGCAGGTTAACCCATTCATCCGTTCTTGTCCAGGCAGGAGGCAGGCCGGTCAACAGCAGCCCCACAGAGGCCTCTCTTGCTGGGGCAGCGGCACACTCCCCAGGGGCCTCACAGTTGCCCTGGAACCACAGTCCAGTTGGCTGCTCTCCGAGAAGGGGCCTCTAGGATTTTTCAACCTGC
This sequence comes from Meles meles, assembly GCF_922984935.1. Taxonomy (NCBI): domain Eukaryota; kingdom Metazoa; phylum Chordata; class Mammalia; order Carnivora; family Mustelidae; genus Meles; species Meles meles. The sequence continues at coordinate 40,161,457 of NC_060080.1, read as the reverse complement.
ATGGGCTCTCATCACTGATACCTAGCATTGCTTTCTGGAATCCCTTTTCCTCTGAACGCGGGGCTTGCTGGAACTGGGAACACTGTCCTCAGCCTGGATGCTAGGACTGTCACTTCGTCCAGGCCCTGACACATCCCCTCAAGTACCACACCTTGGTTGCTCCCACTATTGGCCTGACTCTTCAGCCTCTGACTTCTGTTCTCATGACTCCTGGCCTGCGCCCGGCCCCACCCCGTGGTCTCTGCTGTGATTTCATGCCCTGTGTCTCCTGGCACAACCTGACTATCTAACCAGATTCTCGGCCCTGCCTGCCTCTCCTTCCTGTTCTGCACTTGACTTGCCTGGGAGCTGCCAGATTCACGGCAGATTCACAGCTCACAGACTCACGGCAGGACGCGCAGAATTCCTCACTGACCCTCCTCCTCCAGAACAGGTAGGTTGCTTAGAAAGGACTGGAGGAAATATTTTTTACAGCCTTTTCTGTTTCAGGAAAAACAGTAAATGATACAAAAAAACTACATAGAAATGTATGAAAAAAGTTGGCAATAATTTAACCACCTGGAGATAACTATGCTTATCAACTAGGCAAACACCTTTCCCAGTTACCTCTCTGCTTCCACACCCGTTGAGATATGTGTATATAAATTGTCTTAAATGGGATCATGCCGTTATTCAACCTGTGATTTTCACTCATCCTTATGTCATGAACATCATAAAGGACACCATTGATGAAAAACGTGTTTTTCCTCTCCTAAAATGTAAATTATATGCCACCAGATTCTTTCTTTCGCCGGGCACATCTGCATTTTTGCTTCTTTTGAGTCAGAAACTTAATTTGGGTCCCTTTTCTTTCCCATAGTAACAGACCACCAATTTTTAGTTGTGTGTACCGCCACTACAATAGAGACAACACATCCCAGCTCCCTCTGGACTATGTGTGGTCATGTGACTGAATTCTAGCCAGTGGGGTATGAGCAGCAGAATTATACAGACAATTTTCCAGATGTGTCCTGTGGTGGAGTTTTATATGTGTCCACAAATTCTTTGGCGCTCCTTCTTCCATTAAGGTGAAGCCTAACTCCCCTCCCTTGAAGTGTACGCTGTACTTTGTGACTGGATTCGACTGAACAGCATGTGGCAGAAGTCATTGTGTGTGGCCTGCAAGATTAGGACAGAAGAAGCAGTTGGCTTCCTCCTCACTCTATCTTGTTATAACCATTCTGGGGAAGTCAACTGCCAGGTCAGGAGGACAATCAGGAAGCCCTATGGAGAGGCCCACATGGCAAGGAACTGAGGCTTCCTGCTGACAGCCACAGGTGAGCCATTTTGGAAGAACGTCTTGAAGTTCAATCTAGCCCTCAGATGACTGGCTGTCCTCCTTGACATCTTGACTGCAACCTCTGAATTACTGACTCATGGAAACTGAGATGATAAATGTTTATTGTTTGAAGCAACTAAGTTTTGGGAGAATATGTTATGCAGCAGTAGACACCCAATATATACTCTTAAGAGGATGAGTGGGTCTTCCCTTCTCTTTAGCCTCTCTTTGGATGGAAGGTGGATGTGTGAAGTGCCATCTTGGATCTTGCAAATGAGAACAACAAGCTGGGGATGGAGGAGCAACAACATGGATGGGGTCTGGGTCCTTCATGGCTTCATAAGAAGAGTCAGCATAACAACTCATTTGTCTCTCTGAGAGGGAAATCAATAGCTGTAGTAATAAAGCCAGAGCTTCCCACTGTTGGGCCTCCTGATGTGTGTAAATGGGTTCCAGGTGTGTGAAGCTACTTAGGCCTCCATCCCTGGGCCAGCGACCTCTGCACACAAGCAACCTTGTTCTTTCGCATCACTGAGCTATATAATTGTTATCATTTCCTCCGTCTGCCACAGTGGAAATAAAATTTGGGACACTTTGGATCTCTGTCACAACAGCCAAATTTTATCCTAACAAAGACATTCTGCAAAGTGAGATGTCACTTGGTATGTTTAACATGTGGTCTCTGTAATAAGGCTCCTGGGTTGTCGTCCCCTGAAGGGGTCTGTCACACCTTGGCAGGTGAAGTTGGTGGGTGTTGCAGGTGGTCAGGCTTTCCCTGGATCCAAGAGGCCCACCGTGCTGGCGGTCGATCACCCTGTCTGGGCAAAGGGCCAACTCTGCAAACAACAGGAACGACCTCTCTTCACCAGCCTCGGAGAATCACCTTCCAGCTGCCTTTGATTCTAGCTCTCTTCCCCCTGACTGCAACCATTCCCCAAGATCCCTTTCCTTCTTGGGCTCTGCCCACCTCAGGAACAGGGATGGCGGAAGGTCTGAGGTGGACACATTCCTTCTTCTCATGTACTGTTCAATGTCATTGCTCCCTGTTGATGGCCATGGGTCACATATCCACACAGAATCAGCCTCATTTGGACAGAATCCTTTTTTTTTTTTTTAAGATTTTGTTTATTTAGGGGCGCCTGGGTGGCTCAGTGGATTAAGCCTCTGCCTTCAGTTCAGGTCATGATCTTGGGGTCCTGGGATCAAGCCCTGCATTGGGCACTCTGCTCAGCAGGGAGCCTGCTTCCCCCTCTCTCTCTGCCTGCCTCTCTGCCTGCTTGTGATCTCTCTCTCTTTGTGTCAAATAAATAAATAAAATCTTTTTTTTAAGATTTTATTTATTTATTTGACAGACAAAGATCACAAGTAGGCAGAGAGGCAGGCAGAGAGAGAGGAGGAAGCAGGCTTCCCGCTGAGCGAAGATCCCGATATGGGGCTCGATCTCAGGACCCTGGGATCATGACCTGAGCTGAAGGCAGAGGCTTTAACCCACTGAGCCACCCAGGCGCCCCTAAATAAAATCTTTTTAAAATGCTTATTTATTTAAGAGAGAGAGTATGCAAGTGGGGGGAGGGGCAGAGGAAGAGGGGGAGAGAGAATCCCAAGCAGACTCTGTTCTGAGCACGGAGCCTGACGTGGGGCTCCATCCCAGGACCCTGAGATCATGACCTGAGCCATATTCAAGAGTGAGACACTAACTGACTGAGCCACCCAAGCATCCCAATTCGGACAGAATTCTGTTAAGAAAAAGGGGCCTGATTTTCCTGATTTTGCCTACTCAGAACAGCAGAATCTCAATTTTAGTCAGTAGGTAAAGTTCACCTGACCCAGGTAACCAGCTAAAGGGTCTTTCTCCTGTTTAAACTAGGATCATAGGAAGTCGGGAAAAGGATTTGTTTTAGGAAGAATGACCTCACATTGTGATGTGAAAACCATATCCATGTTATGGCATTGCTTCTGCAAACATAAACTTAAATCTCCATGACTATGAATATTCTCCAGCAGCATTCGGGGGTCCCTGCTCAGCAGGTCCTCACTCATGACTGGTGGGAATTCTGAACAGTGTGACCAGGAAAGGGTGCTGGTTTGGCCCCAGTGAGCTCCTCTTTGGCCAAGCCCTGCTGCTCCGATAAGCCATTTACACACTCTCTCCACTGCTGCTCTTGGGACAGGGTCTTTTTGTTGTTTCAGGGTCCTTATTTTCCAGTTAGTTTCAGGACCTGCCAAGGTGATTGCGTAAAAGTTGGCTTTAGCCAATAACTTTTTTTCCCCCTTCTTTTTTCGGGAGATTGTGTGTGTGTGTGTGTGTGTGTGTGTGTGGTAAAATACACATCACAAAAAAATTTACTATGTCAATCATTTTTTTAAAAAGATTTTGTTTTAAAAAATTTTTTAAAATAAAGATTTTATTTATTTATTTGACAGACAGAGATCACAAGTAGGCAGAGAGGCAGGCAGAGAGAGAGGAGGAAGCAGGCTCCCTGCTGAGCAGAGAGCCCAATGTGGGGCTCGATCCCAGGACCCTGGTATCACGACCTGAGTCAAAGGCAGAGGCTTTAATACACTGAGCCACCCAGGCGCCCCTGTCGATCATTTTTTAAAAATTTTTATTTATTTCTTATTTTTTAATAAACATATAATGTATTTTTATCCCCAGGGGTACAGGTCTGTGAATTGCCAGGTTTACACTTCACTTCACAGTGAAGTTTACACTTCACAGCACTCACCATAGCACATACCCTCCCCAATGTCCATAACCCCCCTCCCACTCTCCCAACCCCCCTACCCCCAGCAACCCTCAGTTTGTTTTGTGAGATTAACAGTCACTTATGGTTTGTCTCCCTCCCAATCCCATCTTGTTTCATTTATTCTTCTCCTATCCCCCAACCCCCCATGTTGCGTCTCCATGTCCTCATATCAGGGAGATCATATGATAGTTGTCTTTCTCCAATTGACTTATTTCACTAAGCATGATACCCTCTAGTTCCATGCACGTCATCACAAATGGCAAGATTTCATTTCTTTTGATGGCTGCATAGTATTCCGTTGTGTATATATGCCACTTCTTCTTTATCCATTCATCTGTTGATGGACATCTAGGTTCTTTCCATAGTTTGGCTATTGTAGACATTGCTGCTATAAACATTTGGGTGCACGTGCCCCTTCGGATCACTACGTTTGTATCTTTTGGTAAATACCCAGTAGTGCAATTGCTGGGTCATAGGGTAGTTCTATTTTCAACATTTTGAGGAACCTCCATGCTGTTTTCTAGAGTGGTTGCACCAGCTTTCATTCCCACCAACAGTGTAGGAGGGTTCCCCTTTCTCCGGATCCTCGCCAGCATCTCTCATTTCCTGACTTGTTAATTTTAGCCATTCTGACTGGTGTGAGGTGATATCTCATTGTGGTTTTGATTTGTATTTCCCTGATGCCGAGGGATGTGGAGCACTTTTTCATGTGTCTGTTGGCCATCTGGATGTCTTCTTTGCAGAAATGTCTGTTCATGTCCTCTGCCCATTTCTTGATTGGATTGTTTGTTCTGTGGGTGTTGAGTTTGCTAAGTTCCTTATAGATTTTGGACACTAGCCTTTTATCTGATATGTCGTTTGCAAATATCTTCTCCCATTCTGTCAGTTGTCTTTTGGTTTTGTTAACTGTTTCCTTTGCTGTGCAAAAGCTTTTGATCTTGATGAAATCCCAATAGTTCATTTTTGCCCTTGCTTCCCTTGCCTTTGGCGATGTTCCTAGGAAGATGTTGCTGTGGCTGAGGTAGAAGAGGTTGCTGCCTGCGTTCTCCTCAAGGATTTCGATGGATTCCTTTCTCACATTGAGGTCCTTCATCCATTTGGAGTCTATTTTCGTGTGTGGTGTAAGGAATTGGTCCAATTTCATTTTTCTGCATGTGGCTGTCCAATTTTCCCAGCAACATTTATTGCAGAGGCTGTCTTTTTTCCATTGGACATTCTTTCCTGCTTTGTCGAAGATTAGTTGATCATAGAGTTGAGGGTCCATTTCTGGACTCTCTATTCTGTTCCATTGATCTATGTGTCTGTTTTTGTGCCAGTACCATGCTGTCTTGATGATGACAGCTTTGTAATAGAGCTTGAAGTCCAGAATTGTGATGCCACCAACTTTGGCTTTCTTTTTCAATATTCCTTTGGCTATTCGAGGTCTTTTCTGGTTCCATATAAATTTTAGGATTCTTTGTTCCATTTCTTTGAAAAAAAGGATGGTATTTTGATAGGGATTGCATTAAATGTGTAGATTGCTTTAGGTAGCATAGACATTTTCACAATATTTATTCTTCCAACCCAGGAGCATGGAACATTTTTCCATTTCTTTGTGTCTTCCTCAATTTCTTTCATGAGTACTTTATAGTTTTCTGCATATAGATTTTTAGCCTCTTTGGTTAGGTTTATTCCTAGGTATCTTATAGTTTGGGGTGCAATTATAAATGGGATTGACTCCTTAATTTCTCTTTCTTCTGTCTTGTTGTTGGTGTACAGAAATGCAACTGATTTCTGTGCATTGATTTTATATCCTGACACTTTACTGAATTCCTGTACAAGTTCTAGCCGTTTTGGAGTGGAGTCTTTTGGGTTCTCCACATATAGTATCACATCATCTGCGAAGAGTGATAGTTTGACTTCTTTGCTGATTTGGATGCCTTTAATTTCTTTTTGTTGTCTGATTGCTGAGGCTAGGACTTCTAGTACTATGTTGAATAGCAGTGGTGATAATGGACATCCCTGCCCTGTTCCTGACCTTAATGGAAAAGCTTTCAGTTTTTCTCCATTGAGAATGATATTTGCGGTGGGTTTTTCATAGATGGCTTTGATAATATTGAGGTATGTGCCCTCTATCTCTACACCTTGAAGAGTTTTGATCAGGAAGGGATGCTGTACTTTGTCAAATGCTTTTTCAGCATCTATGGAGAGTATCATATGGTTCTTGTTTTTTCTTTTATTAATGTGTTGTATCACATTGATTGATTTCCGGATGTTGAACCTACCTTGCAGCCCTGGAATAAATCCCACTTGGTCATTGTGAATAATCCTTTTAATGTACTGTTGAATCCTATTGGCTAGTATTTTGGTGAGAATTTTTGCATCTGTGTTCATCAAGGATATTGGTCTGTAGTTCTCTTTTTTGGTGGGATCCTTGTCTGGTTTTGGGATCAAGGTGATGCTGGCCTCATAAAATGAGTTTGGAAGTTTTCCTTCCTTTTCTATTTTTTGGAACAGTTTCAGGAGAATAGGAATTAGTTCTTCTTTAAATGTTTGGTAGAATTCCCCTGGGAAGCCGTCTGGCCCTGGGCTTTTGTTTGTTTGAAGATTTTTGATGACTGTTTCAATCTCCTTACTGGTAATGGGCCTGTTCAGGTTTTCTATTTCTTCCTGGTTCAGTTGTGGTAGTTTATATCTCTCTAGAAATGCATCCATTTCTTCCAGATTGTCAAATTTGTTGGCATAGAGTGGCTCATAGTATGTTCTTATAATTGTCTGTATATCTTTGGTGTTAGTTGTGATCTCTCCTCTTTCATTCATGATTTTATTTATTTGGGTTCTTTCTCTTTTCATTTTGATAAGTCTGGCCAGGGGTATATCAATCTTATTAATTCCTTCAAAGAACCAGCTCCTAGTTTCGTTGATTTGTTCTATTGTTTTTTTGGTTTCTATTTCATTGATTTCTGCTCAGATCTTTATGATTTCTCTCCTCCTGCTGGGTTTAGGGTTTCTTTCTTGTTCTTCCTCCAGCTCCTTTAGGTGTACGGTTAGGTTGTGTACTTGAGACCTTTCTTGTTTCTTGAGAAAGGCTTGTACTGCTATTTATTTTCCTCTCAGGACTGCCTTTGTTGTGTCCCACAGATTTTGAACCGTTGTGTTTTCATTATCATTTGTTTCCATGAATTTTTTCAATTCTTCTTTAATTTCCTGGTTGACCCATTCATTCTTTAGAAGGATGCTGTTTAGTCTCCATGTATTTGGGTTCTTTCCAAATTTTCTCTTGTGATTGAGTTCTAGCTTCAGAGCATTGTGGTCTGAAAATATGCAGGGAATGATCCTAATCTTTTGATACTGGTTGAGACTTGATTTAGGACCCAGGATGTGATCTATTCTGGAGAATGTTCCATGTGCACTAGAGAAGAATGTGTATTCTTTTGCTTTGGGATGAAATGTTCTGAATATATCTGTGATGTCCATCTGGTCCAGTGTGTCATTTAAGGCCTTTATTTCCTTGTTGATCTTTTGCTTGGATGATCTGTCCATTTCAGTGAGGGGGTGTTAAAGTCCCCTGCTATTATTGTATTATTATTGATGTGTTTCTTTGATTTTGTTATTAATTGGTTTATATAGTTGGCTGCTCCCACATTAGGGGCATAAATATTTAAAATTGTTAAATCTTCTTGTTGGACAGACTCTTTGAGTATGACATAATGTCCTTCCTCATCACTTATTATAGTCTTTGGCTTAAAATCTAATTGATCTGATATAAGGATTGCCACCCCAGCTTTCTTCTGATGCCCATTAGCATGGTAAATTGTTTTCCACCCCCTCACTTTAAATCTGGAGGTGTCTTCGCGTCTAAAATGAGTTTCTTGTAGGCAACATATAGATGGCTTTTGTTTTTTTATCCATTGTGATACCCTGTGTCTTTTGATTGGGGCATTTAGCCAATTAACATTCAGGGTAACTATTGAGAGATATGAATTTAGTGCCATTATATTGCCTGTAAGGTGATTGTTACTGTACATTGTCTCTGTACCTTTCTGATCTACTACTTTTAGGCTCTCTCTTTGCTTAGAGGACCCCTTTCAATATTTCCTGTAGAACTGGTTTGCAAATTCTTTCCGTTTTTGTTTGTCCTGGAAGCTTTTTATCTCTCCTTCTATTTTCAATGATAGCCTAGCTGGATATAGTATTCTTGGCTGCATGGTTTTCTCATGTAGTCCTCTGAATATATCATGCCAGCTCTTTCTGGCCTGCCAGGTCTCTGTGGATAAGTCTGCTGCCAATCTAATATTTTTACCGTTGTATGTTACAGACTTCTTTTCCCGGGCTGCTTTCAGGATTTTCTCTTTGTCACTAAGACTTGTAAATTTTACTATTAGGTGATGGGGTGTGGACCTATTTTTGTTGATTTTGAGGGGGTTCTCTGCACCTCCTGTATTTTGATGCTTGTTCCCTTTGCCATATTAGGGAAATTCTCTCCAATAATTCTCTCCAATATACCTTCTGCTCCCCTCTCTCTTTCTTCTTCTTCTGGAATCTAAATTATTCTAATGTTGTTTTGTCTTATGGTGTCACTTATCTCTCGAATTCTCCCCTCATGGTCCAGTAGCTGTTTGTCCCTCTTTTGCTCAGCTTCTTTATTCTCTGTCGTTTGGTCTTCTATATCACTAATTCTTTCTTCTGCCTCATTTATCCTAGCAGTGAGAGCCTCCATTTTGGATTGCAGCTCATTAATAGCTTTTTTTGATTTCCACTTGGTTAGATTTTAGTTCTTTAATTTCTCCAGAAAGGGCTTTTATATCTCCAGAGAGGGTTTCTCTAATATCTTCCATGCCTTTTTCGAGCCCAGCTAGAACCTTCAGAATTGTCATTCTGAACTCTAGATCTGAAATATTACCAATGTCTGTATTGATTAGGTCCCTAGCCTTCGGTACTGCCTCTTGTTCTTTTTTTTTTTTGTGGTGAATTTTTCCGCCTTGTCATTTTGTCCAGATAAAAGTATATAAAGGAGCAAGTAAAATACTAAAAGGGTAGGCAAAGACTCCAGAAAAATGCGCTTTAACCAAATCAGAAAGGACCTCAAGTCGGGGGGGGCAGAGAAAGGGGATAAAAAGAGGTTCAGAGGGGCGCCTGGGTGGCTCAGTGGGTTAAGTCGCTGCCTTTGGCTCAGGTCATGATCTCGGGGTCCTGGGATCGAGTCCCGCATCGGGCTCTCTGCTCAGCAGGGAGCCTGCTTCCCTCTCTCTCTCTCTGCCTGCCTCTCTGCCTACTTGTGATCTCTCTCTGTCAAATAAATTAAAAAAAAAAAAAAGAGGTTCAGAAAAAAAATTTAAAAAAGAAAACAAATAAAGAAAAAATATAAAAAAGAAAGAAAATATATATATATTAGATAAACTAGTTTAAGAACGTTAAAAAAGAAAACGGTAAAAGTTTTAAAAAATTTAGCAGAAGAAGAAAAAAGAAAGAAAAAAAATTGAAAAAAATTAAATTAACCACAAGACTAAAGAATCATGGGGAGAAAGCCATGAGTTCCGTGCTTTGCTTTCTCCTCCTCTAGAATTCCGCTGCTGTCCTAGGTATTGAACCTGCTTTCCTTGGTAGATGAACTTCATCCTGGCTGGATTTTTTTGTTGATCTTCTGGGGGAGGGGCCTGTTGTAGTGACTCTCAAGTTGTCTTTGCCCGAGGCGGAATTGCACCACCCTTACCAGGGCCGGACTAAGTAATCCGTTCGGGTTTTTCTTTCGGGAGCTTTTGTTCCCTGAACACTTTCCGTAGAGTTCCGGAGGACGGGAATGAAAATGGCGGCCTCCCAGTCTCCGGTCCAGAGGAGCCGAGAGCCCGGGGCCCCACTCCTCAGTGCACCCCCAGAGGACAGCACCCAATCACTCCCGCATCCCCGGCCTCCAGCTGCACTCCGAGCTCACCCAGCCTGCGACAGGTTCAAGGTAACCCCGAGCTGAGAGCTCAGCCCTCGGCTCTGTCTCTGTAGCCGGCTTCTCCGTTCTAATACCTGCGAGCTCTGTGACACTCCGACACCCCCCAATCCTTCTGTGACCCTGCAGGACCTGGGGCCATGCTGACCCCGCGTGGGCTTCACCCCGGTTTAGCCTCTGGAGCAATGTCCCTCAGTGGAACAGACTTTTAAAAGTCCTGATTTTGTGCTCCATTGCTCTGCCACTTGCCGGGAGCCGGCCCCTCCCCCTGCGGTCTATCTTCCCGTTGTTTTGGATTCACTTCTCCGCCAGTCCTACCTTTCAGAAAGTGGTTGATTTTCTGTTTCTAGAATTGCTGTTCTTCTCTTCGATCTCCTGCCAGATTTGTAGGTGTTTGCAATGTTTAGATAAGCTATCGAGCTGATCTCCTGCTACCTGATGTAGTCTCAGCCTGCTACTTCTCCGCCATCTTGACTCCTCTCCCTCAATCATTTTTTTTTTTAAGATTTTTATTTAGGGACACTTGGGTGGCTCAGTCAGTTAAGTGGCTGCCTTCGGCTCAGGTCAAGATACCAGGGTCCTGGGATCATCTTGCATTGGGCTCCTTGCTCAGCAGGGAGCCTTCTTCTCTCTCTCCCTCTACCTGCTACTCTGCCTGCTTGTGCTCTCTCTCTCTGCCAAATAAATAGATAAAATCTTTTTTTTAAGGTTTTTATTTATTTGAGAGAGAGAGAGAAAGAGGCAAGCTGGGAGAGGGAGAAGCAGGCTCCCCACAGACAAGGGATCCTGAAGCCAGGCTTGATCCCAGGACCTGGGGATCATGACCTGAGTCAAAGGCAGATGCTTAAACGACTGAACCACCCAGGCACACCCCACCATGTCAGTCATATTAACTGTACAATTCAGGGGTATCAAGTATTGTCACAGTGTTGTATAGCCATCGCCTCTCTCCATCTCCAGAACTTTTTCATAATTTCAGATGGAAACTCGGAAGCCATTCAACACTAACTCCCCATTTCCCCTTCTTCTGCCAGGCCCTGGTAACTCTATTCTACTTTCTGCCTCTACGAATTGCCTATTCTATATACCTCAGATAAGTGGAATCATACAGCATTTGTCCTTTCGTGTCTGGCTGTTGTCACTCAGCCTAATGACTTCCATGTTGTAGCACGTGTCCAAGTTCCATTCCTGCTTATGGTTGAGGATTAAGTTTTTAATCAACAGGTCTTCATCAGGGTTTGATGTTTCCAATACATTCTGCAAAATTCCCCCAGACATTTATTAAATCTGGAATTGACTTCGCTCTTTCCTGCATCTTTGTTCTCTTTATTCTCTACATGGTGTCTGACATCTGGTAGTGTCTGGACAAGGTGTTTCATTTGGTTCTCTTGGATGAGAAGAGGTGCTCCCAGGTTGGAAGTCTACACTGGGAACGGACAGCCTGGGGCGCAGCACCAACAGAACACACGAGAAGCCTCTCTCTTGGGTGACGGCTCAAGAACACTTGTCATCACATCCCACACTCATGTCCCGTAAGCCTGTGTAGCATGCTTTGGTGTGTTCCATGTGTCTTCATGTTTCTTATTTGATTTAATCCAAACCCCATGATATAGGCTGGGTGTCAGTAACCCCTTTGTACTCCAAGGAGACTAAGGCCCAGGGACGTGATGGTTCTTGCCTCCCCAGGCAGTCGGTGGCTTCCTTGAGACTGGACAAGAACACTCAAGTCCAGGAATTCTATTACCTCACGGGGGAACTCGAAGGCAGCAAAGGCTTAAGCCTCCCTTTCTCTTGCATGGTCCTTCCTCTTCCTGCCTTGTGGGGTTCGGATGGATGGACACGGTTAGGAAAGCATGGAGAAATAAGGAAGACTAAACACTGGCCCTTCCCATTCATTCCTCAGCTCCTGGCAAGCCCAGCTTTCTTTGGCGATCCCCTTAGGGCTGAGTCTGGAGCCCTCCAGAGGCAAGGGCGGGAATGTGGCAAATGGGGCAAACAGCACAGACTTATTCCTGGGGACTCAGGGCTAAAACCATGGGGGCTGGGAGCCTTCTCCTTACCTGTGTGGGCTTCCTACAGGAAATGCCAGTAACTATAGCCAATGTGAGAATAAATGATTCATGCAGTGGCTCAAATATGACAAGAAGCAAAGGGAATGCTGTGAAAAATCTCTTTTGTCACCAGCACCCACTTTCTTCCTTAGGGGCATCAGTGTTTTCCACTTTTCTATATCATTCCTGAAAAATGTTATATATACATGCGAGTACGTATATACATGTTACACGCATATCAATGTCTGCATGGATGTGTGTGCCTATGTATATGTATACATATTCTTGCTTGCTTCTTCTTCCCCCCACAAATTGTAGCATATCGTACATACTGCTCTGTGCCTTGCTCCCCCTCACTTAATAGAATAGTAATAGCAATAAGCATAGATTGTGCTTACCAAACACTGAGGACTGTTCTAAGATCTTGATACGTATTAATTGTCTTAATTCATTTATTCCTCACTGCAACCCCATGACATAACATTATTTTTTCAACACTGCTCATAATAAAAACCACACAAATTAAAACAACACTGAGATACTGCTTTTCCTCCATCGTGCTGTTAAAGATCAAAAAGCCTGCTGACACACCACATGGGGAAGGGTGTGAAGAAACTGACAGGCCATAAATTGTTGGCATGCCATATAGCAATATCTATCAAAATTATAAGGGTACAGGGGCACCTGGGTGGCCCAGTGGGTTAAGCCCATGCCTTCGGCTCAGGTCCTGGGATCAGGCCCTGCATCTGGCTCTCTGCTCAGCAGGGAACCCGTTTCCCCTTCCCCCTCTGCCTGCCTCTTTGCCTACTTGTGATCTCTCTCTCTCTCTCTCTGTCAAATAAATAAAAAAATAAAATCTTTTTAAAAAAATACAGTGCCACCCTGGCTTTAAAAAAAATCATAAAGGTATATAACTTTGAGCAGGCAATTCCACTTCTAGAAATTTTCCCTGGAGATATACTTCACAGGACACTGAATGACTTGGACACAAATTGCTCGTGCAACATTGTTTGTGATCACAAAAGTTTGGGATAAAACTTAAATGTGCATCAGTAGAGACCAGCTAAATAATTATGGTATATTAACATCCATTCATTGGAATATTAGGCACTTATTCTTAAAACAGGCCAACTTTTTATGCACAGAAGTAGGATACTCTCCAAGATGGGGAATGTCTTAGTCCATTTGGGTTGCTATAACAAGATACCATAAGCTGGATAGCTTATAAACAACACAAATGTATTTCTCCCAGTTCCAGAGGCTGGGAAGTTCAAGATCAAGATGCTGGCAGATTCGCCATCTGGTGCAAGACTGCATACTGGTTCATAGATGGCTGTCTTTCCCCTGTGTTCTCACATGGCAGAAGGGGTGAGAGATCTGTCTAGAGTCTCATTCAGAAGGTCAGCGATTCCATTCATGAGGATTTCACTGCCATGATTGAATCACCCCACAAAGGCCCCACGTCCAAATACTATCAAGTGGGCAACTAGGTTCCAACATTGGAAGTTTGAGGGGACACAAACATGTAGTCTGGCAGAGAGAGGTAGTGTAAGATCATGGTTAAGAATCCAGACTGAAGCCAGGCCCCCTTGCTTTCTATTCTGGCTCTGTTCCTGCCAATTGTGCAAAATTGTACTGTTACTTAACCTCTGGTTTCCCCATCTGAAAAGTGGGGCTTTTAATAACACCCTTGTAACACTCCCCACCAGCCCAAAGACAGGTGAGAAATAAGTGCTCATGAGTATAAGCCATTGGGATTTTGCAGGTATTTGTTACACAGCACATAACTAACTGATAGAAGCTCATGGTAGGCACTCAACAAACATTGCTTTAATGAAGAACTTCACATGTTACCTGAAGACTGGTTCCAGAGAGAGCCCAAAGAGGAAGCTCAAAGTATAACCACAGCACTGGGGTTTTATTCATTGAACAGGCTGTTTTTGGAGTCCTAGCTGTGCTGGAAGCTGGCCTTTGTCCTCAGAGCTCACAGTTTTGGTAAGGAAAGATTTGTAAACAAGTAATTACAAGGCAAAGTGCCACTTGCTATAATGAAAGTGTGCAGAAAGAGGACGGGGGGGGGGAGCGGGTCTTTTAGATATGGTGTGAAGAGCTGGGCTAGAAGATGGGGATGGTTCCTAGTGAGAAGGATGGGGATTCAAAGCTACGAAATTAGGCCGAACCCAAGGTGGGAAGGGCCTTGAGGGCTTGAGAAAGGATCTGAATGCCATTCTTAGGAAACTAATAGGATTTGGGGCAGAAGAATGCCGTGTTCAGGTTTGTGTTTGGGGAAATAACTCTGGAGTTGATATGGAAGATGACAAAGGCTCCCGCTGCAGAGCCGCTGATGTGGGGCTGCTTAAATCCTCCCTCCTGTAGGTCAGGATTGATCTAGGGGCAGCTTCTGGGGACTGGATTGATCTGGTGGCCACACAGCCCCAGACAAGGAAAGAGGGGAAGTACAGGGGTTGATAATCAGAAAAAATCATTTCCCCCAACTCCCCTGCTAGAAATTGTACCAGTTAGGAAGACAGTTGGCTACCAGTAGCTGGAAACCTGGTTAGAGAGGTTTAACTACACAGGGGAGTCTTTTTCCCATAACAAGGAATCAGGAGGTGGTGCTTGTAACATTGCTTTCTTAACTCAACGGCTCTGAGATTCTTTGGGTCTTTTCCTTATGGCTGTTACAACTCTAGATATCTTGGTCACATTCAAGGGAAAAGAGACACAGAGAGATGGACAGGGAGGGGGACATGCAAATTGAATATCTTTTTTTAATCAGGAAAGCAGAAGCTTGACTTGACATGCACACACACGCACACACACACACACACACACACACACACACACATGCATGAGGACTGTATCTTCTGGTCCAATCCTGGTTGCAGGGGCACTGGGAATAGACAAACAGGATTGTCATGCCTGCCTTAGACCAACCATGAATTCTGTTCTTGGGGCTAGTTTCATTTCTTTTCTTTTCTTTTCTTTTTTTTTTTTTTTAAGATTTTATTTATTTATTTGAGAGACAGAGAGAGAACGAGTGGGGGGAAGGGAAGAGAGAGGGAGAAGCAGGCTCCCCACTGAGCAGGGAGCCCAATGTGGGGCTTGCTTCGGGGATCCCGAGATCATAACCTGAGCTGAAGGCAGACGTTTAACCACCCAGGTGCCCCCAGGTGCATTTCTATCTCCAACAAATTAAGTTTGTTAGTAAGGAAGAAGGAAAAATCGATGTTGGTAAATAAATGCAGAGTCTGCTACAGGGACTCAGGCACATCCTCAAGACATAGCCTAAAATGATGTGTTTTCTTCTGGTTTTCTCTTTTGTTTTGTTTTCTGAAATGGAGCTTCCGGCAGGTGACAGGGCAAGGATTCAGAATCTCTGCCTTCTGGACTCGGCACTGTGAAGTCCTCTTGGTGCCCGGCTCCCGTTCCAGGCCCTCACCTCAGTGGGTCCCAGTTTGCCCTCATCGCCCTTCAAAGCAGATCCAACCCCTGTGTTGGGGGCAGTGACCAGTGCTAAGCTAGTGGGGAGGGCTCCATGGGTCACTGGGAGGACCACTGCTGAATTTCTTGAGGGCCTTTCCGGAGCCGAGCTGGAGCAGGCACTGGAGTCTGATGTTTTAGTAGCCGACAGAACTCCTAGAGAGCCATAAACTCTCTTGCTGGTTTCCCCACATAATAAGCACATAGTGCACTTACCCTGGGTGAGGGGGACCTGGATTCTTCTAAAGTCCAATCTGGTGGCTCTTTCGGTCAGGAGAAGCTGAGTTGTGCTGTGATAACCAACAGGCTTAAAAGTGTAATGGCTTAAAGACATAGTTTATTTCTTGTTCATTGTAAATATCCACATGAATCCACTGGGGGCTCCATTCCATTTCTCCCCGCTATGGGATGCAGGCTGATGGAGCAGCCGCCATTTTGAACTTAATGGTTGCTGGGACAGAGGGAAAGAAAAGATCTGGAGGGTCTCACAGCAGCATTTCAATGCTCTAATTTGGGAGAGACTCCAATAATTTCTACTCAAAGCTCCCTCGTGAGGACAAATCACATGACCCCACCCAACCACAGAGGGGCCCAGAGGTGTGATGTTGCCATGTGCCTGGAAGAGAGATAGCAGGAAATATTTAGTGAGCCATGTTCATGATGACTACAGTAATTTTGGGAAAGTTGCCTAATTTCTCCAGGTCTCCTTTATTTCATCTAAAAGTAGTGTTTCTAAGGGGAAAACTGGGTATGGTCAAAGTACTCTTATAATCCCTTTAGCCACTGGATATCCATAGGCAAAAAAAAAAAAAAAAAAAAGAACTTCAACTTAACCTCACACACTATACAGAAATTAACTCAAAAATGGATCATAGATTTAACTGCACTTGAACCCAAACTATAAAACTTGAAAAAAACATAGGATCTAGGCCTGTGCATGATCCACAAAAGGAAACATTAATAAACTGGACCTCATTAAAATGAAAACGTCTTGCTCTGCAGAAGATCCCACTGACAGTGTCAAAGACACAAAGTTACACAAAGTTACATGTGATAAAATTGCCAAGAGCCACATACACAAATAAATACATGTATATCTGGTACATTCTAAAGATTGTACCACTGTGGGTTTCCTGGGTTCGAGATTCTACTATGGTAACACATGATCTTAACCATCAGGGAGGCTCAGCGAAGGATGCATGGCACCTCCTTGCACATTTCTTTGCACTTTCCTGAAAATTTATAATAATTTCAAAATAAGACAAAAAAAAGTCAGCCACCCATAAAGAAATGTGCTCTGGGAGCCATAGTATCCATAACATCCTTCTATTTAAGAGCCACTCGTTCATCTGTAAGATGCTCCCAATATGGTGGCTTCTGGGATGGGCGCGTCAGTATTGGGAACGCACAACAGAGCCACCAGAATCGTTACGACTACCATTTCTTTCTCCCTGCCTCTTTGTTTTATGGCGTTCACAGGTCTACAGCTTTTTATGGGAAACCCTTGGGGCCAGGAAGTTTGAAGTTTATTTTCTAGGGGGGTTAGAAAAGTAATATGTGCTGCGGCATGTAGCCTGTAACTCATCCCCACCAGCAGGGTGGGGGGCAGCCTCCCTTACCAAGCACCCTAACATTCATAGTCATTGTATGGCAGTGAACATGTATTGCAGTACAACGCATTGAATGCATTGTGTGAACATTCCCAGGAAATGGGATACGCACAGACTAAAATGGTCAAGTGGCAGTTCAAGTCACCAAACGAGCCCATCGAGATCCGCTTTAGCCCCACACATGACATACCCCGAGGGGGCGCACACGTTTGGCCAGAGCTTTGCACCTTGGGACAGACAGAGTAGCCACTGTGGAGTGCCACAGGGCGTGGCTGCTGTGACTTCTCCATGTGTGGAGCACTTGGTGACCTGGACTGTGTCCGCAGAGGCTGCTGTGCTCAGGGTGTGAGTGACCCCGCCCCCCGAAGGTCCATGACCAGTGCCCGAGTGGGGGGCTCTCAAGTGCCTCTTCCTGGCCCTAAGACGTCGCCCCGTCCAGTACAGGCCGGTAGTGGGGGTCACAGGCCCAGGAGGAGAGGCACTTTGCCTGCTCCCCAGCTTGCTCACCGTCTCCTCAGGTGGCTGGAGCTGGGGCCGGAGCTGCGACGGTCTGCAGGGGAGCCCCACCAGTGCCTTCTCACAGATGAATGAACGGAGGCCCAGAGAGGGTGAGTGACTTGTGTAGACTCACACAGCTAGCCAGGGAACTGAGATGGGGGCTGGGGGGGGGGCGGTTCAGACAGGGACAG
This sequence comes from Meles meles, assembly GCF_922984935.1. Lineage (NCBI taxonomy): Eukaryota > Metazoa > Chordata > Mammalia > Carnivora > Mustelidae > Meles > Meles meles. The sequence goes on along the minus strand of NC_060080.1, from coordinate 40,143,639 downwards.
AGGTGCTGGGGGCATGTGTAAAAGCTGGGACTAGATAAGTCTCCCACCCCGGCGCAAGACCTCAGAAAAGACCTCTAGCAGCCTGCTGGCAAGGGAACGCCCCCACCCCCAGCACATCTGAGAGGTCCCCCCACCTTCCAGGCGTGGGGGCGGTGTGTGGGGGGATAGAGGGTCATTAAGCAGCACCTGGCATCCCCCATTTAGTGCACTCCGTCCCCAGGGGTGCTGGTGGGCACTGCCGGCCCAGGCGGTAAGCCTGGCAGGGGGTGTGTGGGCACCCCCGACCCCCCAGGCGGCCCCCGCGGGCGCCCCGTCCCTGTGTGGGCTGCTTTGACTCTGTGCCCAAGCCGAGCTTAGGCAAACCACGCCGCACTGGACGCCATTCAAGCTTTTACAGGCCCTCAAATTGAGGCTGGAGCCGGAGAGGAAATACTAAAATCCTGTGTACACAACTCTGTCTACGCGTGCCGGGCTCCAGCAGAATCAGGCGCACAGGGCACGCATTTGTGCTGTTCGAAGGCTCCGCTCCTTCCGCCTCTCTGTTTCTAAGGGGATCCCTGATGTGCCGCCCAAATCCAGGGCTCCTGGGCATGGGCCCAGTGAGGACGGAAGGGTATGGGACTGTATTTCTCTCCTACCCACAGGGCCCCAGCACACAGATCTGGGCTCAGAATCCCTGTGATCCTTAAGCCACACATGCTGCGTGGCAGTGCAGGCCCCTGGCCCCTCGTGCCCAGCAGAGAGAGGCCGCTTAGAGGTCCTTCCAGCCTGGCCCTCGGAACCAGGCAGACCTGGGTGGGAAGAAGGGTCACCCCAGGCGATGGGCCCTGGCCTCCCTTTCTGCATCTGTAGGATGGGCCCAGTCGTGGTAAGCATCCTCAGGTTTCCTGTGAAGACTCAAGAGATGAGGTTGATAGGGAGGGAAACAGCCTAGAGTCTGACCCATCATAGGTGCTTACTAAATGGTAGCCATTGTTATTATTTGTGTGGAATAATAGTAAGAGCACCATTGAGATCCGGGTAAACTCTAAGTGCTGTGTACAGTTTTCATTTTGTGGGGGAGAGACTAGAACCCCAAGGAACAGAATGACTTACCTAAGGTCCCACAGCCAGTGATTGACTGGGTCAGGCTTTGAACCCAGGCAGTCTCTTCCAGAATCTTAGGCGCTTTGCTGCCCCCTTTGAACTGCTGGTGGGCCCTATGTGACTATGGCTTCCTCTGCCTGGCCTGAAGCTCCCGCACTTGGCCCCCAGTTTACCCTAATGGTTTCATCCCTGCCAAGCATTCTCAAGCACTTCTCCTGCCCCTGGCCAGTCATCCCCCTCGGCTTCTGAACCAAGGCTCCCCCTCCCAGCTCGCAGCCCAGGCTCAGCCCTTTCTAGTGCAAAGGTCTGTCTGCTGCCTGGGCCTTTGGTCCTCCCAGATCACGCCCTCCAGAGAGATCTACTCCCTCTCGGAGCCACCCCAACCCTACCTCTAACCCTCCCCACCGCACCTTCAGGTCTCCCATCCCCTTGAACCTTGGGCCACTGGGTGTGTGGATATATTTGTTACCCTTGTTTTGGTCCCTCATTAAGATTTCTGCAGGTCTGGCCCAGTCTCCTAGGCAGAGCAGGGTCTTCCATTTGGGGAAATTGAATTTTTTACCAATGGCAACTCTAGGCTGATGGGTGACATCAGACTGATGTCCTACATGAGGGAAGGAATAGAGGGACCCAAGTCCACTTGCTTTGGAGAGGTGGGGGACAAGATGGGCATCAGCCCCATGTTCCTGGCATCTGCTACCAGACCAAGAAATATCCAGAACAATGAGAGCATGGTCTGAGCTCCCCTGCCCACAGGTGTTTGTGGGGTCCTGCCCACCCCTGCCTCTCCCTCCCCCTTAATTTTCCTGTTGTCAGGGCCTCTCAGGAGCCCTGCTTATTCTCCGGTAAGGACAGATGCCTCACAGGGGTCTGAGCTCCTTCTGGCTGGGCTCCCCCACACAAGCAGCCCCCAGAGGGCATCTGTTTTCCAGCCTGTCCTCAGCCTGAACCGAGCTGACCTGCACCTGCCTAGGGAGTCTTCCAGATTTCTGCAAGCGCCCCCACCCTGCTTCCCACAAACAGCCCGAGCTCCCAGTGCCGACACTCAAGAGCTCCACGATGCTGTGGAGATCGCGTGGCTTTGGAATCTGGAGGCCTGGTTTCAGTCCCGGCGGTGGTTCCATGAAGTCTTGGGCACGTCCTTTAGTATCTCCTGAGCCCCAGTTTCCCCGTGGGAGCGATGGCAGTTGTCTCATTTCTTTGATAATATGTGGCCTGAGAGGATGAGAGGGCCTGGCTGAAGTGTTCGCTGTTTAAGTTGGAGTCACAGCACTGGGGTGACCCAGGAGCTCCCAGTGGTCTGGGAGCCAAGCCAGAGGGGATGACCCTGTGACCCGGCCCCTGCTGTGAGAAGGCAGGAGTTGCTCCCCTGTGGCACTCACAGCAGAGTGCTCCCTCCTCCCATGGGGGACCAGAGGGGGTGGTTCTTCCTGAGTACCTCTCAGCTTTGACCCTTAAGGCTGGTGTCCATGTATGGGGCAAACCTGCTGCAAGTTTGGGGGTGCCACGGGTGCCATGTGGGGACCCCCCTGAGGCCTGGCAGAGCTGCAGTGGTGCTCTGTGAGTGCAGACTGGTTCGGGACCACACATGAGCCACCCCGAGGGCTTCCAAACAGGGCACAGGGCTGAGGGGCTGAGGACCTGTGGGTGGGAGAAACTGGATGCCTGTCACCTTCGCCAACAGGCTGTTGAGGCCCAAGGGTCCCGGCGTCTGGACCGCTTGCTCCCCTGAGAGGGGGATGGACACTGGATGCCCCATCCTGCTCCATCCAGCCCCGAGAACCTGCGGCCTCCTGGTGCAGGTCCCCGGCGGAGCACCGTCTGCATGGCACGAGAGTGCCCTCTGCTGGCCATGCTGGGCTGCCACGGGCTTCTGGAGGCCAGGGCCAGGGGGACCTCATGCCCACATGCACAGTGCCTCCATAGCCCCTCAGCTGGGAGGCCTGGGAGAAAGCCCAGTAGGTGGGAAGCTCATTCCCATTTTACAGCTGAGGAAACTGAGGGCTGGAGAAGCAAAATAAGGTGCTTAGGAGGCCACAGCTATTGAATGGCTGAGTCAGACCCATCCTTCCACGCTTTCTCCCACTCCAGCGAGACTCGTCTTGTGTGAATGTAACAGCGCTCAGGCATGCTGGAAATTCCACTCTTTCTTCATTATTATTTCATTAAAATCGAATTATTTATTATTTGTTTCATTAAAATCAAATTAGATCTGACTCCACCTCTGCCAGGATGGCAGAAACATGCAATTCTTTCTTGCTTTTGGAAATAGAAGAGGGGCTCTTCCTCCCCAGGCCCGTGCAAGAGGCCGGAGCCTGATGTGATGCTGGAAATGGGAGGAGGGCAGGGAGGCTCTGTGGCTTCCCTGCCAAGGCTGGCAGCCCTGGGGCCCGGGCCCGTGCTCACTCCCTCCCCTGCTGCCCTACACAGCCGGCTCTGCCACCTGAGGTCCTGTCCCCTCCATGGGGGCAGGGGACACTGAGATCCTGGCCACGGGGTTCTCCCAAAGCCCCTTCTTCTCCTCTCCCCAACTCCCACCCATTCCTCTTAAATTACTCGAGATCCTGAAAATAAAAGTGGGAAAGACAGGTTGAATAAGGAGAGGAAAATCTATCAAAAAAAAAAAAAAGAATAGCAAATGATAATCTCAGGACAAGGGCCTGCTTCTCTAAAATCAGCTGGGTAGCAACATAGGCCTGTGGGAAAATGCTATGTCCTTGGAGTGACCTTCATCCTTGGACAGTGAGTAGGTTGGTTGAATCCAGTGGAAGAAGCCTGGGGGAAGGAGTTGGGCATGGGGAATGGAGCATGCTGACTCCTCAAGGAAATCCATAAAAGTTAAAAAAGAGGTTATGGGAAAGTGGTGAAGGCATGAACATCTAGGGAGCCTGGGTTCTGGGTTGCAAAGCCACTGCTGTCTGAAAGGAATAAACATGGGGTCCCCTGTTGTCATCTCAAGTATGCAGTGGGCCTGGAAGGTCGAACTGTGGCCCTGGGGACTCTGCCTCACCCAGATACACAATCCTCAGTCTTGACTCTGACCCAGAAACATCCACATCTGGGCCATAAACAGCCAGCCCGGGGTCACCATGTCCCTGAGGGTGGCAGCCTTGACCTTCTGGAGATGCATCTGTGTCTTTGAGGGCCCTTTCCTAACCTGGCAAGTTCAGGTTTAAACATGGAGATGAGGAAGCCAATGAAGCTGTTACAGTCAAACTGTCATGTTAAGTTTAGGAGTAACCTGTGTATAGTTGCTTCCTTAAAATATTGTAATTTACGAGAATCTGGCATAGTAAAAACTGACATATTAGCCTGATGCTTCCAGGTTTAGATGTGTGATAAATATAGACTTGTGATTTAAAGTTGGAAGGGAGAAAAAATTTTGACTTTATTTTTTGTGACTACTAATAGGATTTTAAAGAAAACTGGTGTTTCACTATGTTACTACATTCTAATTTTTCCTTCTTTTCTTTCACTATGTTAATACATTTTATTTCTTAGGCACATAAGAATTTATTACTTGCTTGTTAGAGTCATTAATTTGCTTTGTTAGGCAACCGCGGTGCTTACAAAGGAAATGTAATATATTAAATTTATAAATGTAGTTCAGAGTGTTTAGAGGAATTTAATTAAGTTTACAGATGATCTCTAAATGGAGCTTAGGGTCTTCAAGTTGAGTTAATAGATCATTAATCAAAGAAAATTGAAGGTCACTGTTCTTATCTTGCCATTTTTATAAACAGAATAACAAGATTTATAAACTGAGCGTAACAGCTTAAGGATAACTAGGTTATTTCTATTTTAATGAAAGGAACATTAATTTAAAACCTAAGTAAGTGTAAGTAGTCCTTTCTGGACTGCCCTCCAACATAAAAAAAATAATTCACAGTGACAGCTATTCATGCTAATAGCTAACGTTTATGGGGTGCTTTACCCTGATTATCTCATTTAATCTTCCATTCCAGATGGGAGACACTGGGAGGGCAGGAATTTGCTCAAGGCTGTGCAGTTAGGAAGTAGTACAAGATAGACGTGGGTTGGCTCTTTGACTCCAGAGACTACGCAATCAACCACAGCTCTGGATGACCCAGGGGTTTCTAGGATTTGCACTGAGCTCCGTGGAGAATGGGCTCACTTTCCCTAACTTATACGAGTATCCACTCCCCTCCCCACTGTGCCCAACCACTTCAACGCTCACCAGAAATGGGGAGGGGACTTCTGAGTGCCTGGATTTGAACCCCAAAATACCATTTGTAGGACCGCCACATATTCGTGTCCTACAACACACATCATCTGATACCAACCAAGCCCTCGTGACCAGTTACAGGCCTGAAGTATGGGAGCTCGCATATGTTCTTTCTTGTTGTATGCATTTGACATCTTCCCTTGCTGTCTTTCCCCTAACGATTTACATGAAAAGTGTTGGTTCACATTTCAATACGGTTCCTAGGCAACAAAGTTCAGGTGGGATGGGGGACTGAATTTTAAGAGGAATTGACCTTGCCCAGAGAAGGAGGCTGTGACTAGTGGGACTTGGTGTCAACTATTTTGCAGACAGAATGAGTGAGCTTGTCCTCATTTGTATGAGTAATGGTTGCATCCTTTCTAGGTTTGCCATGAGGATTAGAATAATGTTTGTGAAGTGCCTCGCCCAGGACTCAGTAGACTTTTATGGCTGGTAGGCACCGTTTCAATGCTATTCTGTCTGCCTGATCTTATAAACCACCAAAATGCCCTGGAAATTCTGACTGGTTGGTATTTCTTTTAGGTTCCTGGACCCAATTCCAACACTGTGGAGTGGTGGGGGGGGGGTGAGTCCCCCCCCCCCCCAACATGACATGAAGCAATTCTCAGAGATCAAGAACACAACTCAATTCCAATATGATCTCCTCGGAGACTGCCTCTGATTCCACTGGTTAAGGGCTCAGTTCTACAAGACTGTCCTCTACCCCCACTTCAGATGCCAGGCCCGAGCCCCCGGCTGTTGCCAGTTCTTCTGACCAAACTTGCTATGGACAGGAGGTTCCAAAAATCTCCTCCTTGCGTTCACTTAATCTGCTAGTGTGGCCCTTAGAACTCAGGGCAACACAATGACCGGTTTATTATTTTTTTTATTTTTATTTTTTAAGATTTTATTTATTTATTTGACAGATCACAAGTAGGCAGAGAGGCAGGCAGAGAGAGAGAGAGGAGGAAGCAGGCTCCCCGCTGAGCAGAGATCCTGATGTGGAGCTCCATCCCAGGACCCCGAGATCACGACCTGAGCCAAAGGCAGAGGCTTAACCCACTGAGCCACCCAGGTGCTCCCACAATGACCGGTTTATTAAAGGATGTGGTAGGTACATATCAAAGGGCGAGACACAGGCAAAGGGGCAGAGCCTCCATGTCCTTCCAGGACAGCCAACAGCCCCAGTCTCCAGCTGTTCACCAACCCAGAAGCTCTCTCAATCCCGTGTCTGGCATCAGAATGACCAAATATTTATTTTCTATAAATCGCTATGTAGCAGCATCCTACCCGCACATTGAAAATAAGGTGCCCAGAGCCTTCTCATGCTTATGCCCCAGGATCTTCAGAGTTTGTGAACCCTCTTTCAGAATGCCATATGTGAACACCAAGGCTGTTGTCTGTCCCTGGTACCGGGGCCACAGACCCAGGGTCCCCTAAAAAATTCCTTCCTTCTTCTCTGTCCCTATTTCTAGCCCATCTTTATTTTCCATATTTCAAGGGCAACCTTTTTGCTCTCCATCATACACGGACATTTCATCTATGTGCATTTCCAAGGGCGGCCAGGAGGGGCTGTCTACACTTTCCCACATATTTAACTCCTTCTGGCTCAAGAAAGCACATCTGGGGGACTCCTGTTTCAGCTCCACCGTGTAAAGAGTCTGGAAGTTGTCACTCCCATCCGGACACGAAAAAAAGCTAAACAAACTGACAGATGGAGGAGGAAGAAAACCAGTAAATATAGAGCCGAACCGAACCACACTATCCACTTTTCATTGTCTGGGTCTTTGACATTTAGGAAATATTCCATCCAGTATGAGCACAAGGCACATTCTATTCCATTTCACGTCAAACGTTCACCAAGGGTTTGTGTCGTCTCCCCGAGATTCATACGGGGAAGCCCTAATCCCCAGTGTGGCTAAATTTGGAGATGGACCCTCTAAGGAAGTAATTAAGATTAATGAGATAATGATGAGGCTCTGATCTGATACACTGAGTGTCCTTATGAGAACAGATGTCATGTGAGCACGCGGCAAGACGGCAAACCTCGGGAGGCCAAGGGGAGAGCCCACACCGGACACCTGCCCTGTGGGTCTCGGTCCTCCAGTCTCCAGACGTGTGAGGGAATATTTCTGTTGTTGAAGCCACTCGGTCTATGGTATTGCGTTAGAGCAGCCCAAGCAGACTAAGACACCAAGGTAGATGACGGTCTGGGCAATAAAACACACCTTAGCAAATGATAAAAAATAGAAACCATACAAAGTATGGTTTCAGACTACAGTGAAATTAGAGCCAGTACAAGTGAAGACCCTGGACCCTAAGTTCCACTCACTTAAGGCAAATCTCCTTTCGATGGTGACCGCACTTCAGGTAGGAGAAGTCAGTCTCCCTGTGTGTGGCTGTCCTTGGCAAACCTCTCTCTCTCTCTCTCTCTCATTCTGTGTGTGTGTGTGTGTGTGTGTGTGTGTGTGTGTGTGTGACACTATGAGGATCTGATGAGGCACCTAATCCAGGCTTCAGGGTCTAGCCAGGTCTGCTGCTGGATTTGGTGGTCGGACAACAGAAATTTCTGTAGCCAGGAAAAGAGAAGTGGCAGTTGGCTCTTGGGATGGTCCTGGAGAGACATTAGAATCTTTCCTCTGGCCTCATGCAGACAAGTGCATGCAGACTTGTGCACAGAGTCCTTCCTCGGCTAGGGGACATGATGCGACCTCCACTGACCTCGCAGGTGAGTGTCCGCTCAGCCTCAGAGTGAGCCAGATTCCCAAGGTCTTCCCTTAGCAGTGGGGTTGTGTCCTGCTGTGGCTGCGGGATTAGCTATATGTCATCTTTGAGGCTCCCGAATTCTCTTTAGAAGTGGAACCTGGAGGGTTTTTGTGGTTGTTGTTGTTGTTGTTGTTGTTTTTACCAATGAGACATCCCTCTTCACCTCTGGAGAGCAGAGTCCACACCAAGGGAGGGGGACTGGTGTCAAATAAGGATGATGTTGGAAGGATCTGGCAGTGGAGTTAACACCCTTGACGTTGAATCTGTTGAAGCAATATAGTAATTTTATGACACTTATGCAGTCATTTTTTTTCAACATGAGATGCAGGAAAATCTTGCTTTCAGATTACTTATGTCAAGGTTCATACAAATTAGTAAAATTTCTAAAGCGTAGCATTTTAAATCTGACATTACTAATTTATATAAATATGGAGCATCAGACCCCTAAAAAAAAAGTGCAGTCTGGTCCAGGCAGCCGAAGGGACAGCTGGACCCATGCTTGGGGTGAGGTGGGGTGCGAGGCTGGGAAATTGGCTACAGCTGGAGGCAAGGCGAGCTGAGCATCTCTGATGCTTGACCTTGAGCACCTGAATGGCCACTGAGGGATGTCCTGGTTTCTGAGAAGGCTCCTGAACCACTAGCTTTAGTGTTTTCAGAAGGATGAAGAAAATATGAAGGGGTGCCTGGGTGGCTCAGTGGGTTAAGCCTTTGCTTTCAGCTTGGGTCATTATCTCAGGGTCCTGGGATCGAGTCCCGAGTTGGGCTCTCTGCTTGGCGGGGAGCCTGCTTCCCCCTCTCTCTCTGCCTGCCTCTCTGCCTGCTTATGATCTCTCTCTCTCTGTTAAATAAATAAATAAGATCTTTAAAAAAAAAGAAAATATGAATAAGACTATTTAATGGCTTTATTAAGGTTTAATTCATAGGCCATATTATACTCATCTATTTGAAGTGTACGATTCAGTAGTGTTTAGTATATTCATAGACTTGTGTATTCCTTCATTACCATAATTAATTGTAGAATATTTTCATCACTCAAAGCATAAAACCTAGCCCCCCTGAGCCATCACTTCCCAATCCCTCCCTATCGTCCCAACTCCAGGCAAACATTAATCTACATTTTATCTCTATCGATTTGCCTATTCTACACATCTCATATAAATTGAGTCATAGACTATATGGTCCTTTTAGACGGCTTCTCCTAGTATGTTTTCAAGGTCCACCCATGTTGTATCACTAACTCGTTCCTCACTCCTTTTTGTGGCTAAATAATATTCTAGCGTATGGCTATGCCATAAGTTATTCATCTGTTCATTAGTTGCTAGAAGTTGGGTTATTTCCATGTTTTGGCTGACATGAATAATGCTGCTGTGAACATCCACGTAGAGGTTTTTGTATGGACCTACGTTTTCATTCCCCTTGCATGTGCACTTGGAATGAAACTGCTGGGTCATATATGGTAACTCTGTGTAACCATGTGAGGACCTGCCTGACTGTGTTCCAAAATGGCCACACCATTTTATACTTACATCAGCCATGAGGGTTCCACTTGATCTCCATCCTTGCCAATACTCATTATTATCTTTGTAATAATAATAATTTTGAATTATTATTATTGTTATTGTTATTACAGTCATCCTAGTGGGTATGAAGAGACATCTCATCCTGGTTTTGATCTGTATTTTTCTGATGGCTGGTGCTACCAAGCATTTCTTCATATGTTTATTGGCCATTTGTATATCCTCTTTAGAGAAAGGTCTATTCAGATCCTTTTGCCCTTTTTAAAATCGGGCTATTTGTCTTTTTATTACTGAGTTGTAATCATTCTTTACATACTCTAGCTGTAAGTCCATTATTGAATATACATTTGTAAAATGTTGAATAAATGTAAATGTATTTCCATTCACATAAAATGTAAAATATTGCATATATATTTGTAAAAATGTCCTCCTATCCTATAGGTTGTCTTCTCACTTTCTTGATAGTGTCCTTTGAAACATAAGTTAATTTATGATCATATCCAGTTTATCCTTTTTTTTTCTTTTGTTGTTCATGTATTTGATTTCTTATCTAAGAAGCCAGTGTCAAGTCCAAGGTCAAAAAGATTTATCCTCATGTTTTCTCCTATAGGTTTTGTTGTGTTAGCTCTTATATTTAGGCCATTGATGCATTTTTAGTGGGTTTTGTGCATAGTGTGAGGTAGGGCTCTAACTTCATTCTGCTGCATATGGAAATCTTCTGCCCAGTTGTTCTATACAAGATCAAAAGTGGGGTCTTGAAGTCTATTATTGTTGAACTGTCAATATCTCCCCTCAATTCTGTCAGCCTGCCATGAAACCTCATCATGGAATGAGTGAGCTGGGTGAGGATGATTGGGGCCTCAGTATTCTGGGCCTGTCATGTCCAGGGTGCAGCCTCCATCATATGGCTAGGGGCTGGGTAGAAGAAAGGAATCTCCAATGCCTTGGCTACACTCACCTCTTTAATTTAGAGTTGAAGGGGACGAGAAATGCTGATCACCTGTCCCTACTGGTGAGATAAAATAGCTCTTAATCAGCTGCTGAGGGGAGACGAAGCTCGTCTTCTTGGCCACAGTACCTGAAATGGAGCGTCCGTCAAGAGGAGATGGTTGGGGTGGGGAAGGAGGAAGAGAGTGGTGGCTCAAATACTCTTTCTGTTCTTACCGAGTCTTAGCAGATTTTCTTGAAAAAATATTCCTTCGTTTTATGTTCTTAGAATAGTTCTCAGATATTTAAGCTTTTTTTCTTTTCTTTCTTTTTTTTTAAAAAGATTTTATTTATTTATTTATTTGACAGGCAGAGATCACAAGTAGGCAGAGAGAGTCAGGCAGAGACAGAGAGGGAGAAGCAGGCTTCCTGCTGAGCAGAGAGCCTGATGTGGGGCTCCATCCCAGGACCCTGAGATCATGACCTGAGTCGAAGGCAGAGGTTAAAACCTGAGTCACCCAGGCACCTCTCTTTTTTTTTTTTTAAATAGTATTAGCATCTTTGTGTCCCTGGGGAGGAGCTCTGTGCGGCTTCCTGTGCTTTCAGCTTGGAAATGGAACCAAAAATTTTTTAAACATATAAAGAATTCTTGTGAAATTATTAGGAAAAAAAGGAACATGCCCCACAGAAAAATGTGCAAAGAGCAACAGGCAATTTACTTTAGGAAAAATACAAATGGCCAATTGACAGAAAAATATGGACCCTTTGTAGCAGTAAAAGATACTCATTTCAAAATAACATTGTTTTTTATCACATGCTCAGGATTCTCAAAGCCATGTGTGAACAGACATTTTCCCACATGGTTGAGGGGAGTATAAATTGGTGAGACTATTTTAGAAAGCAGTTTGACAATGCACACCAGGATTTTTTAAAAATGTCTGTCCCTGGGGCACCTGGGTGGCTCAGTGAGTTAAACCTCTGCCTTTGGCTCAGGTCATGATCTCGGGGCCTTGGGATCAAGCCCTGCATCAGGCTCTCTGCTCAGTGGGGAGCCTGCTTCCTTCCTCTCTCTCTCTCTCTGCCTGCCTCTCTGCCTACTTGTGATCTCTCTGTCAAATAAATAAATAAAATCTTTAAAAAAAAAATGTGTCCCTTTGACTCAGTGATCCTATTACGAGGAACTTATCCCAAGGAAATTACCGAACAAGAATTCAAATATATATTATTGATAATATTAAAATTTAAACAACTTAATTATCCTTTCTGGAGAGGGTGGTTTAATAATTATGGTGTATTCAAACATGGCCATAAAAAGGATGAGGTAGAGCTATATGAATTAACATTATTAACGGTGGGGGAAGGGACGCTTGGTTGGTTCAGTCATTAAGTGCGTGCCTTTGGCTCAGGTCATGATCCCAGGGTCCTGCTCTGCGGGAAGCCTTCTTGTCCCTGTCCCACTCCCCCTGCTAGTATCCCCTCTTTCACTGTCTTTCTCTCTGTGTGTCAAATAAATGAATAAAACCTTTTTAAAAAATGGTACGGGAGGTCATTACAGAGAAGTATGGTCTATATGATTCTGTCCATAAAATCTAATCAATCTGTAATCATTTATGTATGCATATGCATAGAAAAAAATACCCTGGAGAACATATCTTAAACTCTTAACAGTGCGTACCTCTGGATAGGAACACGTTTGATTTTAATTTTTAAATTTTTGTCTTTCTGAGAGTATTTGTGTTGAAATGGATCTCCAGTGGACATGTGTGACTTGTACCATAAAGAAAAAACGCAAGGTGGGTTTTTTACTGATGACAGGCGGAGGAGTCAGGGGCGGTGCGTAGGCAGAGACCTGCAAATCAGGAAAGTGTCAAGGCAGTGTGGGCCCTGCAGGGTCTGTAGGAGCTCAGTTGCCTCCCAGAACCTCGCTCTTCCAAACCATCCATTTTAGAAGTGACAAAGTTGGATGGAAGAGACACCGCAGAGGGACAGTTCACCTGGCCTGCCCTGGACGGGACTGAGTCATGGCACCTGTGAGGTACCGCCCATCAGAAGGGAAGTTGGTCAGTGGAAGAGCTTCAGTGTTAGGACAACATTTTCAGCCCCCAGAGTGCGAGGTCCAGGCTTAGCCCGGCAGCCAGGGGGGAGGTAACATCCTGAAGGACATACCGGAGGCTTGAGAGGGAGGTCCCACTGCAGACCTGGGAACGGAATAAAAAGAGGTAGCATCAGATCCTTGGGAACGGATGATCTCGCCGGAAGAGATCACAGTGAGAAGGGCACAGAAGAGAGGATGGAGGGCAGAAGCATGGGAGGAGGAAGGCGCGCCGGAGAAGTGGTGAGAGAGTGCGGGAAGACGGGAGGCGCCCTCGCCGCTAACCGGGCTGAGGAGCCCCGGGCCAGACTTCTGAGCACTGCGCTCCACCCTTTGCCCCAGGGACTCGCCTAGAAGCCCAGAGACGAGAGCTGTGCACACACCTCACAGACACTAGGTGGCGCTGTGGTCCACTGTAACGGCCACACATTCCGGGGTTGGCAGTTTTCATTAAAGAGAAATTAAGGGTGTGCAGGGCCCCCACCAATGCTCTGTTTAACAGACGAGAAACCGAGAGAGGGGCTGTGACTTGTCCCAAGGCATATATGGCTGTTGTAGCAGAGGCAGGCTTACCTCCAGCCTCCTGTTTCCTGTCCCACGCTCTCTGCAGTCACACCCCAGAGACAGATCTAGAAAAGCAGCTGGCAGAATCCTGGGTCATGAGGTCCACCAGGCCCAGAATTCCAGCACCACCCACTTTTCTGTCTAGTCCATGGTGAAGTCACTTCCCTGGGTTTTCCCATCCTTTCTCTGTCTCCAGTCCCCCACCCACCACACCCCTCATCCTCTTTCCCCCTGCAGCCACAATGATGTTTTCCGGCATAAGTTGGATCCAGTCACTCCCATTAACATACCTAGTGGCTGCAAAATGCTCTTTACCCTGATGGTCCTTTTAGTCTGGCCTCCAGAAGCTGCACCCTGCGCCTCTACTTGCCTTTTGGATTTGGTCTGATAAAGTTGTTGTGTTGGGTCGTCTCCACATCTTGGCAAATCTGTTCACTCTGCCAGGAACTCTCTTCCCTGCCTTGTTCTGCCCATCATGGCTTTGGTATCATGGCTTTGGTATCGGGTTCCCTGACATCCCCTCGTCTGGTCCATGGTGCCCTTACCCTTTGCTTTAAAACGTGCCTTTGTCACATTTACTTCTTTTAAAAGTCTTCCCCTCTAGATAGAACTCCAGAACTGTAGGACAAGGTCCATTTGGTTTGCAGCCTGTCCATCAGGGTCCAGCTGTGGCTCTCAGAAGGCTTACAGACACGCAGGGGACCATGGTGGCAGAGCAGGTAGGGAGCTGGGGCTAGGTGGCACAGGGCAGTATCTTTAGGACACCCTTGCTGGGTACTAAGATACAGCTGAGAGTGTCTCTTGGGCATGGTGCACAGAGCAGCCACCATTCCAGGATCTGAACAAATGGTGTTCAGGACAGAATGGTCAGCCAGAGCTGCAGAACCACGTGGCCGCCACAAGGGCCATCCGCTGTTAGTTTCACTTCCGTATCCTAAGACCTGGTAGATTTCAGTGCATTTGAAAATAAAGCAACCATTGGATTCTATTTCGGTTGCAAGTTTTGGAAAATGTGGGGGTGTATCTGGAGCAGGTAGATCTCAGCATGGCCTCTGTTCTGACCTGGTCCAAGCTCTCCCAGAGTGGGGACAACAGACCCTGGAACCAGACAATGACAGCAACAGAGAGGGACCCACAAAGGTCATGGTAGACAAGAACCCCACCATACCATACCTGAGGATACATCAACTTGGGGCCGCTTGTTCATAGGATGAACTCTTGAAAATATTTTCCTCTCCTTGCTCTCTTGTAACAAAGTGGGATCCATGGGTCTGAATAGAGGTTTTGTATTTTTCTAAGGCATAGGCAGGAGGGCCAAAGGGCTACTTAAATACAAATTTGTGACGTAAAGGAGATCACGTCTCTACTATGTGAAGACTTCAAAGAGGCTAAAGAAAAGAAAGAATGATCTAAATAAGCTCTTCTTCTATTTCGTATTTCAATTTTAAATAATACTTAAAATCTTATTTTAGGAGTGTTCAAAATTAGACAACAGAAACTGGACCATCCTTTGTTTCTGCAGGAAATTATGACATCTGACAAGTAGAAATGAGGTGGTGGTCTTTGCTCCCTGCCCCTGGCCAGAATCTCTTTGATTGTTAGCTCAATTTTTGTTGTCTTCTTGAAAGGGAAGATTCTTTCTAGTTGGAGGAAAGCCAAATCATTGTTCAATACAGGACATAAGCACGAGGTGGAGATGGACAGAGAGAAGGGAGCAGGGAAGAAAATCAGGATTGGCTTTTTATGGAGAGAGACCTGGGGAAGATTCTGGAAAGACTTTGATGTAGCTGCAGGCTGAGATGAAAGTGGTCAGAAGTCACCCCTTCTAAAAGTGGCTCCAAATGGGGCGCCTGGGTGGCTCAGTGGATTAAGCCGCTGCCTTCGGCTCAGGTCATGATCTCAGGGTCCTGGGATCGAGCCCCACATTGGGCTCTCTGCTCCGCGGGGAGCCTGCTTCCTCCTCTCTCTCTGCCTGCCTCTCTGCCTAGTTGTGATTTCTCTCTGTCAAATAAATAAAATATTAAAAAAAAAAAGTGGCTCCAAATGTCCTGAGATACACACTTTCAAGAAGCACAAAATAGGTCTCTAGGAATGAGTATATAAAATAATAAGTATGGTGATTATATTGTCCAAAGTAAGAATCAGGTCATTTGACCTGTTAATTGAACAGGACAGCTGGAACTGAAACCTCCTACCCCTTCCAGACGAGGAGTGCCCAGTTAGTGTGCATGAAGCCTACAGGAGAGGCTCGTCTGTGAAGCCAGGGTTTGTACTGGACATTTCCTCATTCTCTGTCAATCACCCATGTGCCTAGTGGTGGCTGGGTGGGGAGAGGATGTGAGGTTGGCAAAAGATGGGGGCCTGTCCCTTCTGACCTCTCCTCAGCTCACCCCCAGGGTTTGCAATGCACTCACGTTCTTAAATTGAGGTCAAGCTTGTAAAGTGACATAGATGAGCCACAGGCAAAAGATGGAGAGGGAAAGGCCACAACTGTAACATTCCACTCAACCTTTCATTTTAGGACAAGACTCTTGGTTTGGACTAGAATCTAATTTTGCTTGTTTGGGGGGTGGTGTGCATGTGTGTTGAATCTCAGTCACTCTTCATACGAACATCACACTGGAATAGCAAACCACTCCAGAGCAAAGCCTCAGTCAGGAAGCCTTTTGTCCACCATTATTTTAAAGACAAGAGCACATAACTCAAAATGATCAGATCTTTGGTAATTATGTCTTTTTAAAGTAGGCTTTATCGAGTAAATGATGTATAACAACAACAAAAAAAGGCAGACAAATATGTACATACATACAATGGAGGTATATTATCTTGGTTTCCAAATTCTATAGAATAAACTGACTGCCTTGACTATAAAACATAAACCCTTTGACACAAGATCTTCCCTATTACAGTGTGAAACACCAACCCCTACATCCACACTTTGATACTCTTTGGCAGGTCTTGTGTTCTGAGCATCCCAATTCAATGCCCCACACCTCCAACAGGCGACACTCCAACCCTGGCAGGGTGTGCGAGAATTCAACTCCAGTCTGACACCATCCAATGGAAGACAGCCTTGGACCCCAGAGCTCTTGAGGGGTCAGTCCTACAAGCGCCCTCTCCACTTGTGACACCAGTACCAAGCTCAGATTGTCACCTGGGCTTCCATCTAACTGACTAACAAATTGGAGGTTCCAGTGAACCCCTCCAATTCAGGATGCAAAGCGCCAAGTCCTGGTGGTTATCTCTACTTCTGATCAGCCGGCCAATAAATCAGAGATTTCCAAGGGCCCCTCCTCAGGTTGACTAGTTTACTAGAGCACCTCACAGAACTCAAACATTTTACTTACTAGATGACTGGTTTATTATAAAAGGATAGAACTCAGGAAGACCGAGATGGAAGAGATGCATTGGGCAGGGTATGGGGGGACAGGGCTGGGAGTTTCCATGTCCTCTCTAGGTGAACCACTCTCCCCAGTCTCCATGTGTTTGTCAGCTCAGAAGCTCTCTGAACCCCATCCTTTTGGGGTTTTGCAGAGGCTCCATTACATAGACATGGTTGATTAAGTCGTTGGCCACTGGTGAACGATTGTAATTTTCAGCCCCTCTCTATTCCCCAGAGGCCTGGGGTGGTGGGGTGGGGGGTGGGGTGGAACGGAAATCACTTGGTTGCTTCCTCTGGTGTCCCCATCCTCTGGTGTTTTCCAAAAGGCATTTCATTAACATAACACAAAACATCTTAATCATTCTCAACACTTGGGAAATTCCAAGGCTCTGGAGAGTGGTATGTCAGAAATGGAGATAAAGATCTCCATATACTTCTTATGATCAGTCACAACAATACAGCAGGTCTTTGAAAAGATAAGGCACACCTCTTTTGGAAGCCTCAGCAATAAGATGGTTTTCCGCAATGTATGGATATGTATATAGCCACTAAGCAGGCCTATTCAGCTTCTGGCATATTCTTTTAAGATTCATTTAAGTCACTAAGACAATTACATATAGAAAAAGTGATGTGTTCATTTACTGCTTTGGTTACCTGTGTTCTAGAATAGAATAGGCAAGGCCTTGTTACAGGCGTTATGGATGGAATAAAGTACAAAATTTTGTCACTAGAGTTCATCCCTTAATAACAGAGGTCCTCTCGAATTCTCATTGCTTTAGAGCTAATAGTTTCTTCCCAACCCAAATGAGCCAGGCTGATAGGATATCTTGATATGTTAACCAGCCCATTCAAAATGACTTTTGCATCTGACTCTTGTCCCTAATTGCCTTCAACCGGCCCTCACTGCCTTGCAGTCCTCTGTCACCTGTCACATTCATGCTACTGCCTGGTAGTGTAGCATGGTCTTTCCTGTCAAGGACCTAATCAACGTTTTAAATGAACTCATTGTTTTAAATATCAATTTTTCTTGGAACCAATTTTCTTCAAGAAGTTAAAAAAACTAAGTCAGGTAACAGGAGAGTGAAAATATATTGCTTTTAGAAATTACAGATTTCTGGTGTATAATCCGTTACGAGCATTGCTTCTGTGGAGTAGCTAGTGAAAATTCGATTTCTTTTATGTTTGCATTTTCTGACAATTCACTTCACTCCTTTTCTAGGCACACAAAGGCCAGCTCAAAACCTGACAGCCCACTTCTTTCCAGAGGAAATTTGTAAACTTGTCTCCCTTCCTACATGTTTCACTGAACAGCTCACTGGAGAGATCTTTTATAAAAAGTTAGAGCCAAATTTCCTAGCCTTTACTTTTTGTTCTACCGTAGTGCTCTAAAGATGGATGCTTTTCTTCTCTGCTCAGTGGATTGAAATTTAATATTGGGAATTGGTCAAATCTAATCATTTCGATAATGAAAGCTGAACTACAAGACTGCAATTTCCTTTGTGGGGGGACGTTAATTTCTAGTCCATGACATGTGAGTCTACATTTAATGAATAGTTCTCCTTCCTAATTTACTTCAGTCTTATATTGAGTGTTGGTTGTAGGTAAATGGAGATAAATACCATGTTTTGAGCACACAGATTCACGCGGCTTCCAATGATCTTGGGAAGTGGAGAAGGACAGAGAAAGATGTGTATTCCGGTGCTCTGTGTCCTGGGACCGGCTTCCCTTTGTCCTTTGTGCTATAGTCTGCGAGGCGAGTGTGTGGTCATCTGGGCGTGCCCTCACAGAGGGTCAGTGCCTGGGGAGAAGGCATTGGTCCCATGGCAGCAAACACAGGCTCCTTTGTTTAAGAGAAGCATTTTGTTACCGCGTGTGAATGGAAGGGAGGCCGCGTGTCACACGGTTCCTGCTGGCTCTGCAAGCTTACTAAAAGCTCACTGCATTCCAAGGGCAACTGTGCTAACTCACAGGAACTAGTCCTTTTCTTCCTTCTCAATGGACTTTACTGAAGGGTCCCAGAGAAAAGATGAAAAGGTAGAACACACTCGGGTTTTGTAAACCTGCCAAGGAGGAGAATAAGTCGCCATTTCTTAATCTTCCTACGTACGATGCTGGGCTAAAAGGGTCTCTTGAGACAGTAACAAGGCCAAGTCAACAATCCCTTTGATAATCAAGTCCCAGAGCACTGGGGTTGGAATATAGCCACAACGAAGTGGTCCTTGGTTTTAGAAATCTTCGCTATCCTGAGGAGACTGGGGCATGACGACTTTTTTTCTTTTACAACTGAGCCTCTGTGTCAGCCACGCAAACTACACTAAGCTCATCCCTGTTCAACATGAGCAGTTGGAGTCAAAAGGCTGGTCTGACAACTTATTTTAACCAATGGGCCCAACAAATGATGACACCCCCCAAATCTGTGAAAACAGACATCGCCAATGCCTTATCGATATATTCTTGGGAAATGAAAACCCCCGTGCCACACAAAAGGAGCTATAAGGAAAGGAAGGGGAATACCTAGAATGCATGAGGTTGTCTAGAAAATCCAATTCAGCTTTGCCTAAAAATATGACCCATGTCATAGGGAGATACTCATCTAGTCCACAGGCATTTTCCTAAGGCCAGCCTAGGTTTCTGGAGACAGTCTGCTCTCTGTAGGAGAGAAAAAGAAAAAAAACAAACCCAAACCATACAACCCACTGAAATTTTCTGTGGCCCAAAGTTCTGGTAAGAGGTATGTTAAAATACAGAACATGCGGAAGCTATCCTCAGTTGCCTCAAAATCAAGGACCACAGCCACGTGAGAGGGATGTGCGTGCACCTACGAAGTCGGAGGGTGACATGAAGCCTGTTATTGGAGCTCCACCTGTGACATCTAGAAGCACCTAGAGGTGGGTTCCCCAAAGGGCGAGTGTGTGGCGTGTGGGGTAAAGGAGGAGGAACTGCAAAGCCTAGGAGGCACTTCTAACACACAGCTGCCACAGTGCTCAAAGTTCTTGAAGACGGTCTCTGATCAACTAGAACCGGCTGGTGGATGCCATGAAAGTTCTCTGAGAAAAGTATGCCTTTTTATGCACTTCCTCCCTGCTGGGAATTCAAAGACGAGAGGCCTGGGAAAAGCCATTTAAGGATGCAACAAGGGATGTACAGAGGAGAGGTGGGCAGAGGCCCAGGCCTGACACGGGCTGGAAGCTACCAGGTGCCGGGCCTGGAGCCACACACTTCCCAGTGGGCCAGCACAGCGTGGCACTTGGGTCCACGTGAGCCCACAGGGAAGTTGTCTAAAGAAGTTCAAACCCTGGCTTCAGTCAAACTGTTTAAAAAAAAAAAAAATTCAGGTTTCAAGTAGACCCTGAAAGACGAGGGGCTGGAGCTGAGGGCTGGGCTGGGGAAGGGCTGGCCTTCCCTGAGTCACAGACAGCCACAGACTATCTTCCCGAGTCTCAAGTTTCAACGCTGTCACTTAGCTGGCAAACATTTCCAAGCATTTTCTTTGAAACAGTATTTTATAAAAGAGAAAGCAAAATCCATAGAAAATGTGAAGTCACCAATCCAGAGAAATACTATTTGGTGATGCCAGAGACTCTGAGCTTGACCCCAGGGCCCCAGAGATCCAAGGGCCCCTGTGCACACGCTGTGATGGGCTCCCTAACCTGCGTGTACTGGGAGAGGGGGGCAGATGCCGAAGACACCAGAGCTGTGGGGGACCAGGACCACAGAAGCAGTGAATGCAGGTGAGAACTGGACAGGGCAGGGAGGGAGCAAAGTAGCTGCTGACCCTCAGATGACCACGACAGAAGGTGGAACAAGCCTGTGTTCTGGGAGGAAGCCACTGGCACTTGAGGTCTCTCCAAGAGTCCCTCACCAGCTGTCTGGGGTGCAGCCCCCTGGCAGGACGAGGCACCGTCTGCTGTCGCTCCCTGCTGGCATCCCCCACTGATATCTCCACCTAGCAGCATCCAAGGACATTTCGGGGAGATTACTGACTTTTCTTTTTTTTTTTTTTTTAAGTGCTCAAATTAAGTAAACTATGAAAACTCCTCAAAAGCTTTTATTCTTTTTTTTTTTTTGACCTGCGCACTACCTGGTACACACTGCCAGGTAGGCATTAAAAAAAAAAAAACTTTTTTTTTTTTTTTAAATAGGCAATTTATAACACTGGGAGGATTTTATTTCAGTGTTTCAGAAAATGTGACTTCTTGGAAAGGGTTTATCCTTCTACAACTCTGGAGGACAGAGATTGTGTGCTAAATTTTATAAGCCACCAATTAACATTTAAGTGCTTTGGAAGGGCAGTAAAAAAAAACAAACAAAAAAACCCTCCCAGGAAATTTAAGAGCTGTCATCATTTTAGGGGAGAGAGTTGCTTCTGTAGCCTAGGGTGGCTTCGTATATTCTGTAGATGCAGAAAATGTCTTCTGTGTCCCTCCCCGGCCAGGGACAGCTAGGACAGCTCCTTTGGTGGATGACAGCAAGTCTTCTGGCAGAAGGCAGACCAACAGAGAGGGGCCGGGAACTTCTCCGACCTGCCCAGGCCTCACGCAGCAGCACAGCTGACCTAGTACCCATGGTTTAGCTCCTGAGCACGTCATCCCGGAAGCGCCTCGGACATGCGTCCCGCCAACAGTGACAGGGAACCAGAACCTGGCATTCAGGGCTCTCATCGAAGGAGTGACCTCCATTCTCCTTCCACTCAGTTACCTGGTATTCTATGTGCAGTAGACATGAACAGAGTTTTTATAAATTAAATAATGTTCTAAAGCACAATAAAACATCATTACATACAAGTCTCTTTGAAAAGTCTTTCCAAGTCAGTTCTCAAAATTATCTTACAAAATGTTGTGCAAAAACACTGACCTCAAATAAATAGTGGGGACAGAGTGGAGAGTGAAACTTGTTTATCGCTTTTTTTAAATTAAAAGTTAAAAACACCAGCTGCACTTCAAAGGATTTGCAGGACGCAGTCATGGAGGAGGCTCTGAAAACCAGCCTTCAGAGTCGGAGCTGCATTGTCAGATGAGGTTTGTTTGTGCTCAGAATTCACAATGGACGCCTCCGCTGAGGTCCTCCACCACACCCTCCTTGACCAGCCTGACGAGGAACCTGGTCTCCGTTGTCACATTATGCATGGTTTGAAAGTTCATGGCAGCCATGCAGAGATTGTCGAAGTAGTGCAAAGGTGTTTTGGGTTGATTGAGGTCATATCCAAAGCCTGCCAAGCTGACTTCATCACACAGGTGCGTGGCCAGGACGACAGCAATGACACCAATGGTGGGCACGTTCTGAAAAAGAGGAAAAGACAAGGCTTAGGGCCATTCACTGCTTTCCAAGTGGCGCGCATGCTCTGTCAGTCACAGACGCTGCCGGGGGGCTGCCATTTTATACAGCGCACAGTTTCATTGATCACAGAATCCTGAAGTCTGAATCTAGACGCTGAAACGTGGTCTGTGATGCGAAAATCTTTGAACACACCACTGAGAGGTGGCCTGGCAGGTCCTCTTGCACCAAACAAAAAATGTGTTCCTTTGTAAGACTTCTACCTCCTGGTCTACTACGTGATGACCAGAACCGCGAAGCAAGTCCATTTCCTTTCTGACATGATGAGTATCTTCATGGAACTAGGAAAGTCCACAGGACTGTCTACCATCCTTCTTGGGACCTGTTTCTGGAGGCCGGCCCTTCCTTGCTGGCTCCTGTGGACGGTCTCTGCCTGAGAAGAGAGCAGACTCCGCTTCTGCCAGCAAAGACCGCGCTCACTTCTCACCTCCAGCTATATCCCACCGAAGTCCCTCCTTTGCTTTCCTGGCAAATAACGCTTCTAGGCCATTTTCACATAGACAGCTGCTAAGCCAGTTTCTGCCCACCCTCTGGGTGGGCAATTTTTAGGCCCAAATGAAGGGTTTCCACATTTGTTCCTTCTAAAATGTATCCTACTAACTGTATCCTAATGTGCCAAATGTCTGAACGTTCTGGATTCTGATATTACCACTCCCTCCCTCACATCTGCTAGCTTGCCCCTTGCCAATCTGGAATGGTGCTTTCTGGATCTCTGTCCCAGTCTTGGGCAAAATCGGTACACAGGGCAGAGAGAAGTACAGAAGGCCCTACAGCAGTCGAAGCACTCCGTGAAGGCCACCGGTTACCTACAATGACACTTGGTTGCATAGTTTTTCATGTGTAAATGTACCCGCTTTGTTCATCCTACTTGAGTCAGTGGCTTCCAGAAACAACTCTCCTTTTCCCTCAACTGGAACAACAGTGAACCCTTCAGGGTTGATCGTTAAAATGGATTAAGGAAGCTCTATGGAACTCATCATTTGTTCATAGCCACCTTCTGCTCCTTGATGTGTGGCATCTGCATCACTCGTTAAAAGAAACTCAACAGTTGCTGAAGACAAGAGAAATTAACCCAGGGGCACCTGGGGGGCTCAGTGGGTTAAAGCCTCTGCCTACGGCTCAGGTCATGATCCCAGGGTCCTAGGATCAAGCCCCAAATCGGGCTCTCTGCTCGGCAGGGAGCCTGCTTCCCTTCCTCCCTCTCTGCCTGCCTCTCTGCCTACTCTAATCTGTCTGTCAAATAAATAAATAAAATCTTAAAAAAAAAAAAAAAAAGAAGTTAACCCAAAGGAAGATGTCTTCCTGTTTAGCCACAGGACCCTAAAGTAGTATCCTCTCTTACCTGTGGCGGGCTCTGTACCTAGCCCACCGGGAAGAATCAATCAGTGTTTCTAGAAGGAGCATGTGAAATCAGCTGCACAGAGGGGCCATGTATGGAGAGAAGCTCAGAAGCCATGAAGAACCACTCAGAACGTACCCCCTAGGATCACATCCTCTCATCCACCAGACCTCCCTTTCTGCTGGAAAGCCGTATGCATCAACGCGAGCCCAGTCTGCTGTTTATTTCCAAGCTTTTCTCTATGCATCTCTATACACACATTTTTACTTTTAAACAAAAATGGGATGGTATACACGCTTAGTAACTTGATTTTCTTATTTATTACAGTATGGAGGTGTTTTCTTACCCGTCTTCCTGCGTCCTTAACACTCACACAATACTGCATTGGCTATACACAATACGTTTAAATTATCCCCTAATGAGAAACGTTCAGGCCATTTTCAGTCCTTTGCTGTTAACATTATGGTGAACGTACTACAATACCCACCTTTGTAGATTTCGCTTTTTATCTCTTTTTAAAAGATTTTATTTTTAAGTAATCTGTATACCCAATGTGGGGTTAAAACTCACAACCCCAAGATCAAGAGTCACACACTCAACTGCCTGAGCCAGCCAGGTGTCCCTTTAATTTTCTTATGATAAAATTTTTAGAGTAAAATTGCTGGGTCAAAACTGTTCACATTCACATTTAAAGCTGATAAGTACTGCCAAACTACCCTCCAATTTATAATTCTACCTGTATTCCTGCCAAGCAAGGACATTACCTAGTCCTTAAATCTTTGCTAAGAAAATAGGGAAAAATGTCACTGTGGCTCTAATTTACTTGTATTTAATTCCTGCCAAAGTTGAACATTTTATCATGTATTTCTTGGCTGTATTAATTTCTTCTTTTGTGAAATGTCTGTTTGTATCTTTTCCCCATTTTTTTTCCATTGGCCCATCTTTTCTTTTTGATTTAATAAGATCTTATACTTTGGGAGTATTTATTATCATATATATAATAAAACTTGCCCTGCTTATTTTGTGTTGTTTCTGATATCTTTTGCTGTTCAGTAACTTCATATTTCATGTAATTAAATCTGCTAATTTTTTAAAGGTTACTTTTAAAGATTTTATTTATTTATTTGACAGACAGAGATCACAAGTAGGCAGAGAGGCAGGCAGAGAGAGAGGAGGAAGCAGGCTCGCCGCCAGGCAGAGAGCCCAATGTGGGGCTCGATCCCAGGACCCTGGGATCATGACCTGAGCCAAAAGCAGAGGCTTAACCCACTGAGCCACCCAGGCGCCCCTAAAGGTTACTTTTAAAATAAAACTCTACCTACAGGGCGCCTGGGTGGCTCAGTTGGTTGTGTCTGCCTTCAGCTCAGGTCATGATCCCAGGGTCCTGGGATCCAGGCTGGCATCAGGCTTCTTGCTCTGCAGGAAGCCTGTTTCTCCTTCTCCCTTTGCCCCTCCCCCCTGCTCGTTCCCTCTCTCTTTCAAATGAATAAATAAAATCTTTAAAAAAAAAAAATTTCATGGGTGCCTGGGTGGCTCAGTGGGCTAAGCCGCTGCCTTAGGCTCAGGTCATGATCTCAGGGTCCTGGGATCGAGTCCCACAGCGGGCTCTCTGCTCGGCAGGGAGCCTGCTTCCCTCTCTCTCTCTCTCTCTCTCTCTCTCTACCTGCCTCTCTGCCTACCTGTGATCTCTCTCGCTGTCAAATAAATAAATAAATAAAATCTTTAAAAAAAAATTTTCATTTCTTAAAAATAAAAATCTACCTACAAACCACAAATGAGCATTTGTTTTTGTTTAAGAAATACTATGAAATTTAATAAAGACACAGAGTAGTTGAGAAAATACAGAAATCTAAGGATAGTGAAAACTCTCTATAACTTAAGAATCTTGCCAAAGTCCTCTTTTTTAAAAAGCTGTTTTGTTGTAATTGATGTTAACAGTTTCATTAAAAGTTGTAAGTTCATGTCCTGGGGGATCCTATGTGCTCCCATGTGGGGAAACGCAGCAAAGCAACTTTTTTTTTTTTTTAAAGATTTTATTTATTTATTTGACAGAGAGAGAGATCTCACAAGTAGGCAGAGAGGATGGGGGGAAGCAGGCTCCCCGCTAAGCAAAGAGCCCAAGGCGGGGCTGGATCCCAGGACCCTGAGACCATGACCTGAGCCGAAGGCAGAGGCTTAAACCCACTGAGCCGCCCAGGCTCCCCATAAAGCAATGTATTATATGATGAATCCAATCACAGACCCCCAACAGCGGCAGGGGCAGAGCCACTCTCCTCTGAGACGGAAACAGCACCACCTCCTGACCAGAAACACCGGTCTTGGACATGCTCCTGCAGTGGGCAGAACCTACATGGTCCTCTCGGCCTCCCCACAGATGGAGCAGCAGGTGAGCCCCCGAGAGGGCAGAGCACCTGAGAAAAATGGTGGCCTGCTAAGGGAAGAGCTTCAGCTGTGCTCCCAGTGAGCTGGGCAGTCAAGCCTCAGGCTGTAGCCAGAGCCGGAGTTAGCTGTTACCGGAGCAGTGCGAAGAACTAGTTTTTGTTTTAAGGAGCCTATTTAGGGATTTGTTTTTCCTAGTAAGCACAGAATTCTTCAAGATTTACACAGGTGCTTTAAAGAACATTTTAAATTAGAATTTGAGTCATGGTTGGGGGAGCACCTGGGTGGCTCAGTTGGTTAAGCGTCTGCCTTTGGCTCAGCTCATGATCTCGGGGTCCTGGGATCGAGTCCCACACTGGGCTCCCTGCTTGGCAGGAAGCCTGATTCTCCCTCTCCCTCTGCTCCTCCCCTTCTCTCATGCTCTCTCTCTCTCTCAAATAAATAAAATCTTAAAAAAAAAAAAAAAAGAGAATTTGATTTATTGGGAAAACAGAAGAACCTGCCAATCTGTCTACTGGTTACTGGTTGACCACACCTAAGAGTCTAATTCAGTGTCTGCAAATTGTGACCCTGACCAGCCTCAGGTATCTGCTACGCAATATCTCAGGTCCCCAGTGTAAGCAGTGCCCTACCCCCACTACTAAATTCCTTGCTTTCCTTAATATACAGAGATTTTGCTTAAAAGTTTAAGAATGGGGCGGCCTGGGTAGCTCAGTCAGTTTGGTACCCAACTCTTGATTTCAGCTCTGGTCTTGATCTCAGGGTCATGAGTTTAACCTCTGCATTAAAAAAAAAAAAAAAGCTTAAAGATGATTTCCACTGCTTTTAAAAAAGTTATTTTTAAAGACACAGGCTTAGCTATTCAACTCATAAAGAAACCGATAATAAAGGCATTGCCATCCTCCTGGTATCAACACCAGCTTTGCAGGAAAAGAACTTCTATTGCAGTGAAAGAACTACAGAGAACACAGAGGTTCTCCAATTAGGCTGCAAAATAAAACCGCCCAGGGGACTTTGAAAATCCCAAAGTAGGGACCACAGCAGAGAACAATTAAATAGAAAGTTTGGGATGGGACCCAAGCATCAACGGAAAAACACTGCTCTAGGGGGCGAACTTTACATACCATCATCTCTAAAGTGATGGTAAATGTCAAGTCTGACCTGAGCGGCCCAGAGTTAAAAATGTAAAGAACTTTCCAGACCACCAAAGTGCCTTTCACTCTGGAGTCCCAGGGTCAGAACACCTTAAATAGTATCTCAGTGACCTAGATGTTAACATGTGGACTATAGGAAGGAGATGAGTCACCAAGGGAGAAGCCAAGTAAACACTAAGGGGGCCTGAAGTCAAGATACAGAACAGCCAACATGCACCGAGCCTGTGTTCACTGAGTACGTTTCTACACCAGGAGATGCTTCTGGGGATATAATTGAGCCTATGTGAAATTTGTACGGAGGTCTCCCTTCCAACACGGAGATGAACAGTTAACTTTCCGTTGCAACAGAAGTACCTTATCTCGGCCCCAGAACCTTGACTGGGGCTCCGAGTACTGAAGGATGTCAAAGGCAGTCTCTTTGATAATAACTGGATTCAAAATCCTGAAGTGTTTCGGCTGTAGTGGGATTTTTTCCGCCACCTGCTTCCAAAAGAAGAGCCGCACCCAAAATGGCTAAGGGAAGAAAGCAAGCAATCATTAGGGGGACTGAATAAAGCTATCCTGCCATCAGAAGGCAAGCATGCACCCCTGCGAAGCAGCCCAGAGCTGTGGGCGGGACCCCACATGGGCTGGGGGGCTGCACTCCGTAGCACAGTCCCTGAGATGGACGAGTCTGATGCCCCCACTCAGAGGAGCAACCCCAAAGGACCCGGTTTACGAAGGTGGCACTGGACAAGAAGAGGAAGGGCAGAACCAGCTCTGGTTTGTTTGGAAAAGATATTCCCCAGGGAATGACCCCGAAAAGCATCATATGTCCCCAGGAAGACCAGGTGAACAGATCTAATTTAAGGGTATCTAAGTACCATGAGTGTTCCACTCAGATCAGACCCTCCCCCTGCATCCTCTCTCGGCTGACTTGGTCTAGTTCCTAGTTCTGTGAAGTCTCCTGGTAACTGACTGCAAGTCACCTCCCACATGCTTCATCTTCCAACTAGACCAACTTCTACCCAATGGAAAATCCAGAAGATCAGGATGAGCTATATCAGGCTTTGCAGACAGAAATTCTCCATCGGATGGTGCTTATGTGAAAAGTCTAATATATCCTATTAACTTTACAGAAAGCTAGTTTTTATGTGTGTCTATAAATGTGACAGTTGACCTATGAAATTTATTTCAGCGTAATGGGTGGGGTGGCCATAAAATAATATGATCAATTATTATAACAAACAAAAGGGAATATGACCAAGTTCATAAGGGCCATTTTCTCAATATCTGCCCCTCTGGAATTCTGTGCATTTCCTCCAACAAGGGGATTGCCAGCACAACATTTTTAGACAATCTCTTAGGGAACGTTCCTAGAGGTTTTACATATATCCTTTTGAAAATCCGCAATAATGGTTTATATTCATCCCAGTAAATGTAATTTCTGGATTAGCCAAAAGGCATGTAAATTCAAAGGTAGGTGAGCAGTAATAACAATTTTGGTCCAAAACCTGATATTCCCATTAAGTGATGATCACAATTTCCATGTGACTTACTCTTAAATTCTGAAAGTAGTTCCCAAAAAAGGAGTACTGATGGTTTCTACAAAGGCAATAGTTATTTAAAAGACAACACAGAAGTATAATTGACCCTTGAATGACACAGGGATTACCATCTCCTCCCCGAGTAGCTGAAATCCACAGAGCACTTCTGACTCCCCAAAAACTTAAGTACTAGTAGCCTACTGCTAACCAGAGGCCTTACCGATAATATAAACAGTTAACACGTATTTTGTGTATGTATTATATATTGTATTCTTACAATAAAGCAAGCTAGAAAAAGGAAAACATTATTAAAAAAATCAAAAGGAAGAGAAAATGCCTTTACAGTACTGCACTGTTTATCAAAAACCATCTGTGTACCAGTGGACCCATGCAGTTCAAACCCATGCTGTTCAGGGGTCAACTGTATACATTCCACTGTGTTTGTTTAAAAATAGAAGTCTGTAATTACAGTTAGAGACCCCTCCACTTTTTGCAAAGGAACACTGGAGAGCTGAATTTATAGTGCTTACCAGGGTTTCATTTTTTACCATTGCTTGAAGCCAGTTGAAGTCAACACTCTTAAATAAAACAGCCACAAACAAGTCATTGGAATAATATTCAAGGTCAGACAGTGGTGCGCCCTCTGGATAAGTCATCCTGATAGTAGTTTTATTACCAACATGCTCCGAATATCCTTCAACTGGTGCACTGTTTAACCTATTTGAATAAAAAAGGCAAAGATAAATTGACAAAGCAAGCCATCAGCTACTTCATCACATCGTGCAAGATCCCTTCCTCGTGTCCCCCGCATGTCTATAGGGCTGGGAGTGAGCTGTGGGTTGGGGGGTAAGGCCTCCCTCCCGGCAGCCTCGAGTCCCTGAGGGACGCCCACACCTCCTCTACAAATGTCAAGCAATTCCAAATAATCCTGCCATTTTAAGCCCAAACATATTATATTTTGGGCATCAGTAATGTTTCCTTGAAAGTTTCCCGCTGTGCTCAGATATTAGGGGTTCTTGCCAGAATTTCAGAAAGGCAATCAGAAAGCAAACTGAGAAACCAGGTGAGGCAGACCCAAACCACAATTGTAGTGACAGGGTTGGGACCAAGGAGGGCATCAGGCCCAGGTACATCCTTATAGCAAGGACTTGGGACACTTACAACTATTAGATCAAAAAGGCTCTTTCCAGTGTCATAGTTTCGGAGCAGGTTCTAAGAATTCTTTTGAAAGCACCACCATCCACCTAGCTAAAGAGTTTAGTAATCTCACAGTCTGTCTGGTTCTTCCCTTGTATTATCACACTTGTGTTATCACATCTATATGATCACACCTAGATCTCGGCTTTCTTCTCTATTCTACTGCCCCTTCTTCTAGATCTGATACCTACCTCTGGATTATCAAAAGATATTATTACACATGAGACCAAATGAAAGGCATGCCCCTGAGGCAGTTATCCCCCTCACCCCACCTTTCTTTTCTTTTTAAATTTTTATTTTAGTATATTTTTTAATTAATTTATTTGACAGAGAGAGACACACAGGGAGAGAGGGAACACAAGCAGGGGGAGTGGGAGAGGGAGAAGTAGGCTGCCCACTGAGCAGGGAGCCTGGTGTGGGACTCTATCCCAGGACCCTGGGATCATGACCTGAGCCAAAGGCAGATGCTCAACAACTGAGCCAAGCAGCCGCCCCTTTTCTTTTTTAAAATAAAGGATATTATATTATATAAGTACATATATAGAACCTGTATTTTCTCCGTGTTCATTTCCTAATTCCGCATACTGTTCTGTGGTTCTGCAGTTCTAGAATAGAATGTCCTTATTCTTAGGAAATGTACACGGATTTATTTAGGTGTAAAGGGGCTTGATACTTGCAACTGACTATCAAAGGGTTCAGAAAACGATAATAGTATAGATAGAAAGAAAATCATAAAGCACTGTGATAAAGTTGTTACCAGCTGGAGAATGTTGGGGGGAAGGGTGAATGGGAGGGTCTCTGTACTATTCCTGCAACTTTTCTGTTAAATTTGGAATTGTTCCAAACCTAAAAGCTACTCCCTCACAACATGCAGCTTCTTAACTGATATTCTCCCTCATAATCAGGCTAAGCCACCATTTCTCTGTCCCAGGCATTCAGTGGCCTCCCAGTGGCCACGTATGAAGTCCACACTCCCCAGTCTGGTGACATGTGGGCCACCACTGGGCATCAGTCCACCTTCCCGCCCCTTGCCCACTCTCTCAACTCCACTCTCCTTGGAGAGAGCAAAGTGGAGTCTCTCATGTCAGGCAGGGCCCTGAGTCTAGCAATGACGTGGGTAGGTAAGGTAGAGCAGCTAGGAGAGATCGCAGGCTGACCCCCCCGGGACCGCTAAGGAGCAGAACCACAGGTGGTCTGCAGGGCCCCAAGATGAATTTAACCCATTTAAAGGGGGACAACTTTGGCAGCAAACTATCAGACGCCTCAGGCCTGACCCCACTCTATCTGACCACTTAAAAAAGGCAACTGCCACTGAAGGCTCCGCCTGACTGATGTCTGAGCGGAAGGGAGAGCCTTCCCTGCTGGAACACCGGAAGGAGGAAGTGCCCAGAGCTGAGCCAGATGTGACCCAGGCCTTATCTCAACCGCATGCCCACAGACCGACTTCACATTTGGTTCCTTCACTCCCTGTGCCCTTCTGTTTACCTCGTTTTTTTGCGTATGGTCTGTCTGTATGCTATGTCAAAAGCCAAGTTTAATCACACGGTGAACGGTCATTTGAGCTTGGAATCCTGAACCTGCTTTCTGACTGTGACTTTTCTGATTGTGACTTTGCTATATGACTGAATAAAGCCGACACAGTGGAAAGACACACTCATGTGTGCGCCTTCCCAGCGTGCTGGGAACACTCCTCCTGCCAGGGTGAGGCTCCACACCCACATTCACCCTGCCTGCCTCCTCCCTGAAGCACCCAATCCCACTGCTTTGCAGGGCCCCCTGCCTTCCCCACCCCACCCCCCTCTTCTGGCCCAGAGTGTGCACCATTGGCCCCTCCAGTTTGCCTCCTCTCTTCCCGTATGAGTCATGCATGGTGGGGGAGCACAGGGCCCTGTCTACCTGCACACACACCTTTCAGCTGCTCGCACGGGGCCCGGGATTAGGTGCTGAAAGCCTCTGACTGTTGCGTCTGGATGGCTGGTATCCGGCCTGGACCCTGGACCCTCTAGTGCCTCAGGGTCCTCACTGGTGACACTAACAGTGATGGCTTCACGGAGGAATGAGAAGCTCTAAAGCACGTGACACAGCGTCAGGCCCACAGAAAGCATCTGGCGCAAGGCAGCGGTTACCGCCTTCTTTACCCCAACCTTTACAGTCCTCAAAGCCCAACCCCACTCCTACTCCCTCACCTCACGCCATGCCTGCTTTCTGACCACTGGGGCCTACCGCAACCCTTTTGCCTTTAAACCGGGCTCTTACTGTTTCCTCCATCTCTTGGTTCTTAGCACAGTCTGGTTCTTTCTACAAATACCCTACAGCCCCTGCCCCTCCTCTTGTGCCCCCTACCTTCCTACACATTCTCCAAAAATAAGTGCTACCATTTATTGAGCGATTAGCCCATGCCCAGCATTAAATGCTTTCCACTAAGTTCTAAGTGCTTTACGTCTGTGAACTCATGTTGTCTTCATGGTGAGGCTAGAAGGTGCGTACTGTTTGTTACTGCCTCCAGATGAGGAAACAGAGGCCCAAGACAGGTAGGAAACTCGCCTGAAATCACAGCTACTGGGGACAAAGGCATTATGTGAACACACCACGTTTAGGTTCAAAATATCTGAAATGGATCTTGTCATCCTCTCTCACTAACCAGAGATTTTCCCCAACTATTCTCATTTCTGACAGCAGTTCCACTAACACCTAAGACTCCCCAGACTAGAAATCCGGCTGTCCTCTGATATTAACCATCAAGCTGCCAGAAAGTCCCATAGTTTACTTTTTCAGTATACCTCTTGGAAATGCATTAGTGTCCATTTCCACTTTCTCTACCTCACAACAGGCCCACACACTGGATGTGTTAACCACAACCTTGAAACCCCCAGCCCTAGCCTTTCCTGCCTTCAGTCAAACTCACACACTCGGGCTCAGCAAATCTGATGAAGACCCAGCGTACACTGTACTCCTGGTTCGGCGCATCCTTCAGATAGGGAGAATTTATTACGACATCTCAAGAGCCTTAAAAACATTCAAGCACCTTTAAGCTAACGATTCTAAGAATTCTTAGAATTATTTCCAAGGAAATAATCAGAGATAAAGACATAAGTTTGAGCTATGTAAGGCATTTTCACAATAACGAAGAAACTGAAAAATTCAAAATATCCCGCAACAGGAGAACTGTTGAATCGCTTACGACAGTCTCATTTAAAGGAATATTAAGCACTTGGAAGAGTTAATTTTCCAAGAACTATTTAATGGACTCAGAAACTGTTTATTATTATATTTAAAAAGCAAACCATTTGATAAGAATATAAATGTACTCATTAGTCTGTCTATAGAATAAAACTGGAAAAAACACAGCAAATTCATAATGGTTGGTTATCTGGGCTCCGAGGGGTTATTTTCTTCCTTACCTTTTTCTAGATTTTTTTAATCTTCAAGAATGAACATTTTTTTTTAATAAGAAAAACAATTTTTAGCCAGCGAAACCAGAAAGAATCTAGGATGAGTGGAGTTCAGACTGTGTGCTTCCTAGGTCCCCACCAGCCCTCCCTTACAGGGCGCACCCATACGCAGCCCTGCTCCCTGAAGCAGGGCATCCCACCAACTCACCCTCCACACCATGCACCCCTCTTGGTCCTGCCTAGCTCAGGCTTCCTCCTGAATCTATCCAGCCTTCCAAACCTCACCTCCTCTGCAAAGATTCTGCCAAATTAGGGTCAGTGTGGCACAGTGTGGGGCATCCAATCACTTCATGTTTGGGGGCGTCCATCACTTCTCAAGCAGTAAGCCCCCTGCGGGCAGGGACTGGCGGTGCTCCCTGCATCCCACCCTGTTGCTGGTGCGACGCCAATCAACAGCAGTGAGGTGGACCCTGGAGGTGAACGCATGTACCTTATCACGACATCGAACTGGTTCAGGGCATGGCCCAGCGCTAGTCCATGGAGAATTCCGCCACTTCCAATAACCACACAACGCCTACAGCTCTTGGCTCGCAAGTGTTCAGGCAGGTCATGCTCAGGTAGTATCTCCAAGAGGGTCTGGACTTGACTGGAGAACTTCCGGAAACCAAAAGGCGGATCGTACTTGTACTCGGCTTCGTTCACCTTGGGGGCCTCCTTCACGAAAGGCGGTAAGTCCGGGCTATACCTGTGCTCAAACAACCGGGCCATGGACTTCTTCGCGAACTTGGGTCGGCACTCCTTTCGCAAGACTTGCTGAGCATACTTCTGAGCTCTCTGGAATGAAATCGCATCAGTCTGAGTTGGGAAAACCTCTCAGGCTTTGGAAATATCCTCTTACACACTGTGTCCTGTGATGTCTGACAGAGCTCCCTGTTGAACGTCTGCTTTTTAGAGTTAACTGATGCTCGGAAACGTAAAGAAATGACCTGGGAGAGTCACAGGACAGGGAGCTAAACTCCACAAGAATCCTTACTTCATTATACAAGGAAAGCATGTCCTCGTACCCCCACCTCCTACCCCTAGCCCAAGCTAGTTCCCCAAATTAATTTGGGGTGAGATAACATACTTTGAAGCATCTCACGTTTTATAAAACCTGTCCCATGCTACCACAAGGATGAACCTTGAGAACGTTATACTAAGTGAAATAAGCCAGTCACAAAAGGACTGTCTGATTCCACTTACGTAAGGTCTCTAAAGTACCAGGATTTGTAGAAACAAAAAGTAGAATGATGGTTATCAGGGACTGGAGTGGAGAGGCAGGGGCAAATGGGGAAATGCTGTTTAATGGGTCCAGAGTTTTGGTTCTGCAAGCTGCTAGAAATCCATTCCATGGCAATGTGAACACACTTAACAGGGCTGAACTGGACGTTAAAAAATGGTTGAGATGGTAAGTTTTATGGGTTTGTTTTTTTTAACCACAATTTAATAAAATTTTATATTTCAGGCTCTTATCTAGCAGGAAGAGAAACTGATTTATCAGTTGGGCAATGAGCATCATAGAGTGTGGAATGCAAGTTATTCTAAATGTAATCAGGGCACAAAGTCATGTCAACATAGAAGTGGTCTCGGTTTTGTACATGAATTTCCCTGCACGTTAATGCTTTGCCTCCATAAGGAATGACTGCTGAAGGCCAAGTACAGTCGTCCAGCTGAACGAAGCACCCTGTGACGGGACATGGTCCAAAGGCCCACTCACCCCAGGGCTTCCTCCTGCCTCAGTCTAGCCAGATGCTGCCTCACAACCACTTGGCGGGAAGTTCTCCCCCTCATCACTGTGCTTTTTGTCCTTATCTCCATATTCAGCAGCCTTGGCCCTGTCTTTCCCCTTCTCCCGCCAGGCTACTATCACACACTTACACACACACACGCCCACGCATGCGTGCATGGGTGTATGAAGTCCCAGAGTTCCTGGGGTATTTATTTTTAGGATTGAATGTATTTTCTAAACTGTGTCTATACTATTATGAGAATTATTACTGTTGAATATTGTTTTTGAATATATGCCCCAACTATGTTTTTCCTCAAAGTTTTATTAGTTTTATTGTCTGGCTCCTATATAACAAATATTTTTGGAGGAAAACACCTATCTTATTATAGCAGAAGGCCCCCTGCTCCTCCCTTTTTGAGTTACAGCTTCAAGGAGTTATCAGTACCTGGGAAGAGCACACAGTCTGCATCTTGAGGATGCGGTCCCGTTTCTGGAAAGGGGAACTGATATTCTCTGGGTACAGATGATGCTGCAGACACTACACATGGTCACGGTCATGGTCTCCCATTACCGACTCTCCCACACCTTACAGTATGGTCATTAGCCTCTCAGTCTCTGGGCTCAAGGTGGCATAACCAGTAACAGGGCTGCGCTGGTGCACTAACCTGGTCTGATAACTTCCCAGATGCCTAAAACCATAGCCTCTGTCTACACAGAGCAGCAGACAAACACCACCAGTGAGAATAAGAGATCAGATACAAATTGGCATCTTCATGAGCATCAGCAGGAAAGCCATGCAAGGACCAGTTGTGACCCTGAGCAGCACCAGCAAGGAAGGCCCAGCCCACGTCACTCTGCAGCCCACAGAGACTCGCCACCCTGTCAGCGGGGGCAGGGTGAACAGAGGGCCACCCACAGGACACACGTCTGTCTTGAGACTAGAGGCCTGAAGGTTACAAACAGCAAGTCTTAGAGAACAAGAGGCTGAATCCTTCACTGTAGAATGACATGTCAAACATCTGCTGTTGCAGATCTCCGAGGACAGAAATGAGCACCTGAGAAGGACCCAGAGGAACCCAGAGCAGCTTCGTGATCGACGCACGACTGGAAAGAGCAGTAGGTGAGTGCGCCAGGAACCTGGGCTGCCAAATTTCCTCTTTAGAAGTTCCATTTAGAAGGAGGGAAATTTTATTCCATTTCCACTCTGGCAAAGAGCTCCATTTCAGGCTTCAAATTTAATTTTCTAGGCTAGGAGAAGAGCACAAGGCTTGGTAAGCACCCTCTGACTGTGACTCTCTCACAGCGGCTTGCAACACAACAATCCCAGGAGGAATGAATGTTCGAAAGGCCACTGGAACCATCTACGGTGACAGCAGTTCCTCTTCTCCTTCTGTTTCACCTCATCTAGAGACGTGTTAGAAGCCCTGAAAAAGCCCTGGGGATCGTTTCTTCTAATGCGAAGCTGGTCCAGCCTCTCTCTTGCCTCCTTCATGCTTCAAGGTGCAGCCAAGGAAAGCCTGGGGAGAAGCGTGCCTCGAGGAGCCATGACAAAGAAAGGACTGTGACCTTCCTCTTCCTCCTGCTACAGAAAGCTCCAAAGCTGGTAGCCAAAGCAGGCCAGAGAGGAAGGACGTGGAGAGATCTGGGTGGCATTCATCCAGGGTGAGGGCCACAGTGGGGTCACAGAGAACCGGAGACTCTCGCAAAGATACAGGAACTCCCACTTCTCTCAAACCAAGGCAGGAAACGAGGGCTTCGGTTTTTACAAGTCTTCCAGGCTGAGCTCACTGGTTGCCCACAACTAAAACTAAACAGACAGCTGGTAGTTCCAGTTGTCAGTGAGGTGGTTATCTGCCACAGGAGACCATGATGTGAATATTCACTGAAGGGTGTTTAAAAAAATCAAAGTAATTTTCCTCAGCAAAGTCTCCACTTTTGTTTCTACTGCCTACTTTTGAAGACAATACTTCTCAAAAATATTAGTAAGTGGCATAATTCTTCGTGAAAGGCAATGTTCTCTTTTCTTTCTTTACATCTGGGACAGGGCATAGCACTGAGGTTGAAGCAGAGTTTGGGGGCTGGAGCTAACCAAGCCCGGTGGGATTCCAACTCAGCCACAAACCATGTGAACGGAAGCCATGAGTTACCTCATGAAACTTTCAGTTCCTGTCTGGAAAAGGCTGGTCCTTCTCTCCTCCTCACAAGGCCACTCTGTGCCCCTGACATTACATGTGAAGACTGGAGTACCATCACAGAACAGCAACCATGGGCAAAGCTACTGCTCCCCTGAACTCACGTTCAAGTTAGCCATCTGGAACCTTCCACCGGCTACCAGCGGGGCAAAATCTGAATAATCAAGCCACAGAAAGAACACCACAGTTACAACTCAAGCAGTCAGTGGCAGCCGGGGACTGCTCGCTGAGGGTGGGGACAGAGAACAACAGGTGAGCAAACTCACTCGGGTGACAGAATGTTTTAGAATTGGACTGGGGTAAAGGTGATGTAACCATGTAAATGCACGGATGCTATCAAACCGTATGCTTAAGAGGAGTAAATCTTATGCTGTGTATATTTTTGTCACAGTAAATGGTTAGGAAAAAACCATCAGAAGATCTGGATGCTAGATACAGTTCTAGATCTATGAACCAGCAGTGTAACCTTGACTAAAGCATCTGGCCCTACGTCAAGGCTTCAGTTCCCTCATCTCCGATATTCGAGGATGGTCTGGGGCAAGGGGCCAACACTGAGGAGAGGAAAAAAGCGGTCTAGAGGTGCAGGCCCCTGGACTAAAAACGCAGCCCAGGTCACTCTGCTTACCTTAGCTACATGAGTGTAGATCTGCAGAGTCAGAGAGAAGTAAAATTGGCCATAATTAACTACACAGCAGAAAATACAGTCCCCCGGGTGGTATGTGGTTTTGAGCTCTCTGAGAAGAGAAAGGGCCTAGTTCAAACTGTTGCAACCATGTGGCCCAAACCTAGACGGACAGGAATGCGCCCTCGTCTCTCCTCAGACAACTTTTAAATGCAATTTCACATCTGCAATGCACTTTCAAAGTGTCCAGATCCTGACAGAGACCACTGTCAGTCTTTTTAAAGAAATGGCATGTTAAGGGGCATCTTTAAATAGAAAAGCCAAAACCCATGACCACCATGGCCACACTTCTGCTGCTGTATTAACACAGGCCGGGGCCAGCACAACCAGACCATGCTCAGAAACAAGGGTCAGCAGGGCCCCCAAACATGGCAGGCTGCAGAATATCCTCAACAGAGCCAACGGGGCCTCATGGCTTTGAGACCATCTTCTGCTAACCTACATCCTCAACAATTAAAATCTGTCTACTTGCTCTCGGTGGGAAGGACCAAACTCCACCAACCACCTGGAGACACGGTTTTCTTTGTAGGGAGCTCACCCCACCTCACAGGCATTCAGAACACTAGGACCACTTCCTCTACTCTGGGGACTAGAGAGGGGGTTTTTGATTTTGCTTTAGTGAAACATGATCTGATATCAAATTTGGAACTGGCTCAGTGTGGCATTCAAGGCCTTTCCCTCTTTGGTCCTGGCTCATTTTCAGTCTTCTACCCTGCTGTTCCCCCACCCCAATCCTCAGTGATATCCAACTCTAGCTGTATGTCTAATCTGCAAAGCCCTGGGGGGCACATGCTTTCTGCACACACTGCTCCCTTGGCCTGGAATGAAGCAGGACAACCTGTCAGGACCACTGTGAAAAGTGGGGCATTCTGACAGTGTCAACAATGTGAAAAACCTATAAAAAAGAGTCTCAAGTAAAAAAATAAAAAATAAAAACACCCCTAATTGCACCATGGTCATAGCAGGCCTTCCCTTTCTACTTTATTAATTTCTGAACTGACCAAGGCTTTCACAAACACGTTGCACTTTTATAACTACCCCGAGTCTTTCATCTTTCTCCATAACTATAGGGAACTTTCTACTTTATTCATTTCGGTATTACCCAAAGTTTTGGTGTTATTTTTGTAACTGGAAAAAATAATGATCTTTTAGATTTAGAACTGGGTTGATGTAGCCGTCCCTGTGGGCTGCCTACCGGGTCTCCATTTCCCTGCTCCTTCTTAGGGAACTGTGGTTTTGTGTGGGAAGCTAACACCCCTTCTCCAGGTAGGCGGTTGGGCCTGGGAGGCTGACCTTGCCCATCAGATACTCCCAATGCCCTTGTCAGGGATTGGTCAGGAATCCTCACTGCAGCCAATCAGGGCAGGGCACTGGCAGCCCTGAGAGGCTGTTATTGGCCCTGCAGTGAACTTCAGTTTTGAAACTGGTGCCATCAGCCTAAATGGAGGACTCCTAATCATGGTTTAGGGGGAAAGGGATGGTGAGATTTTTTTTTTTTTCCTTCTGTCTACTATCCACTGGTGGATATGAGGAGTTGAACAGAAACTACCTGACCTATTCCTTAAAGGGATATTAAACTTAATGTACATTACTGGAAATACTCAAAGAATTGCCTGTTATTTAACTGTGGATTTTCTATTCCATTAGAGTTCAGAGATCATGCACCATACCATGGTTCAGTAATATTTGCTCTCTCTCTGGAGTTGTATATACCTAAGTACATATTCATTAACACAAAATGTTAGTACACAATCCCCACCTCCCAGGGCTTGCTTAAAGTGGGAAAGACAGTTGAAGTTCTGTAGTGTAAGTGTTTGGATTAAGGTATAAAGGCATTTCCAGAAGACAGAGAAGGCTGATCAGACAAGACTTCTTAGATAAGGTAACTTCGGAGCTGAGAGTTCATGTAAAAGATAAGGAGCAGAGAGGCCAAGGGAGGGAAGGGTTCCAGGTAGAGAAGTTAGAATGAACACAGTAAAACAGGGGGGAAAGTCTTCTCAGCAAATGGTGCCAGAAAAACATCATATCCACATTCAAAAGAAAAAGGCTGGACCCCAACCTCACACCATATACAAAAACTAACTCCGAATAAATTAAAGACCTACACTTAAGAGCTAAAACTTTATTATAAAACTTGCAGAAGAAAACACAGGCTTAGGAAATGGATTTCTTAGATATGACATCAAAAGCACAAGGAACAAAAAGAAAAATAAACTGGACCTCATCAAAATTAGAAACTTTTGTGCTTAAAAAGAAAGAAAGAACTTTTGTGCTGAGAATGACACCAGCAAGAAAGTGAAAAGACAATTCACAAAATGGGAGAACATACTCACAAGCCATATTATCTGATTAAGGGACTGGTAGGCAGAATTTTTAGAGAACTCTTACAACTCAGTAATATAAAGACAAATAACCCAATGAAGGACTGGCCAAAGAGCTTGAATGGACATTTCTCCTTAGAAGACATACAAATGGCCAACAGGCACACACAAAAAAGAGGCTCGTTATTAGTTACCAGGGAAATACAAATCAAAACCAAAAAGAGGAAGTAAGAAAGAAGCTCAACCAATGGACTGTGAGGGGATTTAGTGCCTGGAACAGGCAGGGCTGGGATATGGGGCAACAAAAGGAGGCTGAAGAGACTGGCAGGAACCAAGGCACAAAGAGCTCTAAGACCAGACTCGAGAGTTGATATTAAAGGTAATGTGAACAAGTCAGAGTTTGAAACCGGGAAGCACTATATCAGATTCAGTTTTTGGAAATACTACTACCGCCATAGTAGGGCTTGCCTGGATGTAGAAAGGCAGGTAAGGAGACATGAACCTGGGGCGACAGGTGACAGCAGAGCATGTCAAAGGGCACCTGGAGCATTATTCCTGTTCCCGGAATCCCAGAATGTCTACTTTTATAAACACCATCCACGTTTGCGAATCATTTCTACTTTAGATGAGACAACAAAATGCTTACAAAACTACTATGTCAAATGGAGTATGGGAAGTTTCAGAGAAGTCTCAATGTACAGTTGAGGTTCTGTGTCAAAGGCACTGAGTCGGGGACCAGCACTGAGAGCAGAGAAGAGACCAACTGATTCTTTCCAGCCTGGTACTGATAAAATTACAGAGAACCACAGACACTCGGGGTTGCAAGGGATCAGAAAAGCCCATGAACCACCAATTGTCTGATGCCTGAATTTATCTACAGGACCAGTTACCCGGCTTTGCTTTAAGAGCTCCGGAGATGTGCCACAAAGGCGGCCCATTAATCCCATCTTCGGACGCCTCGGACCATCACATCCTTGTCCTTTCAGCTTGGCTGCTGTCTCTGGATCCGCACAGCTGCCATTAAGGCCACCTGAGCAGAGCTGCCCGTCCCGGAGGCCCGCAGCTGCCATGTGCAGGCCTTCTGTCCTTCTGGCTACGCAAACATTCCCATCCCTTCGGAGGTTCCTTGGGGACTTGGTCTCGAGTCTCTTCTCTGGTCATCCTCAGAAGTCATTAGGACTCCTTGGGGAAACTTACGGAGTAATAGGCATAATGATCAGAGCATTTGTCTGAGCTCTGCAGGGACGACGACGAGCAGACCATCCCTGGTCTATTAAAACAGCGTGCAGGGAGCAGCTGTGGGCAGCCACGGAACAGGCCCTAAAGCTGTGAAGTGGATTTCACCCCAGCTGCTGCTACAGCACGTCTTCTCCATCTCGTACTTGTGAAATGGGGCGTTGGACCCCGGCACACCCGCGCTCCCGTCTCTCCTCAATTAACCCAGTCTCGAGAGTGATTATCTTTGCAGTCAGATAGATGGTCCACAGCATGACTAATTAAACGGACGAGAGAAAGAGGCCACAAAGAGAATGTGGACAAGCACAGCGAGGAAGCAAGGAGAAGAGCTCATGGCTATCAGGACGTCTGTAAGGCCAGCCAGAGAGGCAGGCGGGAGGCCCAACCTGAGGCAGAGGACCGGCCTGGCCCAGCAGCATGGACGAGCTGATGCTGGCGGGGTGGAGAGAGTCGACCAGCCTCCGCGGACAGCCCAGCACAGGATGGCAGGCTCTGGGACACACCACGGCTCCTCAGAGCCACACCACGCGTTTATTAGTCACGCTCTTCTCGTTTTCTTGTTTCTCCCTGCCTGTCTCACGGGACAGGACAGGCACTTTGCAGGACATAGAGATGGAAGAAAAAACGCATGACTAAAAACCCAGACTATTAAAGCAGCTCCGTGCACATTATCTTATTCAACTTTGGGGACTGTCCTGTTCCACACATCCACACATGTTGTTGTCCACATTTCAGCACTGAGAAAACCAGGACTCAAAACAATAAGTAACTTTGCCCAAGGTCTCGTCTTTGACTAAGTGGCATTCAGACTCGAAACTAGGTCAGAAATTCAAGGTCCCACCTCTCTGCATCAGCCTACCTGTAACTTCTGGCTCCTCTCTGTGGCCCTCCCCTACCCAGGCAGAGAGCAGCCAGCAGGAGCTCGGACTCTGAGGGGCGCTGCTGAGTCCAAGGCCCGACTCCACCCTGGCCAGTGAAGGTAACCTTAAACAGGCCGCTTACTCTCCCTGCCCTTCCATCGCCTCAGCTGGGAGGTCAGGACAGTTCCCATTAGGAGGGTTAAATGCAGTTATATCACTGAAGCACTTCTAGAACAGTTAGACAGTGCACACTAAACTAGATGAACTGAACTGGTTAACTAAACTGGTCAACTGAACTGGTTTACTAAACTTTAGTAAACTAAAGTTCACTAGATGTGAACTTGGGCAAGCAGCTTAAGCTCCCAGGCTTCATCTGTCAGAGGGTGAGAATACGGGGACATGTCCTTGGCATGATGTCAGTAAAGCGCCCACACACGTTGGTCTCCTTATTGCCTGCCTACCTGACTTCAGAGCATCTCTTCTTTCATCCAGGATGGAACATTATTGCATCATCTAACCACTCGGATAATCCGTGAAGTTAGCATTTACTAGGTCAACTGATTTAGAAAAATAAATATGAATTAAAAGGAAAAAGCTTGAAACACGGTGTGAAATCATTAAAATGAAAACAAAACCCAGGAATGATATGATTCTGATAGAACTTGCCCCCGGTTCTAAGGACGTGTGTGCTGGCAACATCACAGCAACTAGCCCCACGGCAGGTGCCTAGAGGGGGTCAAAGGCAACTCACGGCCCCCCAACGACTTCAGTGCATGGGGGAAGAATACTGGGGGGTGAGTGGGTGGGTTATTTGTTTTGCTGGGGGGAGAGGGGTTGTCTCTGATTTTGGAGTGCTAAGTTGAAGTGTTTCCCTTCCGTTTATAACTTTCCTGAGGACTTATTTATAACTCTTTAGAGATGATATTTCTGGTTAAGTATAAGCTTGGAAATATTTTAATTCAAACCACACCAATGGTATATCTAACCTTTACACGGTCCGGGTCCACATAATGCATTTTTCTCATGTCACATTCTTCAGTAGTATAATTTAACTTGAGAATATAAAGGATCCACACTCCAAACACAAGTAATGTACACCTGGAAAAAAAAATCAATTAGGTATAATGATGCAGTTACGGGACAATCAAAAGAAATCATGTGAAATAAGGGAAAACCTACCCCAGCCTGAGCTTGCCTGCTAGGTAACATAGAAAGACAGCCTTTAAGGTGACCTTTGTGGTCAACTTAAGGCACCACTTCTTACTTTCCTGATAAGAAAAATTAGTCATTTATGACTATTTTTGTTGTAAAACAGAGAAAACATTTTTATGCAAAAATATGAATCACACTGCAGACCACTGGACTTTACAAAACCAGGTAATAGCTTTTGAGCTACAGAAACTCAGCTTCGATTTTTTGCCACTTTAAAATACTGTCAGTCTTTCCAATACTGTATGATTCCACTTACATGAAGCACAGACTCAAAAACCACAGAGACAAAAAGTAGAATGGGGGCTGCCGGGGGGCCACGGAGAGGGGAAGGGATGGCGTCAGTGCTTAATGGGTAGAGAGTGTCGGTTTTACAAGATGCAAAGAGTTCTGCGGGTAGATGGGTGAGGGCTGCATACCGTGTGAATGTATTTACTATCACTGAACTGTACAGAAATGGTTCAGATGGTAAATACTATGTTAAGGCTACTTTACCACAATTTTTAAAAATGGGGGGGAAAAATAAATAAAATGAAAAAAAAAATGGGGGGGAAATACTGGGAGCCTTAAAAAAATTAGAAAAAAAAATAATCTATTCAATTATTGCTCTAAAGATTCTACCCAGAAATGAGGCTAACTGAGGTGAAAAAGAACCACCAGTCACCCTTAAGACCATCTACCAAAACTGCTTTTAAAGATCCAACAAACTCATATTATTACATAGTGTAAAATACACACGTGCACACACATACACACACAGGATTAGGAGAAAAGAAATGAGTCAAAACCTGGTTCTAGAAATC
This sequence comes from Meles meles, assembly GCF_922984935.1. Taxonomy (NCBI): domain Eukaryota; kingdom Metazoa; phylum Chordata; class Mammalia; order Carnivora; family Mustelidae; genus Meles; species Meles meles. Next base: position 40,099,688 of record NC_060080.1, on the reverse strand, counting down.
TTTTTTTTAAAAAGATTATGTATTTATTTATTAATTTGGAGAGTGGGAGTGCAAGTGGGGGGCGGGGGAGTGAGAGAGAGAGAGCATCTCAAGCAGACTCCCCACGGGCTGTGGAGCCCGATATGTGACTCAATCCCATCACCCATGAGATCACAACCTGAGACAAAACCAAGAGTCAGACACCCAACTGACTGAGCCACCCATGTACCCCTAGAAACTTCATTTTTAATAAGCTCCCTAAGTGACACTGATAAACTAAAGGTAAAAAAAAAAAGCTTAAACCTAAGTTTAGGAACCATTGTTTAAATAATTTGTGTTACTGAGAAAGTAACACAAATGAGGAATAACCTTAATGGGGAAATGATCTCTTTTCAAAAGAAGGGGCAGTTTAAAAATACAGCAACTAGCATAATATACTATACACATAGATGCAAAATATTTCTTAATATGTAAGGAGGATGATGAAGGAAAGTATTTCTAGGAAGTGTTTTCAAGACTTCCTGATTCTGCTTTCAATAGGCTCCCCCATGAATACCTGGACAAGCACCCTAATCTTCCCCTGTGATGGAGTACCATGTTAAGTGAATAGGATGCTACCATCTGTGTAAAAGCAGGGGGAGAGTAATACACACACACACACACACACACACACACACAAAATTTCTTATGTACACAAGACTGGTAATATTGGTTACCTTTAAGTGGTGGGCAAGAAAGAGAGGATATTTTACTATTTTTTTTTTAAGATTTTTTTATTTTATTATTTATTTATTTATTTGTCAGAGAGAGAGAAATAGGGAGAACACAAGCTGGCAGAGCGGCAGGCAGAGTCAGAGAGAGAAGCAGGCTCCCCGCTGAGCAAGAAGCCCGATGCGGGACTCGATCCCAGGACCCCGGGATCATGACCTGAGCCGAAGGCAGCTGCTCAACCAACTGAGCCACCCAGGCATCCCTTTACTGAGTACTTTTAATATCTTTTGAATTTCAAATGTTGTGAATGTAGTATTACCTTGATTCTCCCCAGTTCCCCACCCCCGAAAAGGTACTTTCCTTTATCTTGATTACGAACATACAAATGAGGAAGGAAGGAACAACAGTGTGTTAAAAGCAGGCCCCGTACCTACACCACTGAGGACACTGCACTGGTGCCTGGTCACGAGTCTGTCATGACCACACTGTGTACAGCGTGAGCCCAGGAGGACCTCATTTACTGCCAAGGGCTGGCGTCCCACACAGTGCTGGGCATGTCAGGCCTCAGTAAATATGGGATGATGACAAAAGGAGATGGAAAATATTAATGTACATTTCCTTTTTCCACCTTCCTCCTTCTATACCTCCTAAATTAGGGATATTTTCAAGAGGGTGATTTCCTTTTTTTAAAAAAGGATTTTATTTATTTGAGAGCGAGAACAAGAGAGAAGATGGGGGATGGGGTGGAGGCAAGGGCAAAGGGAGAAGGGGAGGGGGAAGCAGACTCCACTGAGCAGGAAGCCCAAGGCAGGGCTCAATGCCAGGACCCCAGGATCCTGACCTGAGCCGAAGGCAGCCGCTTAACCGACTGAGCCACCCAGATGCCCCGAAAGGGTGATTTTCAACTTGGTTTGGCTGCTACCAAATGCAACCTCCAAATCCCTTCCTTACCAATTCTACCACTTATCAGGATATAAGGGTGACCTGGCTGAAACACCTGTCATCTTTTTTAGTGTTCAATATTTAAGGCTCTCCAAAATCCTGTAGGGGACTTTAATTAACTATATTTTTAGATTAATTTGAAACAGCTCAGGGGGAAAGCCCTCCTTCATTACATAATACTGAGAGCACTGTGCACATAGGAGCTGCTCTCTCGGTCACTGAGGCACAGGGACAGAGCCTGGGCGCTCCCGGCTGACGCTGCCCTCTCAAGGACAGCCGGATGCATAAACCCAGACATCTGTGTATGGAACCGGCACTGAATGCGCCTTTAAATGACCTTCTCTGAGCAAGTATGAGAGCCAGCCTTCGGGTCCCACCGCACTCTTCTCCCAGCTCCCCACAGTGGACCCAGCCAGAGGGATTCTCAAGACCGGAGGGCTCATACTTACTTGAGGATGTCTTTAAGTAACAAGTTGGGTCTTCTCATCTTGTTCTGAGCTCGGGTGTACCATTGCAGAGAGGGTCTCGAGCAATCGCTTCTCAGTTTCACACAGTTATACTCACTGGGCATTGCTGTGAAGAGAGCAGAAGCCAGGGGCAGGGAAAGGAGGGAGAGTCAGGCAGGTGATGTTTATAAAAAGCTTTTAGGGGACACGGCCAGAGCAGGGAATACTACTCAGCAATAAAAAAGAATGAACTCGTGATACCCCCAACAACCTGAATGAATCTAAGGCAACTGTGCCAAGCCAAGACTAAAAGTTTGTGCGCTGCATGATTCCATGTACATGACACTCTTGAAATGTCAAAATTACAGAAATGGAGAACAGATTAGTAGCTGTCAGGAGTTGCGGAGGGGTGGGCTGAGTGTGGCTGGATGCTTGTGATGGTGGAGATATTCTGTGTCTGGACTGTATCCCCATCTACATCCTAGCGGTGATGTTGTACTATGGTTTAGCAAGATGCTGCCAGTGGGGGAGGCTAGTAAGGGGTACATGGGATCTCTCTGTATTTTCTACAACTGCACATGAAACTACAGTTATCGCCAAATAAAAAGTCTAGTGCTTTTTCAAGACCCTTTACCTTTTGGAGGTGCATGCAGAACTATTTACAGATGGAACAGGAGATCTGCTTCAGAAAAGTCAGGATGGGGATAAGAGTGCACGTGGGGGAATGGCTAAGGCAACGCTAGCTTTAAACTGATTGTCAAAGCTCGGCACCTGGGGCTCATTATGCACTATTCTCACGATTTTGTACATTTGAAGTTTTTTTTTTATTTGAAGTTTTCTATAAGGAACAAAAAGTTTAAAGAGGAAGTGTTACATTAGAAACTGAACAAAAGTGTTACAGTAAGAAAAAAATGGCAATTTTTTTAAAATATAATTTTTTTAAGAAAAATTATATGTGTTCTTGAGTATACCTGCCTATTCATCCTTTTGAATGAATTGTGTTCTAAAGTTTTCAATTTCTAAATAATATTCCAGGGGTTGTTGTAGTAGAAATCAGTATGTCCACCCCTGTAAAAGTTTCCCCTTCCTCTCAACTTGGTAAAATGCTGGATTTTTAGCTAGGAGGGCAGCCTCCCAGCATAAAGACTAAATTTTCCCAGCCTCCCTTGGAACTAGGTAAGGCCTCATGATTAAGTCCTAGCCAACGGGATGAGCAAAAGTGACGTGTACAACTTCCAAGGTTGCCCCTTTTCCTGCTGGCTGAAATACTGACACAGGGGGAGCCACACTGGGCCACACGGACAGCACACCACCAAGGGATGGGGGAAGAACAGCAGAGTAGAGGCCTGGGTCCCTGGACAACCCCAAGGACAGAGCCGCCATTCCACCTTGGGCTGCCTGCCTCAGGGCTCTCAGAAGATGGAGAAAAACCTCTGTCTTACTTAAACAATGGTTAATTAAAAGTGAAGTCATAGCTCAGCTAATGTAGGCACCTATTAGCGTATGCTATTATGATAAATGTATATATTAGGAAACAATATCTTTACTACAGTCTTTCAGCCAAGAGGCAGTTGTATGTCATTACTTGATTTCCATTCAAGTTGTGTCATTTCCTTTGAAAAAAATCTTTTACTAAATTGATGTTCAAGTAGTTAATGTTCTTGCTACTGGAAACAATCTCTCCCTCAACTCTAATTCTACCTGTGTGGCAAGAATTTTCCTAGATGTGCACCTTCTGAATAGTTTCAAGAAGCAGTGCCAAGGACCTCACTAGCAAGCCCTTGCTGAAGAACAATTGAGACCTAGAAATGTTCAAACACCGTAACTGTGGGGTACTTTAACACATGGCCAGCCAACTGGTAGGAACTAGCGGGCGACCCACAACCAGTACATATACAGTTTCTAAGATGTCTGTTTTTCTAGCCAGAATGACATGCCATTCACCCCCACGGTGGACCTCCAGTAAACAGTGGCTGCAGTGTCAGAGAGGAGCCCGTCTCCACCTCTGCCTGTCTCTGCTGTGCTGGACAGCGCCGTCCCGAGGAAGCCTGTGAAATTCCCTTCCCGGAACTGGTCCCCCCGCTTCCTGATGAGCTGTGACTGTGGGGCCTCCTGGTAGAAGACAGCAAGACAGGAGAGAAGCAGCCCTTCCTGTCTCCTGATAGAGCGCAGCCTCTGGCAGGGGCGGTGACAGGCACAGGCAAGAGAGGGTGACTACATGTGACTCCAGCGGCATCGGCGGGCATCTAGCATCCTCAGTTTCTACTCAAGAGAAGTGACGGCACCTCTAACAACTTTGTGACAAGTACAAGCTTCAGCCCTGGGTGAGAGAAGCTTCCTGATCTCTGGCTAACACTTCTACACCTCTTTTTTTAAGATTTTATTTATGTATTTATTTGAAAGAGAGAGAGAGAACAGGCAGAGGGGCAGAGGAAGAGGGAGAATCTCACAGACTCCAAGCTGAGCACTGAGCCCAACAAGGGGCTTGACCTCATGGCCCTAAGATCATGACCTGAGCTGAAATCAAGAGTCAGATGCTCAACCAACTGAGCCACCCAGGCGCCCCGGCTAACATTTCTCTCTCACTCTGGCATTTTCCAGCCCGCTGCCGTCTTTGCCATCAATCCCCTGCATGAAAGTCCTCCCTGCCCGAAGCATGTCCGTGGTTTCAGGTTTCCTGCTAGGCACTGACTGCCACGGCAGATGGTGCTCCCCCGCCACCAAGTGGGATTGTTCGAGGAAGGGAGGGGCTCTGGGGGCAGCAGAGTCTGCCGTCCTGAACCCCGTCCTTTCTCACTGTCACTGCCACACAATACAATCCATGCAAATGCTTAAAAACAAAAACAGCTGTTTCGGTTTTTTTTTCCGAATCACACGGGAGAGGATCTCAGGAGAGGGAGTGTGAGAACACGGGATGTGCAGCCTGACGCCTGGGCTCAGCTCCTCCACCTACCAGTGGGGAAGCTTGGGGCAAGTCACTCTCACTCCTGCAAGCCCAGTTTCCTCATCTGTAAAATGGGGGTGGTCACATTACCTACCTCACAGGACTCACGTGGGGAAAGGGTCACCCATCACAAGTCCTGTGTACCTGCTGGTTGTCGCTGTTATTATCACACAGAAAGAGACCTTACAGGCACCCACTCTCATCTGACAGGATTCATCTGCTGGGGCTTTAAGGCTCGTGTCTTTTGGTCACCCTTATTTCCAGACGCAGTTTTGGCTCTAGCTCAATCATGGAGTCCTTTCTTCCATCTTTCCATTTCCCTTCCTGGTGTTTCTAGAGAAGCAACATCTTCTGAAGCCCCACACTCTCCCCCAGGGTCTGGTCCTGGCCAGCAGCCTCGCTCTCCCCCAAGACCTCTCTCAACCTGTAAAACCTCTAAATGCTCAGGGCTCACTGGCCCCTCACTGGCCCTGCTCCCTGTGAGAGCCGAGCCACTCCCAGCCTGTCTACCTTCCTTCACTCCATCTGCACACCATGCCTGGGATACCTTACACCAACACGTCCTCTAAAACCTCTTGAACCTTCCTTTAAAATCCCAGACATACATCTTATGACTCAAGGGTCCTGGTCTCCACCACCAGCTCAGTCTTCCCTCGTCCCACAAATACTCACTGCAAGGCTTCACCACCAGCCTTTCCCTCACCACCTCAAGGGAGAGACCCCCCCCCCCCAACCCCTATCTCTGTGCGGATCTCTCACCTAAGTTCAGACTATGTGTCTGACAACCTACCTGCTGTCTTCACTTCAGATATTATGAAGCAGAACCTGGCATTTTCCTCTATTCCTTACATCATTTGGAAGCTGTGCCATCCAGTCAGCTATCCAAGCTGAAAACCTCTGTGACAGAGGTTTTCAACTCAGGCTTCTAACATTCATTCCCAGCCCCAGTCAATCTCCAGAGGCTCTCGCTCATACCTTCCTGAACTTCCGATGCCCACTGACGTTCCTCCAGCAGTCAAGTCCCTGGAATCCATCTTGATTCTCTCCCCTCAGAGTCATCTTTCTAAAATATGTATCTGTTGAATGGTTTCCAGCTCATCTCAGGTTTTATGACTCCCGGTGACAAACCTGTCACACTTGGCCACAAAAAAATACTGTTAGAAACCTGGATGTGCCAGAATGCTACCTCAGTGCCTTTGCACATGATGGAATTCCAGTGGGAATCCCAACAATCTGCCTGGTGAACCACTTTTCATATTTAAACCCTTCTCCTCTGTGAAGATCATTTATCAACACTATGGCTGTCCCCAGACACTTCCCCATCTTTGTTGACTGCAATGAGCTGACAGTGTCTGTGTATATTTTAGGTTTCTTCTATCATTCTGCAAGTACCTGGAGGATGAGCTGCAGGGCTACAACTCTGTTCACCTTTGTATCCCCAACATCTAGGACAGAGCTTGGCACACAGCAGGTCCTTAGAAAACATCTCGCATGGATGGAATGTACACTGTATGCCCATGACCTGTCTTCAAACAAGATAAGCATCCCCCAAAAATGTATCTTCCCAAAAATATCTAAGACACAAACTGAAAAAAAAAAGTTAACGAAATTATAATAGTAAAGAATAAAGTATAAGCTCTACAGAAACATCTACAATGTCCAACAACAGGGAATCTGTTGGTAAATGATCATTGCAGAATCGGTGGAATCTGGGACCACAGCCTCAGCACCACCTGGGAGCATGTGAAATGCAGAGTGTCCAGCCCCACAGATCTGCTAAATCGGGGGAGCCATAAGAAGAAAGTTTGAGAAGTGCTATTGAAGTACAGGGTACACACTTTTTAAAAAAAAAGATTTTATTTATTTGAGAGAGAGAGAGTTAGAGAGAGTGCATGAGCAGAGGGAGAAGCAGACTCCCCACTGAGGAGGGAAGCCCAATGTGGGGCTCGATCCCAGGACCTGAGCCGAAGGCAGCCACCTAACCGACCGAGCCACCCAGGGGCCCCGCGTACATACATTCATTGACACAGAAAGATACTGTAAGAAAAAAAGTGGTTTTTTAAAAACATATAGACATATAGATAGAATCATGTTCTAGGATGTTTCCATTCAAGGTAAGAGAATCTGACTTCCCACCAATTTTCATCAAATCCTCCTACTTGAGCCTAGAAGGTATTCTGATTTACAAGAGACCATGTGGATTCCATGCTCCACAGCCATCACAAACAGAGGGCCAACCTGGGTCATCTCCCCGAATGCACAGCAGCTGACATACAGCTAGGTAAGTGGCCTTGAGACGCTCCCTCAGAGAACCTGGGATTTACCAGTTCATAGTCTTGTGCAACACCCACACTATTCATTCAATTCTTTCGTCTTAAATGTTCTATTCGGTGGAGGACGGGTTGCATTAAAGGTTCAGGTACACAAACGTTAAGCCATGGGTGTGTTTTGTTAACAACTGCATAATGGTGCACCATTAATCCAAGAGTAATTATACTTTCAGTTAACAAAATGATCAGAACACAGGAGAAGACTGTTTATATATCTGTAAGTGTATATAGGTATAAAGATATTGAGAAGTTATCAACAATTGCTATCAACAATTGTGGATACGTTCACCTTCCATTTCACATTCTTCTTACACTACCTGAATTCTGTGTGTTGCTACTTTTATTTCTGAAAGCTTAAAGCCATTTTCATGGGGGGAGGGGAGGGTCTTTATGCTATGATGAAAAGAAATCTGAAAACCACTCAACAAAAAATATTCTTAGGAACCTGAAGCATCTCTTTAGTGTGTTAGTCACAATATCTCATAAATAAAGCAGTTAAAGGCAAAAAACTCAAAACTAAGTTTCTGTATTTGGGGGCAGTGTGCTGAGCTGGAAAAGGTATATATCTATGGAGAAGCAAACTGAAGAACGTTGACACTCAGCGAGTCCAGCTGTCTGAGGAGCAGGCACTGAGCTCCCTCCCCCTGCCATTCTGTGTGAGCGAGCCTCACGCCCAGCTTGACTTAAACATCAGAGGGCTTCGAAAAACTGCTGAGTGACATCAGTGGATGAACGAAGGGTGACAGAGGCCCTCTTAGAGCTTCAGAGGGCTCAGACTCACCTGCCAGGCCTGGCACTGCAGCCTGAGCTGGAGAAGCAAGGTGTCCCAAACATTTCCCCTCCGCTAAAGCTCTCCTCACCCCCACCTGCCCACCCACCCCCGCCAACTCCGCATTCACTTTGGTGATCTGGACCCTCCGTCTGTTCAACTCATTACCTAATGTGAAGAATGCTTAGTTTAGAATGATAACTACTAGACATGCCCTACTTACCAAAACCACCCACGTGGCGATTCCTAGATGCGTGCTTAATTTTGTCTTTGCAACACTCACAGTCACGACACGTTATTTATAAAATTTTCCTTTTGTCTCTTGTCCCCCCAACCAGAATACGGATGGCATGGAGACAGGGATCTTCCCTTCACTCATCACTGAATTCACAGTGCCTAGGATGTTAAGAGGCTCATAATAGGCATCTAGTACATATTTACTGAATAAATACTCAGTTTCTTATGAGAGTTTCAGAAGTGATGGTGGTTTCAGGCATTCCTCCAAGGCCTTTTGTTGGCAGGCCATCACCAACGGCGTGCCTATCTTCCGTCCGATGGCAGCTTCCTGTCCTCCTTCCCCATTTCCTTCATGGTAGTTCTTTTCCTACCATCTCCTCTAAGCGCTAAGGCCCCAGGGCTTCTAGGTTTGACCCTCTTCTCACTCGGACTGCCGGGGTGAGAACCTCCATGTCACAGCTTTGCTAACCATCTTTATGCAGAAAAGACTTGGCTTTCAAAATTCTGTATTTCTACTCACACACAAAAACATAACATATTCTTCTCAAATGCTCGTATGCCTGATGAAGAAATAATCCTTGTTAAGGTCCTGATGGGTTAAGGGTAAGGTCCATGCTTTCAGTCCATTTGTAGAAATGGCACTAACATTTTCCGAATTAAGAATTAGCAATAGTAGAATAAGCACCACCAAGCAGGACAGGAGGAACTGCCAAATTACCTATATAATTACTGGCACAAGAGTGGATAGGGCATTAATATTTACTGGGAGAAAAGCCTAGGCAGGATGTCACTAAATCCCAACAATACTTACTTCACTGGACTGCTGTGCATTTAACCTGCCAAAGGTCATGCATAGAGAAGGGGATGAGAACTCAGACCCACATCTCTTCACCTCTCAGTCCATGCCCTTCCACCTGGGGATGCTTAGAAATGGTAGATATACATGTATATGAAGGGTGTTTTGTTTCTAATAATGAAGGCTTGATGAGGCATAGACTGTTAGAGACAAAAATCTGAACTTGAGAAGGCAGTGAGTAAGCGAATGTGGCTGTGGTGGGCTGCCTGGGAAGGCGAACAGGTACTGCTCTGATGTGAATATGGTGGCTGAAAGAGCATGCCTGGGAAGGTGGGAGGTCTCTGAGAGCAGAGGACTTCACGGCGGGAGAGGAGGAACACCAGCCTGCTGCCTGCTAGGCTGCTGCCCAGGAACAGAGAAGCAGGGTACTGGACACTTGCTGCTGCCTGGATGAAAGGGGAGCCCCCCCCCCCCCCGCCCTGGTGAGGAACGGGAGGAAGGAACAGGGTAGAGCTCTACTGAGAAATGATGGAAGGAAGACTATCAGCGGCAAGAAGTGTGCAAACAGAAAGCTGCATCCCAGTTCTGGAAAGAAAGCGATGGAAGTGAATTTTTGAAGATCTGCGGTGATGTGATTACTATGAGATGATAAAGAACTAGACAGAGAGGCCCAGGAAGCAGCTGGAAGTACGGTTTGAGGATCGACAGAACACCCAGCCCATCAGTCAGCACGGACCACTGGGTCCAAGAGAGTGAAGCCCTAAGACATCCACAGTATGAAATAAATTAACGTCTCCTTGAACTAGACTGGTACAAGTTATATACCATCCAGGGAAAGCTGAGAAAATAGTTACTCAAATCGTGTTTGGGATTTTGTGTTTTAGATGAAGACTTCTACTTACTAAAGAAGAACAGAAGACAAGGCAGGAAGCCTGCGACTGGGGAGAAGCCAGCTTTGGGGTGCACAGACACGGGACGTGTTACGGTGCCCAGGAGGAGGCCTAGCAAAGAGAAGCTGGGTGGGGAGGGAAGAGGCACACTGTGGGCAGAAGAAAGGGAATGAGCAAATCACAAAGGCCTAGTTAATTTGGGGAACAGCAAATGACTGGGTATAGTTGAGAAAGTATGGCCTGGGATGGGGATAGGGTTGCGGGCAGGAGTTAAGGCAATATCGTGGTCCTGTTGGGCATCCCAGGGCTGGTGTCAGATCCAGGCTGGAGTGCTGGCTGCTAACAGCACACATCAACCCCCACTCAGCAGATCTGCCCCACAGCTGAGGGGTACAAAAGGCTAGCCCTCTGGCCTCTAGGTGGGATCATCCTGGGAGGACGATTTAAGCTCCAGCACTCCCTGAGGGATTAGCTGGAAGCACAGATTTGTTCAGCATCTCTCATTGTCTTCCTACCCAACCCCAACCTGGTGCCCTTTCTCCTGGCAGCCCCCTCAGTGAACCAGAGGCCCCTGAAGTCTTGTTTTAAGCTCTGCTTCTACCGAACCTGGCCTAAGACAGGGCACTAGGTCAGCAGGTCAATGCATGCAAGACCACAGAAGGTCATTCAAGAGGGGTCAAGCAACATGCAGGACAATCGCAGGGAAAGGAGCATGGCTAGCAGAAGAGCGATGGCAGAGCCCGAGATGGGAGGCTGGTGGGGAGCCAGCACAGGGTTCTCAGCTGCAGATCCTGTGTGCCGCAGCAAAGATGGCGGCAGCTGGGGGTGCGGGGAGGGGGAGAGGAAGGGCTTGAGCTGCAGCATCAACAGGGCTTGGGATGGATCAGAGGTGCTTGGCACCCAGGAGGGAAGACAGTTCAAGTGACAGGGAAGATGGTGGAGTGCTCTAGAGAGAGGTCACAAGGATGGAAGCTTCCATTTCTTCTGCCTACGGCGTGGCTTTTCCCTCCACGCTAAGATCAGTTTGGTCCTGCTGAGTCCAAAGTCCTGTGGGCCATCAGGCTGATAAATCCTGTGGACAGCTGAAAACCAAGGCTTGGGGATGTCGGGAAGGATCTCACCTGGATTAGCAGTCAGGGGGTGTCCTTGGCTGTAGGTAGCAGAAACCTGGGTATCATGGCTTTTAGCCAAGTGGGGGTTTCTTTTTCTCACAGAAAAGGAAGTCCAGTGACAAGCAGGCCAGGGCTGGTATGCCACAGATGTCCCCAGCTCTCGCCAGCCTCGGTACACGGCCAACCTCCGCCCCACAGTCCAGGCAGGAAGGAGAAGACGGATGAGACGGAAAGGAAGGGGCAGCACTATATCAGGAGTGGGAAAACTGCCCCAGAAACACACAGGCTTCCGTATATATCTCTTTGGCCAGAATGACATCCCATGCCGACCCCCAGCTGCAGAGTTAGCCAGGAACTTTTCACAAGCTGGGCTGGCTGCTTCCCCAAACAAAATGAGGGTTCTGTTGGTAAGGAAGGAAAGGGGGGATGTGTAGTGGTCAATCGTAAGATATACCACGACTGAGATAAGGTCCTGGGGCATCTGGGTAAAGGTGGTAGTTAAGACTGCTCTATAGAGATAAGGTCCCCAAGCAGAAGACAAAGTGCAGAGCTGTCTTTACCCCGGGAAACCTGCCTGCCAGGGGCTGGGGAGGAAAGGAAGCAGCACAGGGCGGACTGCTAGAAATCAGAAAAGGAAATATTAAGCAAAATCAGTAACTCTGACTTGACGATTCCACACCTGGGTTCAACACAGTCTGAAATTCCAATTATTAAAGAAAGCAGCATGCTAGTTCCTAAGCAAAATGCATTTTAAATTGCTTTACCCTAAATAAGTAATATGGGTGCCCGCAGCAAAAAGAGGTGATTTCTAAAAGTTCACTTCATCAATTCTGTGAAAATGCAGAGATGGCCTGACAGAGTCTGGAATGAGTCCCTTCCTTCCAGAAACCCAAGGTTGAGGGGAGTGAGAACATGAACGTATCCACGGGGTGGGGGTGGGGGGCACGCGATGTGGGACCGAGGAGACTTCAGAGGTGTGCTTTCTGCCATCCCATGCACACACACACAGTTTAGTCCCAGAGCTGACTCCCCAGGCCGGCTCGCCAAAGCGCAAACCCATCTGTGGGCATGGGCAAACATGGCAGGGCTGGGGCCTGGGATCTGCAGAACAACGGGTCCAAGTGAAATTCTCCAATCAACTTTCTCCTACTCTCACCCTCCAGGGAGAGGCCGCGGAGAGTAGGGGAGCAGTGTTTTCACCAGAAAAGCTCAAGACTACACCAGGCCAGAGCCTTGCCTGTGGCTTCCAGAGCCATCAGGGACATGTTATTCCTCTCCTACTGATTCCAGGAGTCAACCTGTCCTCCTTATTCCCCCAAGCAGACAATCTAGGTGGCTAATTCCAAACCAGTTCTAGCTGTGGAAATTTTGTTCGTATGAAAGCTCACTTAGAACCCTAAGACATAACTCATGTTATGGGGGCGCCTGGGCAGTCAGCCGGGGGAGCGTCCGACTCTTGGTTTTGGCTCAGGGGAAGATCTTAGGGTCATGGGGTCAAGCCCCACATTGGGCTCCAGGCTCAGTGGGAAGTCTGCTTGAAATTCTCTCTCCCTCTCCCTTTGCCCCTCCCTCTCACATGCTCTCTCTCTCTCAAATAAAAAAAAAATCTTTAAAAAAAGAAAAAGGAAAAGAAAAAGAGGCATACAATTATCTTTTGCAAGGTTTCTCCACCCTTAGCATGGCTGACATTTGGGGCTGGGTAATTCTTTGTTGTAGAAGACTATTTCGTGTAGGGCGTCTTGTGGATGAAGTTTAGTAGCATCTCTGGTCCTCCCCTTCCCCAGCTGTGACAACAAGCCATCTCCAGACATTGCTGAATGTCCCCTTGGCGGGGGGGGGGGGGGGGAATTGCCCCTGACATTACCCACTGGAATAAAATCATTGTCTATATTAAAATTCCAAACATCGCCACATTTTTAAAGTACTGAGGGTTATTAAACACTGCAAAAACTGACAACTCAAGACCATGGATGACAAACTGAAAATGCTTGAGTTTCGGTATGTAGTCTTTTTAATGTTTGGTTTGGGTGGCTGGGTCTGAAGAAACCTGATTCATCAAGGTAAGTGGTCGTGTTCTCACCTGTACAACATGCCGGCCAACAAGCAGGCACAGGCCTGCATTCACACAGCAGCAAGGTATGCCCGGGATGGAAGGCACATACGTGCCTTCCTGGATCCAAGCGACCCACACAGCGTACCATTAACCACCCCACTCCCCTCCCACCACCAAAGGGGGTAAATTCTCTGCACGGTCCTTTCCTGTTTCTACTGGGCAGGCAGTGTCTTACTTGTCTTTTAGGAATATGAAGTTTCCCGTGTGTTCAAAACCACAAAGGAAGTGTGCGTTTGAGCTCTGCTGCTGAGACCACACCCAACCACCTCCCATCTTCTAGGATTTGTTCCAAAGAACTTATCAGTGCCTTCCACCAGATGAGAACAGGGAGGGATGGTTCTCTATGAACCAGGAAGGGGCTCTCACCAGACACAGGATCTGCCAGTGTCTTGATCATGGACTCCCCAACTCCAGAACTGAGAAATAAGTGTCTATTGTTTAAGTAAATAGAAATAAACAAACAAATAATCAGTGCCTCCACCACTGCCCTGGCCAGTGGGTTCTGCAAGCTGACCAGGCCCAGGAGCCACGGGAGGGGGCTGTGAAGGACGCAGGGTCCCAGACCTCACCCCACAGTGTCCCACCCAGTAGGACCAAGGAAGGACACCCCATGTGCAGTTTAACCAAGTCCCTCGAGTTATGTGGGCGTGGCACTTTGAGAAACTCTGCAGCTAGTTCCTTAGAGCTGTAATTAACAACAGATTAAATTTGTACCGTTAGCCTAAAGACTTTCAGATCCTCCTACCAACTGTGCAGTTGTACGAGGACCTGTTTTCTGAAATGGAAAACAAAAGTGTTGCTTCCTGAATGTAGTCTACACTCTACTAATTTTGATCACCAACTAAAATGCAAGCACATCTGTGATTCTGAGGTACACTTTTGAACCTCCTACTAATCAACCAGTATTCCTCTATGGTTGAGAATACATCGTGACTGTCATTCAACTGCTGGCTTTCTACGAGTTTAAAAGTGCTGTAGCAGGGACGCCTGGGTGGCTCAGTCAGTTAAGCGGCTGCCTTTGGCTCGGGTCATGACGCCAGGGTCCTGGGATGGAGCCCCCCTCCCCACCTCTAGCTCCCCTCTCAGGGGGGAGTTTGCTTCTCCCTCTCCTCTTCCCTCTGCTCATGCTCTCTCTCTCTCAAATAAATAAATAATATCTTTTTTTTTTTAAAGTGCTAAGGCAATTAATTCCGAGTCCTCAGAATACATAAACATTCTCCAAAATTAGAACATACCCAGGAACTGCACATGGTATTTCTCCAAGATTTTCTCGAGGTGACAAAGATGTTGACAGGGCGGCGCCTCTCGCAGGATCAAATCCAGAACCCTCTCCCCTCCCCACCTCTCTCTCTCATTCCCCTCCTCCTCACTCCCCTTCAGCCTAGAGGCCTCCCGCTCCCACCTCCAACCTCAGGGTCTTCACTTGCCTCCGCCCCGCCTCCAGGTGGCTCTCTTCTTCACCCTCTTTATTCTGGTGTTTGCCCAAAAATCGCCTTCCTTGTAAAATCGTGTTCCCACCCCTAGCGCTGCTACTCACTCCTGCTTTACTTCACTGCACTCATTACTACTCATACCTATTTGCCTATTGTCTGCTCTCCCCACTAAATATAAACTTCCGAGAAAAGGGGGCTCTAGCGATTTCGTTCATTGCTATAACCTCAAGACCTGCAACAGGGCCTAGCACAGAAAAGGCTCTAAACCCTTGCTGCAGGAAGGAAGTGACAAATGAATCAAGGCACTCATCGGAGGCCTGCACCCAGGTCCCTGCAGAACAGCTAACCCAAAGTTGGCATGGTCCTCACAAGAGGCGGACAGGAAAACCAGATCCTTCCCTGTGTCCAGATATCACAACCACTGGGCATTTGTGAAGTGTCCAAAGCACATCTGATGCAGGGAGAACAGGGATGGGAATCGCTCTGTGTGTGTGCTCGCACGCTGAGGAACAGAGATAAAGTCAAATGACTGTCCCACCCATCTCCATGGGAAATAAAAGGGGCAGCTGGATCTGGTTTGCTTTTGTTTTTTGTTTTTTAGGAGGAGAGGAAAGAGATAAAAGAGTCAATAGTTTGGCAATTTGATAATGGACAAGTCACCCCTTATAGGATGCTTGCTAATACGTAAAAAGCAGGGTTGGAGGAGAACATTTCCACTGCCTCTTCTTCCACTAGGATTTATGAGTCTCACCTACTTTTAAAGTAAGAACAGGAAACATAAAACTTAGCTGATTCAATGGATGCTCCTACATGATGACCATTTACAAGAGAGAAATAGGAAACTGGAATAAGTGGAGGGAGATGGATTAAAAAAAATAATAAAAAGGGAAAGAGAGTTGGGGGGGACACCGTGTGGAGAAAACGGACTGGGGCTGGGGGACAGGGAAAGAGCTGGAAAGGAAAGACAGACAGCAAGGAGGAATAGAAGTTTCAGTGTTCTTATCATGGTCTGTTCCCCAGCGCTGGATGGTTTCCCAGGAACTCCTCTCTGCAAATTCTGATACACAGACCCACCCACACACCCTCCTTAGGTCCTAACTCAGAGCTCCCCTTTGGAATCCAAGAACTGCCCCCGCCACCCTTGCCCCCCAGGAGAGACTCCAGCCACAGCAGAGAAGGTTGCCCTAAACAGCATAAAAGGCAGGGGGGGGTGGAAAAGGACCCCCCCTCACACAGAACAGAGTAAATGCAGGATTTCTGCCAGATCATCTAAACTGAGGGTCTGTCAAGGCAGGAGGGAGGGCTATCTTTAATGCGCTGATGCCAAGGCTTTGGGTAAGGCACATCATCTGAGGGCCTGGTGCCTTCTTTGCTGGCAAGCACTCGACCGGAGCATCTTGGTCAACTGTGCTGAGCTCATGCATCAACACTCTCCACTGTGTTGAAATATATTTCTGAAGCTACAGTCTGCCTGTGAAGCCTCTTCTGCAGGACAGCTGTAGGTGGGGTGGGGGAAGCAGGACCGAAGTCTAAACCAAGCAAAGGTGGGGATCAGAGCTATCCGAGGACAGCCAGCAGGAGTGAAGTCTCTAGAACAGGAGCAGCAGCAGACAGCGGAAGAAAGACACCTTCCCATCAGGCAAAGCTGCACCATTAATGCTCTTCCACCCCGTTTTCCGCCGATGCCAGGGAGAGCCAACCCAACGGCAAAGAGAGTTCAGCGTTACACGAAATGACTTCACTATTGACCAGGGAAAGGGGAGACCCCCTGAAAAGCCCCCACGTGCCCTCTGTTGCTAGACTGGCCACAGCACAATGACCTGTGGTCTTCTGAAGTGTTAAGCTCTATTTTTCGACATAACCTCAAACTGACAGAAAGATGGCAAGAACAGTACAAAAAATTCCTATACACCTTTCACCCAGATTCCCCAACTGTTAACAATCTACCACATTTGCTCTGTCATTCTTTATCATACAAGAGAATATGCACATTACCTTTTTAACTGTTTGAAAGTAGTTGAAAACATGACATATCCCCCCCCAATATTTTAGTATTTCCTAAAGATGGAGATATTTCCTTACATAACCACAACATAATGATAAAAATCAGGGAACTGTTGCTTCAATACCATCTAAAGACCTGATACAAATTTCTTGAGTAGTTCCAATAATGAACTTGGAGCAAAAAGGATCACATGTTGCCATTCAACTGTCATATCTTTTCAACCCCCCTTAACCTGAAACAGTTGCTTTATTTTTCATGACCTTGGCATTTTTTTGACAAGTACAGCCCAGTTCTTTTATAGGATGTCCGTCAGTGTAGATTTGCCTACTTCTTCATGTTTAGATTCAAGTATACATTTTGGGCCAAAATATCACAGACTAATGCTGGGCTCCTCTCGATGCCTTTTCTCAAGAGGCAATAACGCTGATCTGTCCTGCTCCTGGTGATGTTAAATTTGATCTACCGGTTGAAGTGGTGGAAGGCAGGTTTCTCCACTGTAAAGCTACTATTTTTCCTTGGTAATTACTAAGTAACTTGTGGATGATACTCAGACAAAGTAAATATCCCCTTCCTCATCAAATGCCTAGTTCAGCACCCACAGGTGGATTTTTTGCCCCAATAAGGGAAAAAATCCTATGTGAGGACAAACAAGGTCAAACTTCAGGGGAAAAAAACTAGGGCTGGTTGAAGGAATGCTTTGGAGAAAGAATTAGCATGTGAGACTTAATTCAAATAACTCTGGCTTAGGTTCAGTCCTAGCAATTAAGGAGAAAAAACAAAAACACGACTAGATTTACTTTTGAGAGTATCCCTGAGCATCCATGAGCATGCTAGTTTCTTTCATGGTGAGCCATGCCTGCTGGAAACTCAGCCCTTCAATTCACGAGGTGTCCCATCGTGGTCAAAAGAGACACCCATGTCCAGAGAGTTGATGGCTGGAGTCATCCCCACCTTAGGACCCAATTCTCCAGGGGCAATGCTGGGAGCTCAGCCCGGTGACTTGTGGCATGCCATGGCATGGTGCAGGAAGGTATGTTTGAAAACAAACACCCCAACTCTCTCCTGCCTTAGATAAGCCACAGTCAAGCTTAGGAACTCTGACTTGGCTTATTTAAGAAGTATTTTTTTATAGCTGTATTATCACAAAGTGAGAAACTTCAGAAATTCTTTGACAGTGGAAGAACGTTTTGAAATCACATCCTGGTTATCATACCACAACCCAGTAATACCCACCCTTAACATTCAGGTTTATCTTCTAACTTCTGTCAGTCTTTGCTCTTGGTAACGTATATTTTTATCAGGGCTGGGATCAAGCTGTCCACACCAGCCTTCTTCAAGCTGGGCTCCACTGGAGAATTAGGCCCAACAGAAAAGGAAGTGAAAAGCTATTTTCTCAATTCTCCCAAGGATGGCCTATAACTAGAATCTTTCCAGAAGCACAGAAGAGAAGTTAATTCATTATCCACGATGGCTGCCTTAGAGTAGGATGGCTTAATTCTCCTACAGAGCCCAGTTGCAGGGGGCTGGTGCAGACCATGGGATAATTTGCTCTATTTCCCTAATAATTCTTTAAATAAACATTTAATAAGGCACCAGGCACTGGGGATATAAAGATAAATATGGCACGGCCCTTTCTTCTTTAAATGAATAATCCAGCCAAGAAAAGCGAAAATCCCTTCACACCCCAAACACCAAACAGCACCATGACAGAGGGCCACCCAGAAACCGTCACTTCCCTCACAGACAGCAGGGAAGCTTTCCTGAGGAGATGATGGGCAAATGAGTCCCTAAAGGATGAGCAAGACTTCAGAGACAGAAGAGAGGAAGAGGCATTCCAGAGGGAAGGAGGGCCATGCCAAAATGCCCAGAGAGACAGACCCAATCACAGGGGACCTGGTGAGAGAGGCAGAAGATGTGGCTGAGAAGGAACCAGGCCCTCCAAACTGGCCCCAGAGGAGGCGGCACCGGCGGCCCTAAGCAGTTCTGGAGAGGGGGCGCCCAGCTCCCACTGAAAGGAAGGAGGCCAAGGGGAGAGGTCATGGAGGTCGCTGCAGCTGCGGGAGCTGGGGAAGCTGAGCCAGAGCAGGTGCAGTGAGAAGGAGGCTGATCACGAGACATGGAGGATGGACCAAGCCGGCAGGGGCTCCTCTAGCGCCCGGCCAGCTGAGATCTGGCCTGCATTAACAAACTCAGGCCAGGAAGGAGAAGGAAAGAAAGCAAAGCCTATGCAGAAGGGCACCCCATGGTGCCACCATTCTCTGGGATGACTGAATGACAGGGGTGAGGGTACCCCTCAGAGGAGGCCAGAGGGAATGAGACGGGACACTGGAGTAAACTGAGGAAAACTGCTCATAGAACCGCCCTCCTTTCTGGGTCCCTCCAAGCTCTAAGAAAACACCTTACATAATAGCGGGGCGGGGGGGGGGGGTGCCCTGTGGCAGCAAATTATACATGCAGAACATGTTCCTGGAGCACAAGCCTGGGGTGACCCCATGAATACCACGAACAGAGCAAAACCTAGAAGCTACCTTTTTTTTCTTTTTTCTTTTTTTATTTGAGAGAGAAAGCACAAGAGAGAGCACCAGTGGAGGTTGGGGAGAAGGGTGGAGGGAGAGGGAGAAGCAGACCCCCTGCGGAGCAGGGAGCCTGGGTCATGACCTGACTTAACCGACTAAGCCATCCAGGCCCCCTTTTTACCAGAAGATTTCTCTCTTGATTTAAAGAAAATACAGGTAGTTGGGCTGAATGAGTAATAAACTGGGGAAAATGAAAATCCGTAGAATTGACAATTAACAAAAGCAACTCTGGGACCCGACATAAACAGGCTCCAACATGGGGACCTTCCCCCAAACCTGAGTAAAATGGGAAACACAGGGTATATGATGATGGGAAAGTGTGTGTACGAGCCCGAGCCCTAAAAGAACCAGGATCCTCCCAACACACACACACACACACACACACACACACACACACACACACACACACACACACACGTGTTGGGTTCCTGCATCCTGGCATTACAAAAGTGACATCGCCAAACCAGACCTGAAGGGAAGGGAAGGTGAAGACAGTTTACGCAATTATCCAGGATTTGATAAACCTCACAGTCCTAGAAAAAGCAGACTAGTCCCGTAAAACCCAAATCAGAAGGCGGTAATGACCCTAGAAAAGGGACTAGAGGGACTGCAACTGGAACCTGGAGTCTGGCAGGCCTGGGCAGTTTTGAGACTGAAGGAGAGGAAAAAATCCTATAGAAGGAGAAGGAAAGTTTTGTTTGGGCCCCTTTAAGCTCAGAACGAGTGAAATATGTTTGAACTCTTAACACCAACAACACATATTCAGGTCTGTAAGGGACAGGGTTAAAACAGATAATTTCCTTTTATGCCCCATACACATCCCTTTTACTCTCTGCTCCAAATATTTGGGAAGCTATTATTTGGGCAGGCCCCTAAGGAGGCCTGCTGCCACTCACATAACCAGTTTCCGTCAGGCTGGGAATATGGGCCTGGGGCTATAGCAACCAGCAAAACGAAACTCAGACAAGCAGATCGACCACCACTGACCACAGTCATTATTTCCACAGTGTTTCTTTCAAATTTATCCTGCATGGGACAGGAAGGCTGCATTACAAGATGTTTTAGATTTGGGGAGGGATGTGTGTCTGGGAAGGGGTTAGAAAAGGCCCTCCCAGGAAGGAAAGAGTAGGGCTCGGTGGACATGGGCAGACAGGGGTCACCTGGGCGGGAACAGCAGGCACTGAGGGGAAAACTTGGCATGGAGTTTCTGAGGGTCCAGCCCAGGAGGGAATAATGGGCTGAGAGAAGCTAGAAAAAAAGAAGCAGGCCATGCCGAGGCAGGTTGGAATTTTATCCTGAGATAAAAGGAGCAACAGGGAGGGGTGGGGGGCAGGGAGTGAACTGGGATTGGATTTTGGAGGGAGCTCTCCTGAGGTCAGACTAGGAATGGGGAAGTCCTCCTGTGCCCTGAGACCAGTTAGGAGGCTGCTGTGGAGACTCAGGGGAGTGATGATGGTGTCCGGGGGAATGCACCAGCCTGTACCGGGAACAGAGCCATCTCAGCCACCACAGGTGACCTTCTCAAGAACTGCGACAGGAGCTGTTCTCAAGCATGGGAGGGAGGCTGGTGCCTCCTCACCACCTCCAGGGTAGACTGCCTGAATCAGAATGCCCCCTAGACCCTTCCTCTAAGCTCTGTCCCCTACAGTTTCTTAACTTCTCTGAGCCTCAAAATCCTCATTTGTACAATGGGGATAATAATGACACCAAAGTCACATGGCTTTTGTGAAAATTAAGTGAGCTGACATACATAAATATATAAAATGACATAGACATGCAAAACATGACACACATACATAAAACATGTCTGGAACAGGTGAGGATAAAGGGAGTCAGTACAGCATTTATCTTTTCTCCTGTCCTATCTATGTGTTGTAGCATGTGGGTGCATTGGGAGGGGGTTGAGTTTAACAAGAGGATTTTCACAAAGAGCCCCACTGCCTCTTTGTCAACCAAGAAACACTGCGAGATTCCTCTGATCCTAGATTCGCTTGGCAGGCACCTGAACCCCACCCACCACCAGAATGAGCTCTGACTGGCCCCTTTATCAAGACAAATCAGCTCAATGTTTACAGGCAAAGATGCAGAGCTGTGCTGTCCAATGCAGTTGCCACTAACCACATGTGGCCGTTAAGTACTTCATATGTGGCCAAACCAAATCGAGATGGGCTCTATATAAGTGAGATGCACACAGGGCTTTGAAGACTGAGTTTGAACAGAAGAATGTAAAATTCCTCACTAACAGTTTTTATATTGATTTCATAATATAGTGGACATATTGGGTTAACTAAAATATTTTATTAAAATTAATTTCATGGGGTGCCTGGGTGGCTTAGTTGGTTAAGCGTCCGACTCTTGATATCCCCAACTGAGCCACCGGGGCCACCCCTCATTTGATCTATTTTAATGGCTATGTTCCTAACTTCTTAATTTAGCTAATTAAATCATTACTTTTTGCTGTTTTTCATGTTAATATGAGCAATTAAGACTGTACATTTCCCCTAAACACCAAGTTAGTTGCACCTCACAAGTTTTTTTTAAGTGTACAACTCATCCCACAGGTTTTGACATATATGTTTATTATTATTATCTTTCAAATTTAAATATTTTCAAATTCAAATTTTTCAAAGTATTTTTTAAAATGGATATAATTTAGTTGCATTATGTTCAGAGAACCTGGTCTGTATGATACTGATTCTTTTAAATATGTTAGGATATGTTAGGATTTACTTCATGACCAGGTATATACTCAAAGTATAACCTTCACTTCCTGTTTTCTATATAATCAGTGTGATCAAGCATATTGCTTGCTGGAATAATCCCTTATTTATTTTCAGTCAGCTTGTTCTATCAGTTACTCAAAGATGTGTGTTAAAATCTCCTATTATGCTGACAGATTTGTCAACTTTTTTTAATCCTTCTGTTACTTTTTAGTTATATAGTTTGAAGCTGTGTTATCAGATGCATGAGTTTATAAGTTCTTATGTTATTCAGAAATTGAAACTCTGATGTACCTGTTTCTTTTCAATTTTTTAAATGTAGCTACCAGAAAATTTTAAATTATGTGTGGCTTGGGTTATCTTCTCACTGGACAGCACTGGTCTAGAGAAAGGATAAGCAAGGAGCCCACACCAACCAAGTCCTGGAAGACTAAGGACTTGGCTGTAGAAAATAATAAGCAAAGAGGAGAGCGTTAGCAGCCCTGCTGAAGTACCATACTCTGTCTTCCTCTCTTGCTGCTAGAGTCTAGATAGGAAATGAGACCACGATGTTTGTGAAAAGCAGAAAGGAGATGAAAAACAAGACAGAAAAGAATGAAAAAACAGAACATGAGAAAAAGCGGCCAGGGAAGAAGGAATTGTACACATATAATAGAAAAACTATTTCTGTTCTGAATTCAATACATTTAAGCCTTTAAATATGAACATGACAGTATTAAAAACAGCCTTAATGTTCAAAAGGCAAAACTATTATTCCACTAACGTAGAGCTTTTTCATTTGTTATTTTTTTTTACCAAATTTCTCTCTTTGAATTAATCATATCATATGATACTTAACTATTATGATTCCAGATACTAAAAACTTGAAAGGAAAAGGAGAAGGATTCGTAGGTTTTAGGAGTTGGTGAACCATCCAATAACTTAATCCTGGATATTTTTTCCATGCCAGAAGAAGAAAACAAAACTATCTTGCCTAGTTTATATAGGCAAGTTTAAACTATATATAGTTTATATATAACCAAGAAATAGGCTTTTCCTTTAGGATGTGGGGGAATTCTTAGCAGAAATCCAGAAGTACAGAGAAGGCAGATCAGAGAAGTAGAAACAAATACAGAAAGTATGATAGTACAAAAGCAGAGGGAGAAGAGGTTCTCAGAAGTGTTTGCAGCAAGAAGGCTGAGAGCTGAGATATGATAAAGCAGTTTGGCTAGAGAAACTCTTCCCTGACAACATTGCTCTTGGGTTCCCCTCAGCTCGGCCTAGCCTGCTGCCTGACTTAGGAGACTGGGGCATAGAGGTAACTGCACTTGCCATGAGCATATGGGACATGGGCCATAGCCAAGTAGAAACTGATCATGATTCCTGGTGGGACCCCTGCCTCTCTCCTTAGTGAAAAGTCAATGTTGCATCCATCAGCTAATAGAAGTATGTACTAACCCTATACTAATAAAAAGTAACCACTAATTACCATTTAATAACCATATTGATCAATATACTAATAACTATGTAATTATTCAAAAATTGGAATAAAATAGCTTTGCCTAAGGCTCCCAAAGCTGAGTACACATGCCCATGGCCCCTTTATCACACACTGACCATAGCCCATCAGAAATGCATACGTATATATACCAAAGATAGGTACGAGAACAGTCATCAGTCGTAACAGCAATATGTGTGATAGCCAAATGCTGGAAACTGCCCAAATGTCCATCAACAGTGCACGGATAAATACGTGATCTATTATTCACCCAATGACTGGAATCAGCAACAAGAGTGAGCACACTACAACGAGAGGCAGCACCATGAGTGAGTACCAGAAACCTAACTCATAAGGAAAGATGGCGGACACCGCAGGATCCTCGGGGAGGTAGGGACCCACAGGAAGCACATAGGGCGCTCCTGCTTCTTGATCTGAGTGCAGGGCTGTGTTCAGTTTGGAGAACATTTGTGAACAGTACACTTACAGTATGTCTACTTTTCTATTGTGTATGCCAAAGAAAGAAAGAAAGAAGCAAGCAAGCCAGCTAGCTCTCCAGGTAAGACAAGCCTGGTAGTGTCTTTGGACCCCTCTAACCTCATTTGTCTCTTACTCCCATACACAACTTCCTTTCTCCCCCCCCCCCCCCCAGCATGTGTGCTTAAAGTCTCTCTCCTTGGGGAGCCCACCTGTCAGCACCATATTTATGGTTTCTTCCCACACCAGGCGGGTGACTTGAACACCTTTGCTAACTCAAGTCATTCACGCTGATCCAGCCCTAGATTTTCCTTTCTCAGCAGTTGGGGAGTTTGTACTATCATTGTGTATCTTCCCAGCTGTTTTATTCTGCCAACACTGCCCAGCTAGACTAAAGACACAGAGCATGCCCTCTGGGAATGATCTCAACCCTCCATAGGCAGTTCAGATTAAATTGTTCCTCAGGAGCTAGAAGGGTGTGGAAGATGAGCCTCGATCCTTCTCCCAGGAACTGCTGGCTCCAAGACACACTCCTCTGCCCGCCCCCCCAGCACCTGGATGGACTCCCACAGAGAACTCTGAACCTCTTTTTATTGTCTGATTCCCCTCCCCAGAGCCAACCTGCTAGATACATTTTCCCCACTGCTGCCAAATAGCATGGGGCTAACTTGGCAGTTTGTGCCAAAATCATAAGCTTTTTCAAAATATGTAGTCCTAAACGTTGAGTTTTTGGAATTTACGCCTGTTGGCCCTCTCACTCTTCCATTAACCCCCTTATGCTTTCTCATCTCACCCATTTCTTTTCTGGCCTGAGGAAGAAATGGCTACAGATCATAACTAAGGTTCATTTCATTTTACAAAAACAGCAGTACGCACATAATGGACAGACATGAAAAAATACTCGTGACATCCTGGTTATGGGGCTCTGGCAGCTCGCAGGCATCTCCTGTCCAAGCACTGGTTAGAATTTAGGTGATCCTAGCTCTAAGACTAGAAACGTAAGACATTCTTCTAAACTGTCGAACTCTCCAGATTACACAAGTGAAACCACAACGGATGGTGTTTTTGAATCTGTGCTCCTTCACTCAACAGGCATGGATTCCTCTTCCAGTTTCAGGACATGCAGCCCACTGTGGAAGAGGATTAGCAGTTATAAACCAAGAGGAGAGGGAGGCTAAACACCAGAGGGCTGGAGATGAGTCTCCTTCCTCTCTGTAACCCCAGCACCCAGCCCCCTGCTTGGCACCACAAGCAGGCAACCAAAGGGTGCCAGATTAAACGCAGCACATAAAACTATTTTCTCTTTTAGAAGAATGATAACTAATTAAGCAAAGGCCATGAACACGAATTAAGACATGAGGATATCAAATTCATTTTTCCAAGTTATCTCCTGATCTGCAGGGCCCTCTCTTCACTGGTCAACACATTCTTTGTTCAGGACCACTGATCCAGAGGCCTGGAAGGGACCACAGCCATCAGCGGCTCAAGCCTCCCAGGACAGACCAGGAGACAGAGCCCCACCTGGGGACCCGTGTCGGCCAAGGTCACCCAGCTCTTGTGGAGCAGGGACAAGATCCCTCCTCTCCCTATTCGCCCGATTCCTCTGAGAGATGCCCTCGGAAAACCTTACGTTACTTACACACTAAGGGCGTATAATGAATGCATGCCCACGTCAAGTCCCCTACAATTCAGAGGAAAGCAAAGGGTCACCAAAACGTGCCTCTTCAGTAGGGCTGGCTGCAGAGAGGGGGCAAGGAAGGTCACTGCCGAATTTCTACCTACAGACGCCACACATCGTGCCTTTCCGAAGGATACAAAGAGCAGTTTGGGAACCTGCTAATTACCCTGCAAAGGGTCCCTCAATCCCGTTCCAGGATAATGAGTTAACTCGGCTCCGCCGGCCGGGAAGCTTCCAGCAATGAATTAAACCCCGAGCCGCTGCGGCAAGCCGGGGGAGAAAAGGCCACTGCGGCTGGACCCGACATCCTGGGGGTTCACCCCTGCGCCTCTAACCACGTCCACGCTGACGCGGCGCCCCCTGCCCCGTCCACGGGGCCCGAGACCAGGATTCTCAGCCCGCGCCCCCGCGAGGCGCGTCTAGGGGCGCCGTGCCCTAGGCGCTGCCCGCGGGGTGTGAGGCGGAGCCGCCGGGGCCAGCGAGGTAGGGGCAGGGACTGATCGCCGCAGTCGCCGCCGCCGCCCCCAGCCCGCGGGCCCCGCTACGCCGAGGAGGGGGCTGCGCCGCTTACCTCGGCCGGCAGGTGCCGCCGCCACCGACTCTGTTCGCAGCTGCAGGGGACGCCGCTCCGCGCCGCCCGCCGCCTTCGTCCGCATGCTAGAGAGGGGGCGCCGGCCGGCCGCCAGTCCCGGGCCCCGCGCCCCCGCCCGTCCCCGGCGCCGCGCTCGCGCCCATTCAGCACCGGACCGTCCGCTCCCCCGCACGGATGCGGAGGAGGGACGTGGGGCGGGGCCTGAAGTCACGAGGACAGGAGAGACCAATCCGAGCTCGCGAGGGGGGCTCCCGCGGCGGCGCCGCCCCCGGGACGCGCGACCCCTCCACCCAACGCTGCTGGGGAGCCCCGAGGGTAGGCTGGGAGGAGCCAGGGTGTTGGGCACCCACCGCTCACTGGAAGTCAGCTTGCGGTTAGCTGATGAAGGAACAAAAGGTACAGCTGGACTGATTGTAGGCTTTTACTGCGCTTAGGACTGGTACTTGCGGAGCCGGTGAATGGAGGGGATTTACGTAGTCACGTGTTTCACTTGCCAGCACAACACCCCAAGGCCCACCAGGGTTCAGAGTTCCTGGGGCCATGAGACCCTTGAGAACTAGGGTTCTCTGACCAGGGCAGCCTGGGTGTGTGTCTGGGGACTTGCAAAACATCTTTCTGTTGTTCCACGTGTCCAAGAAGAAGAAAATAGTGCCGATTACCCACTAGTCTCATAGTTGGGTTATTGGGGCCCAGAGAGCACAAGTGAGTTACCCTAAATCACTGAGCCATTTGGTGGCAGAGCAGATCAGAACGTCCTCTTGGAGAGCCGCTTTCCATACCTCAGGAGTCTCCCTTGATTCTGGAGAGGAAATGTCATACATATTTTTAAGGCATACATATTAGTGAATCCCCAAATTCAAGAATGAAAAGGAATTTAAAGCACTGATATGTTATTTCTTTAACACAACGGAATGTGTATAGTGTGCCTGCAACATTTCTGTGCTTTAGGACTTGTTGACTCCTCAGTGAGCTCGGTGAAATTGGTCTGCCTTCAGAATTTCCTTTCCGGTGAACAGATAGAATCACATCATCACCGGTATCGGTGATACCGGTTCCGGTTTAAAAAGGAAGATCCTAGACACTGAGTCAAATGTATTTAAGTCAACTGAGAGTTTTGTCACTCTTTTTTGCAACAGTTTGTAAAGGGTTTGCACAGCTCCCAACAAGGTTTGGAAATGTCTGTGTTCTTTTCCTGGTGGGGGCAGGGGTGCTGGAAAAAATGTGGTATCTGGGTAACAAAGATCAGAAAGGGAAATCTTGAAAAGGAAAGGGTGGGGGTGGGGAGACCCTGCTGTCATACTTTCCAAAGAGATTTTGCCATAAAAATATTTCTAGGTCATTCTAAGGTGAGGACATGGGAGCATTTTGAATATATTGGAGGAAAAGCTGTCACAGAGATCTAAATCCAGTAGATTGGCCAAGGTTGGCCAGGCAGAGCAGCTGCTGGGGAGGGAGGGTGGGGGTTGGGGGGGGGGGGCAGTCAGTGACAGCTGCAGGGAAAATGCTGAACACCTCACCACTTCTCTCATGGATACCAGCCCAAGGCCAGACGGCTTGATCAAATACTCTTTACCTCTCTTTGCCTAGCTTCTCTTTTCCTTTCTCCCAGATAGATACTCCTTGTTGGTAAAATGCCATGACAGCATTATGGCTGACATAAAGATCCAGGTGCCCTGGCTTGGAAGAGTGGGTCTAAGGTAGGTGCGAGAAAGAAAGGGAGCTTGAACCTGCCCCCTGTCCCCGCCTAACGGGATGGCTGTTAAGCTTACGCTGCACCCAATTCCTCATTCACCCCCTTCACACTGGTTGGGAAGAGAAGCTGACTTTACAACAAGACAAGTCCCTGCCCTAAAACATCTTTTTTCCTAGCTGCAGAGTCGTCCTAAGCTAGTGCTCTGCATTGAGATAGAGATCCTACCAACTGTAGATTAAGATCAGCCGCTAGCTCTCAAAGCCTTACCTGGAATCTCTTCAGGTCAGTGGCTGGTCTCAGAAAAGCTCAGGACCCTGGCTAGCAAAGTGGCCAGACTGTTTGTAAATCTGGGACAGCTACCATGATTTTGTAATGCTTTAGCTCCTTATGTTCATTTTGTAATGCTTTAGCTCCTTATGTTCATTAGGTCATTCCGACAGCAGACATTGTGGTTGCCCCCAGTATCCGCTCCCTCTCCCCTGCTTTGATACAATATATGGTTTAGGTAAATTTGCCCCAGTCTTAACTGTATGAGTGAGCTTTGATTGGGTCTAGGTCAGAGGTTCTCAAGGTATGGTCCGTGGAGCCCTAGGGGGGGTCCCTGAGGACCTTTCAGGGAATCTCTGAAGTCAAAATTAGTTCCTTATGATCTAAGATATAAGTTACCTTTCTCATTGATGGTGCAAAGGTAAAGGTGTGTAAAATACTGGTGCCTTCACACATCGGGGCACTAATATCACACTAATATCCTTCACTGCTACGCTCATGGTAAAAAAAAAATTTTTTTTAATTAAAAAAATGCTGTTTGGTTTAAGAATGTTCTTGATGGAGCAGTAAATATTACTAAATTTATTGAAATCTCAACCCTTAAGCACATATCTTTTTAATGTTTTATATGACAAAGTGGAAAATGCACATAAAACCCTCCTGCTGGGGACTGAAGCAAGGTGGTTGTCCAGGGGAAAGTTCTCGTGTGACTGCAAGCCGTACTAGCTGGTTTTGTGAGGAGTGGGGGTCATGGAACACCATTTTTACTTGAGAATGCAACTGACAAATTACAGTGATTTAGTAGACATTTTCTTGACAATTAGGTGAGCCTGTCTTTCCAAGGAAAACAATGGGCTGTTAGTTGCCAATGATGAAAAAATTCCAGATTTCAAAAGAAATGTAGAATGTTGGGAGAGTTTGTATCACCATGGGACAGCTTCTCAATATTTAAGGACTTTTTTGATGGGACTGATGGTGATATTAACAAATATGATTTGGGGATAATGGATCATGGATGATGAGCCAACGCTTGGAAGACTTGCATTTACTCAGTGAGTCAGGGCTTTCCAGATGGCTAATGCCTGATGTTACAAAATCACAGATGGGTTAAAGATGAATTTTAAAGGCAAGGCAGACAGTGGACTTTTAATGGTGTGAAAAGTTTATAGATAAGGTTTCAGATTCCACAGTGCAACAAGCCTTGAAGATATGGCCTCTTGTAGAGTTTTGGTACAGTACCAAAGAAGAATAGCCGCAATTATCCTAAAAAGCTGTTAAAATACCCCCCTTTCCAATTACATATGGATGTGAAGCAGATTTTCTTCCTGTACTTGAACCAAAACAATTTGCAACAGATTGAATACAGAAGGAGATAGGAAAATCCAGCTGTCTTCTATTAAACCAGATTTAAAGAGACTTGCAAATTAAAAAGTAAAGGGGAAAAAAAAGCCATTTTTCTCACCATCTTTTTGTTTTGGAAAGCATAGTTATTTTGGAGGGGATATTAATGCCTTTTAAAACATAGTAATTTCTTAACTTGTTATAGCATGTAAATGTATTATTTTTATGATGATTTAGTTTATTTTTTAAAATATTTTATTTACTTGAGAGAGAGAATGAGTGAAAGAGAATGAGTGGGGGGTGGTGGGAGGCAGAGGCACAGGGAGAGGGAGAAGCAGATTCCCTACCAAGCAGGGATCCTGGGACTCTGGGATCATGACCTGAGCCGAAGGCAGCTACTTAACTGATTGAGCCACCCAGGTGCCCCTCTTTTATTAATTTTAATAAGTATAATTTCTAATTTGGCAAATATCAATAGATTAAAACTCCATTAAAAAGATTCTTTGGGATCCTCAGTAATTTTTAGGAGTGTGAAGTGTCCTAAGACTAGAGCTTGAGACCTACTGGTCTAAACCCCTCAGAGTCATCCCATCCTCCTTACCACTAGAACTGATTCATGGGTGGCCATAGGAACCAGACTGATCCAGTGAGAGGAAATATCAGATTCATGGGATGGTGGGAGAGAGATGCTTTCATCTCCAGCTAGACAGGAGTCAGGCAGTAAGTAGCCCCAGAAGCTACTGGTAAGGCAGTCATTTTAGACTACAAGAGGAACTTACCTTAGAAGAGAATAATGCTGAGGGAAGCAGAGAGGGAAGTTAGGAGGAAACCATACCATTTATGACATTTTTGAGCCACTAGATCAAACCAGCCCTGCAGCCCATCCTGCCTCTATACAATCCAGTTTTATGAGTCAAAGGAGTCTACTGTGGGTTAAACTAGGCAATCTCAGGCGCCCCCTTGATATTCTGTGTACCTGCTTTTGAATATTTTTACCCCAATTGGGGCCTAAGGCCTCAGGTTAGTATACTTTCTAGGGTTTATTCATTCAGCTTTTTCATCATATCATCAATGTAAGTTAGCTTCTGAAAGGAAGCTGGAAAGCAGAGCAGGGACTGGGAGGAAAGGGACCTAACACAGACAACTGGGGTCAAAAGTGCCAAAAATACTTGTGAGAACAATAAGGAACAGTGGCATATGATCTTGCAGAGCAAAGTTATAGCAGATTTTTATTTTCTTTTGCTGCTTTGTATTTCTCAAATTGGAAAACATGAGCATGCACTGCTCTTTTAAGGAAAGAAATAGAACTATATTATTGTTTTTTTTTTAAGATTTTATTTATTTATTTGACAGACAGAGATCACAAGTAGGCAGAGAGGCAGGCAGAGAGAGAGGAGGAAGCAGGCTTCCTGCTGAGCAGAGATCCCGATGCGGGGCTCGATCTCAAGACCCTGGGATCATGACCTGAGCTGAAGGCAGAGGCTTTAACCCACTGAGCCACCCAGACACCCCTATATTATTGTTTTTTAATAGCCCTTGAGAAGCTCACAGGCTTAGAGAGCACACTGGCATCAGGATATGGCAAGAGACGTCTTGGGCTAAAATTGCTAGCAGGATGGAAGATCTGTAAGGGTTGCCAATAGGCCCGGAAGACAAAGTTCCCTTCATTTACAGCTTTGCCAAGAGCCAACCTCAAAGATTCAAGGGGATGAGCAAGAATCCCCAAGGGTTAAGGAATCATTAATTATGCCTCAAAGTGGCTGGAATATTTGCAGTTGAGAAAGAGAGAGAGAGACCAATGTGAAGAGTAGGCCAACACTGGAAAAGGCTTGAGATACCACATTAAGTGAAAACAAAAAAATAGGACACAGATTATATGCAAACTTCTATCATGTGGCCAAAAACGAGAAGAGAACTTGGAAAAAGAAAACAGTTGTGGTGTTAGGGTGGTAGGATCATGAGTAATCTTTTTTCCCTTTGTAAGAGATGTCCTTTCATGTTGCTATAATGTTGTTTTTTACAATAAATAAAACTGAAGGGAGTCATTGGTTTCAATTACTGAGGTCTCAGAGGCTTTTCCAGATGGCCTGTTTCTTTCCGCCTGCCAAATGGCTCTCATCTGACACCAAGACAGAAGCTGTGCCTTCCCTAGGTGCCTGGCATCTTTGAAGCTGTTAGGGGTGATGCTGTTGTGACTATCCTGTAGGTGGCCAGAAGGAAAGGCGGGAAGGAAGCTGTAGCAGCGGAGATAGAGGCTGTGTGGGAGATGGCGGGGAGGGGGAGGCAGCCATCCCTCACCCTCTACCATCGCCTTGTTGTCGGGTTTCCCACCCAGGTATTGTCTTTGTCTTTTTCTCCTGGCGAGCTTCACCTCCTATTTGACTCCGATCCTCCTCCTCCTGAGATGCTGTCCCTCCCTTGGTCGCCAAGGGCTGGAACACAGCTGCAGCCAACAGAACACAGGCTGTCTGCTGCCCTAAAGCACAAAGGAAGTCAATCCCTTGAGGTTTTTCTAGGAATGTTTCCTGTGAGCAATCACAGGGAAAAGCAGGAGTAAAACAAAGGAGGGAAACATCAGGGGAAGGCTGTTTGTTGACAGAGGGTGGCTTGGATTGAGAAAACAGTTGCACACAGACTGAATCCTTCTAGAAGTTGTAGGCGGGCCCCATATTCGGGCACATCTGCAGGCTACCGTTCCATCCTTCCTCCACCTATATATTCACTGCACAAACATTTCCCAAGGGCCTGACATGGGCCAGGTATGATGCTAAGTGCTATTCAAAAATAATCTCATTTTATCTTCACAACCCACCCCACCACCCCCCCCCCCCACCTTGCAGTAGGTCTTCTTTTATCCCCATATCTTATCTATGGAAGTTGAGACTTGAGAAACTTAGGGACATGCAATAAACTGCCAAAGGTTACATGGCTAAGAAGTAGCAAAGTCAGGATTGGAACCCAGGCCATCAAACACCAGAGTTCACCTAAGGCACAGTCCTTCCTCGAAAGGTCAATGGGTCTAACTGAAGAGAAAGACACATTAAAACAAATGAACAGGGGCGCCTGGGTGGGTCAGTGGGTTAAAGCCTCTGCCTTGGGTTCAGGTCGTGATCTCAGGGTCATGGGATCAAGCCCCGCCTTGGGCTCTCTGCTCAGTAGGGAGCCTGCTTCCTCCTCTCTCTCTCTCTGCCTGCCTCTCTGCCTACTTGTGATCTCTGTCTGTCAAATAAATAAATAAAAATCTTTAAAAAAAAAAAATGAACAAGCGAAACCAGTAGTAACACTATGAGATATAACAGAAGGGCTATTCACAAGCTGGCATAGTGGTGTGGCCATTGGTGTGGGGGAGGGGAGTCGTGGCTGGAACTGCCTCAGGGCTGCCCAAGGACAATTGAATCTGGCTTTTTGAAGGATGAGGTGGGTATATTGGTAGGATATTAATTCGGGCCTGTATTCATTTTCTGTTGCTGTGTAAAAGATCTCCACAAATTTAGCAGATTAAAACAGCACAAATATACCGTCTCACAGTTTAAGTCCAGGTCCAGTGTAACCGAATTCTCTGCCTAGGGCCTCACGTGACAGAAATCAAGGTGTCGGCCAGGGCTGCCGGTCTCAGGTGGGCTTAGGGTACTCACTCAAGTTCACCGGGTTCTGGCACAATTTACTTCCTTGCTGTTACAGGAGTGAAGTCCCCGGGGTTGTTTTGCAAGCTGTTGGCCAAGGACCACCCTCAGCTCCTCAGGGCAGCCCAGGGGTTCTTGCCCTATGGCTCCATAGCAAGTTCGCAAAGTAGATGGTTGCTCTTTTCCAGGCTAGCCAGAGCACAGCTATGTGACTTTTTCTTCTACTACCAATCGGACATAACTTTCTGCTTTTAAAAACCCCATGTGGCTAAGTCAGGCCCACTCACGAAGGTAACACCCTTATAAGATCAGCTGATTTAGGACATTAATTACACCTGCAAAATGTCTTCATAGCAGCAGTAAGTTAGCGTTCGATTGAATAACTGGGAGAGAGTGTGCATCCATCAGAGGCTAGAGACTGGGGGCAACATCTCAGAATTCTGCTCACCACAGTAAGATTTAGCAAATGGAGAAGATGAGGAAGATCAATCTAGAAAGAGGATACAGGGTGAGCAAGGCTTCTGGGAGACTGCTGGAAAATGATAGAAAAGTGAGTGCCTTGATACCAAAACCCACAAGAGTAGATTCCGGAGAAATCTACCCTGTCAAAAATCCCTAAGATGCCAGGAAAACTATGAAAAGCCTGTTTTTACATACAGTAAGTCTGAGTTGGCAGGAATGGCAGGAAATCCCTCAGAGGCAGAAACAATGAGGAAGTGTGAAGCGGGAGAAGTGAGCAGGAGCCAAATGATAGAAGAAATAGAAAATAAATTCAGACTGAAGTGGGATATGAGAGTAGATTGGAAATCCTTATGAATACCCAGAACCTGCAAAAGACAGAAATTTTAGTGGATGTTGTCAGACCTTGCTCCCCAAGGGAAACAGTGGCATAAATGCCATAGACCATTACTTGCCTTAAGATATCTGATTTTATTTTATGTTAATTTATTTATTTGAAAGAGAGAGAGAGAGAGCACACAAGCAACGGGAGGGGCAGAAGGAGAAGCAGCTCCCCACTGAGCAGAGAGCCGGATACGGGGCTCCATCCCAGATTCCTGAGATCATGACCTGAGCTGAAGGCTGACACTTAACCAACTGAGCCACTCAGGTGCCCCGAGATATCAAATTTTAGTTTAGAATGGAAGCAAAAGAAAAACGAAAGTTTCCCCTAAGAATTTCTAATCAAAAGCCTGTCCTTATGCAAGTTTGGGGCTGGAATTCATACCCTCTTTGTGACCAAATACCTTTTAAAATGGTCGTAGGTTCTCAGGATCCTGGGATCTGGTCTCATATCTCCCAGTCAGGCTCTACACTCAGCAGGGAATCTGCTTGGGATTCTCTCCCTCCCCCTCCCCCTGCTCATTCTCACTCATAACCTCTGTCTCTCTTCTCTCTCTAAAATAAATAAATCTTTAAAAATAAATAAGCAAGTCATCATGCAAGATTGAGGGCAAAATAAAGGCATTTTCTGACAACAAAAATTGATGGACATACCCTAAGTAATGAAACATCTAAGGGATGTACATTAGAGAGAAGGAAAATGATCTCAGAAGGTCTGAGATGCCAGAAGAGTATGAAGCAAAGGCACAAGGGAAAGAGTTAAAAGGTGAAACTTGATTCTGGGAAAACAACCAGCTGAATGCACAACACCATGAAAATCATTCATGAGCACCCTAAAATTGGAAGAAAAGCATTTGTAGGGGGGGCAATGGGAGATTTGACTGGGGCCAGAACTTGAAAGGTTTACCAGCTGAGGGTGTTTGGACTTTATTCTCCTGGCAGGAGGAAGATATTGATTTGTTATTGTTGTTGTTGTTGTAAAATGATAAGATGCAATGCCTGGGAACAGGACCAAGCAGGTGTCATCCATGAGTGAGGGAGGCTGGGTGTGAGACAGTTGGAAGCGGGCAGAGAGGAGAGGATCCCGCAGCCAGAAAGCCCTTTCTAAAGGGGTCAGTCATTGCTCAGCTCTTATCTACTACTGCCATGTGGGAGTTGAGCTCCCATGTTGCCAGATCTTTAGTTTTCCAGAGAGGCTATAATCGGAGGTTTGGGTCAGTTTTGGTGTTCTCAGTGTTTAAAATAAACCCATGGATTCAATTTTTTTGAGAAAATTGCATCACAAATGAACATGTGTGGTGAGACAGAACTTTCACACGGAGGGCCTGAGGGTTTGTGACACCTGGACCGGTAAAAGTGATGATGTGGAAACACTGCTCTGGTGGAGTGTGCAAGGCCTGCCTGCGACGCTGGTCCCAGCCCTGCTGCCTCTTCAAAAATTATCTTGCCTGGTCAGGTTTGGTTTTGCTTCTTTACTCCGGGATGCTCTCATATCACCAACAAGGCTGTTAAGTCCTTAACCGGTGGGGGTCTTATCCTCTCTGAACACACCACAGGTTAGAGCACACTGCCTGGCTTTCAGTGGGTAGGGCAGACAACCTGGTGAGAATTATCTCCCTTCTTCTCCCTCCCCCAAGTCTTGTTCTCAAAGAATGGAAGGTATTTTTTTCCTCCTTCCAGCCCCTGAGGGTTGCTGTACCCTAGGGATTTGGATTTCCCTTGCCCAGCCTCTAGTGGATGGCCTCCTAAAGAAGCTGAGACCTATGCCCAGTTCCCCTGAACTGTCCTAGGAGGTAAAGAACCTTCTATAGGAATGCCCGAAGATGGCCCATTACTGACCACTAAATGCCACAACTGGGCAAGAAACTGGAGGTCTTGTGGTCGAGACCATGGCTGGCCTGTGTGCGATGAGGGCATCTCTGGCCCCTGGAGCCACAGATGTACAGAACCAGACATAGAGGTAAATGGTAACAATGAGGGAGGAGGCCCCTGACCTATTTTCCTGGTGCCATATAAGGTCTAGAGTTCTTCTACAACCACCTAGGAGCAGGAGGGAAACCAACAGTAGCTAATGTTAGTCATCTGGTCAACCAGACACAACGAGATTTAGAAAATAATAGGCACTTTTGTGCCAATCCCGTGGGCACCTGTGAAATGTTTGTAGATAGCAGGAGCTCTACCAGCAATGGAAGTTGAGGGAGGTGGGAGAGGAGAGTTGGTAGAAATGGGAGAAGTGACCAAGCCTTGGATATCATGGAAACATGTCACCACGTCTGCTTATCGCAGAGGGGCACTCATCCTTTGTGACATTTTCCTAGAGTCAACAAGGAAAAATCATAGCTTTTCCACTTTATATACGCTTAAAATAATGTGGTGGTGTTTTTTTTAAATGAAGTGTAAGAGACCTACCAAAAACTTCCAGAATCATCAGTGCAAAACTCAATGAATTATTTCTAAGTGAACAGACCGTGTCAAAACAGGTCCAAAAACAGAACATAGCCTACCTTCCCAAAGTCTGCTTTGTGGCTCCTTCTGGGCACTACCCTCACCTTCCTCCTGTGATGGTAGCCACTCTTCTGACTGCCAGTCCTTAGATTATTTCATCCTGTTTTTGAACTTTGCATTAAAGAAATCCTGAAGTGTAGACTCCCTGTGTCTGGTTCCTTTCGCTCACATTGCATTTGGGAGTTTCACTTATGTTGCTGCTTCCAGCTTCCCTTTGTTCATTTCCATTGTTGAATATGGAAATACCCTGATTTATGAAATCCCTTGGTTGGACATTTGGGCTGTTTCAAGCTGGAGACTATGATAAATTATTGTTGTTGTTTTTAAACCTTCAAGAAGGAGAAGAGCAATCTTAAGAGAGTAGTGGAATGATGGGGAGTCCTGTGGTCATCTCACCATGATTACTCATGATTATAACATTTTACTGAACTGAAATGATCTGAAAATACCCTGTGACAGTTCCCGGCATTTTCTTTGTACTCCGTAGAGCTACATGTAGGCACTTAAAAACTCAAAAAGAGTCAGAAATGGAAACAGTCCTATCATCCATCCCAAAATTTCCCAAATTTCAGTTCTACAAAGGCCATCTTTGTGACTTCTGCCATATTCTTGTACCACCAAGACTATCACTTCATATTTTTCTTCCAACTGTCTAACTTTTCACATTTAGAGATCCATTCTTGGGGTGCCTGGATGACCCAGTTGGTTAAACACCTGACTTGGGCTCAGGTCATGATCTCAGGGTCCCCTGCTTATCGAGGGGTCTGCTTGTCCCTCTCCCTCTGCCCCTCCCCCTGCTTGTGCATGCCCTCATTCAGTCTCCTTCTCAAACCAATAAATACATAAAATTTAATACAAAAATCCACTCTTGCCTTGTCCTAAGAAATAACAGCTATGAACTCCCGGCCTTGATAGGTGACTACATTGCTTCTATTTCACATTAGAACAAACATATAACTATTCAAATACATTTGTCAGTCTGCTACCTGTGCGAGATATTCTCTGTTGCCTACTTCTGGGCCATTCCCTCTCTCCCTCCTTCTGTAAGCTGACCTCCACAGACTGCCTCCCCCAGCTCCCTTGCCCTCTGCCTTTGTGTGTGTTCTGCTGAGAGGCACAGAAGAGGGGCTAGAGGTCAGGGCCTGTCTCCCTACCCCAGCTGGTGGGGCTCCATTCTCTGTCAAAGGCTATGGGTCTGGTCAGGCAGCTGTCTCTCACAGTGAATAGTTTTATCCCCTTGCCTCTCCAGACATTCGAAGTTCCTAGCATTTTACCATTTCTTGGCTCCATTTTGTGCCCATCCCTTTATAAACAATCCCTTACTCAGCCTTTTTGAACTTCCCATTTCAGGGGGCCATCTGTTTCCTGCTAGGAGGGACGGGATATCAAACACCACCAATGGTAGGCATGCATTCCTTGTTCTGTACAGTTGCTAGCTGAGACCCAGGAGGGAGCTCACGTATCCAAGGTCCCCCCCTCACCTCCATGGGTGCCTGGGCTGGGAATAGTCTCCCTGATTCAATGCCTTTCTCTAGGTGGATGCTGCTCCTCGGGGGAGGAATTGTCAGTTCTGATAACAATGTCCAAGTGGTCAATATTGCAAGTCCTCTTTCTAATCCTCTTTCTCTTACCTCGTCTTCCCGGTCCTAATCTCTTTTTTCTTAAGCTGTGCCCCAGATCGAACTGGATCTCAGCTCACTTATTTCTTCCCTCCCCTAACCTAATACTGACACGTGGCTTGCATCAGCTCTCCCAGAGCCCCTACCTTTGTTCAGATACACATGCATTTCAGTTCTCTCCTTTGATCATGAATCCTTCCCAGGGAAGGCCCAAAGCCCTGACCCAAACATCTCTTCCTCTATGAGCCTGCTGTGCAAACTTTTCCCCTTTGTCCAGAAATAATCTTTGCCTCCCCTGTCTCCCAAAGCTCTACCTTAGCACTGGCCCAAGTGGTAACAAGTTGTGTGTATGTGTTTCCTTGACTACACTGTGATCCCTTCTTGGAATGATCATGCCCGACCCCTTTGGATGAATGATCAGCACCCATCCCTGAGCCTGACTCAAACACTTCATGGTGCTTTGTTGAATTAAATTGCATTCATTCGGTCATTAAGAATATTAAAGCATGAGAGACAATGTTCTAATGGGTCACAGATGAATTCCTATCC
Organism: Meles meles; assembly: GCF_922984935.1. Lineage (NCBI taxonomy): Eukaryota > Metazoa > Chordata > Mammalia > Carnivora > Mustelidae > Meles > Meles meles. Next base: position 40,061,024 of record NC_060080.1, on the reverse strand, counting down.
TGCTAATTTTTAATGATTATTTATTTTAAAATGGTATGTCGGAGGTATGGCCCAAATTGAGGGTGCCTCTTTCCAATCTCTTATTCTTCCCCTGCTGGAAAGGGTTGGGGAAACAGTCATCGGGTTTCATTCTGGGTCCTCCAGCTGAGGTCCTTAGATGAGCAGCATTGGGCCCATACACTGTGGAGTAAGTGTGCAAACACTGTGTGCATGAGAGGAAATAGAAGGGGAGTGGGGCTCAGAGTGCTTTTTGAATTCCCGAAGGCGTCCAGCTCCAAAGAGCACGTTGACCTTAAACGTAAAGGATGTCTTCCTGACCTCCAGCATCTGAGGTCAAGTTAAAGCCCCTGTGAATTATATATTGTCCCTTCTCCTGGGTTTTTCCTCTGTGCATGGATCTCCCATGGGGATCTTTGGGAAGGGTAGTTTTGTCCTCAAGAAGCAGCTTATCTGGAATCTGGGCATTTGAATGCAGGGTTATGACCGTGTCCTCTTTTTTTCAGACATAGTTCCTGCGAGCATCTGTCCAGGGCCCGAGCTTGGGAGGCAAGTCTATTGTGGAGAGCATCCAGCCACTATGCCAAGAAGGGCCTCCATGTTTACCACTGACCATGAGCTCACCCATAGGTGAGTCAATTCCCAGCTCTGAGCACCTTGGGGACCTTGGACTGTGAGCTGGAGTTGGGGGGGGGTCACATGCTGTCAGGACAGGGTTCTCCAAAGGGGCCAAACTCTTACACAGACACCTTACCTCTTAGGAAATCTGGAGGTTGGCTCTCCAGGTCAGGCTCCCCTAGAGGAGCAAAGCATTAGGATGGAGCGCTGGGTTTGGGATTGATGGTGGCCTGGGGCTTATTGCCCACGATTCTCTTCTTCTCTTTGTTCTGTCTCATCCAGAGCTGAGGGAAGAGGCCTTGACAATCCATGGAGTTCAGGGGAGCCTGACCGTGGCTACAACACTAGTCTGTGGTGGTGTACCAAAGGAGCTCCCAGGGTCTTGTCCTCTCTCAGATATCCTCCCTGCTGCACCTCACCCTGGGATACTGCCCCATACCTGGTCCATCGCAGCCCCCCCTGCCATGCACGTAGAGGAGAGGGCCCCAAACTGGACGTTGGGAGCCCTGAGTGCGAGTCTCACTTCTGCCAACAACAACCACTGTGTATTTTTGGACAAGTCCCTTAACCTCTCTGGGTCTTGAATCCCGCAGCTGTAGGAGGGAGATAATAATCCTATAAGGCCCTCAAGTGTTGCTTTGAGAATCAAGATAATGAGTGTGAAAATCTTTCATTTACTCTAAAGTGTGAGTAGCATTTATTATTATTTATCCTGGAAACTCTTCCTTCCTTGGGGCCCTGCTAAGTGAACCTAAGAGTGAATGGTTAGTAATGAACTTTTAGTTTCTCCTCCCAGACTATTATTTTCACTTGTAACCGAGATGTTCCATGCCTGCATTCAGAGGAAAGAACAGGGAAAAAATTCAAGGTTCGCAGATGTGCTAGGGGAGAACATTCCCTAGTAGGAGGTCCTGCTTCCTTCACTGGATGCTCAGCAGACCTCACTATCTCTCCCCATGAAAGGATGGACATCAGTATCTATGTCAGGGAAGTCTTTGTGCAGAAGGCTGAGGGGAGAAGAGTGTCCAAGGACAAACACTTGCTGGGGAACCCGACTTCACAACATCCCCCATTTGTCACCCACTTGGTAGCTAGCTGATGTGTCCATGAGGCTGTTCTCAGCAGAACACACCAAGACATTGGGAAGGGGAAAGAATTCTTTTCCCTGAATTCCTGTGTTACACTAGTGAAAGGAGAGAAGAGGGCCAAAAAGTTTCGTAATGTTTGAAGGCCCCTTTCCTGGTGTAGGTGTTTGTCTGCATTCCGATAGGTCGGTGGCTGCTTTCTCTCTTGCTCAATACTTCCTCCTGCATTCCGTCCACCTTCTTGTTTCCCCGTCCAGAGTTCTCCACTCCTTTTCCAGCAATTTCTGTCCTCTAGGCCCCCATCTCCTCCTCCTCCTCCCTCAAATACAGACCCAGGTTCATCTGAGACTTTCCCCGTTGACTTTGGCGCAGCCCCCCATCGCCTCTCCCAGTGTCTGGCTCATGAATTCATTCTCCTTTCATTCTAATTCAATTCTAGACATCACCCTTCTGTTTCCCAACTCTCCATAAGCTCCTCATTATCTATCGAATTAACTGCCATCCTCTAAGACTGGCCTTGGAGGCTGTCCTCCACCTCGTCCCCAGGGCAGCTGCTGGCACAGACCTGGGCCAGCCACACCATCTCCCGTGCGTTGGCACAGCCTGTTCGGCGTACAGAGCTCAGAAAGAGGCATTTGGGGACACCTGGGTGGCTCAGTGGGCTAAGCCTCTGCCTTCGACTTAGGTCGTGATCTCAGGGATCGAGCCCCGCATTGGGCTCTCTGCTCAGTGGGGAGCCTGCTCCCCACCGCCCGCCTGCCTCTTTGCCTACTTGTGATCTCTCTCTCTCTCTCTGTGTCAAATAAATAAATAAAATAAAATATTTTTTAAAAAAAAGAAAGAAAGAGGTATTTGACCTCAGATATTGGCCCACTATTCCTGCTGGCCTAGGTGCCTTTCTCAGGTACCTGCTGGGCCGAGCCAGCCTTTTGGACCTCATCTACTTTTCCCTCACTCCTTCCCACCCCGCTCCCTGGCCCAGTGCCCTACTTGCACCTCTCTTGAAAACCTCTCCATAGCCTGTCTCTGTACATTTGTTATACCATTCCTTCTACCCAAAGTTCTTTCATTTACCCCTCACAGTCCCCACTCCCGGCCTTCCAGGCCATCTGAGTGGCATTTCCTCATCAGCCAGGGTACATGGACGGTGGTGGAGCTGGATCAGCTGTTTACCAAGGGACCCAAGCTGCTCGCTGTGTCTTTAGATTTTTCCCCTTGGGCTCCTCAGACTCCCCAGAGAGGAATCTTCCAGGCTCTTGCCTGGAGGGTGGGGTCAGGCTGAGTGTGTGTTTAAGCCCTAAGTGGCAAGAAGGGCGGGGAGTCCTTATGTGTAAAAACCAATGGTATCAATCCTCTAGCCTTCTGTTTTCCATGCTGCACCCCGCACTGCACTGTTACTGAGCCCCCCATCCCGAGACCCACTCCGTTACCCTCTCAAGGGAGTAAACCTGCAAACTTCTGCTGGGGCAAGACAAGGCAGGCACCCAGTAGGATGGAGTCAGAGCTGGCCGGCCTCAAGGAAACCAGAAAGCACGGTAAACGCAGACACTCTGGGACTCCTCCCCAAGTGCAAAGGCTGCTTGCTAGGTGTTCAAAGTAATTTGCATATATTTACATATTTATGTTCACCCCTTGAACCACACTTCTCCAAGCTCTCTGCTCTTAACCCCACCCACCTGACTGAGGGCCTGACTGCTGGTCCTGAGCCCCTGGGGCTCTTGCCTCCTCCTTTTGAGAAGTCCGTGATATGATTCATCCTAGCTTTTACCAAGTCAGGCTTGGGTGGGGCTCAAAAGTCAGCCTGGTCCGTTATCCCTCATCTGTTTGCTTTCCTGCTTCCAGAATGTTAGTGCTGCCTCTTGGTGTGGCTGCTCCTGATCTATCACCCGTATAAGAAAAGCGAAGTGGTAAGTCTAGCACTTTTCTGAGTTCCATGCATTATGCTAGGCAACATGCTCAGGGGGGAGTGGGAGCGCCCAAATGTGTAGCCAGTTGGTCAAAATAGGGGTGGCCAGGGGACCCCAGAAACAGCATCTGGCATGTGAAGCCAGGCAGTGTCGCTGGAGACTGTCCTTCCCACATGGAGTGTGCACTGATTCAGGGCAGTTAGTGTAATAACTGCATTGCTGTCCTACAGACACAGAGGGTAAGGAAGCCACGCCCCTCCCCCCCACCTTCCACCCCCCATCAGGCTGCCTGGTAGCCAGAGCACTGGGCATGAAGAGGTCACAGACCACAGACGGTCAAGTGAAGCTTTCCGGACTTTAGCTGCCCTTGTGACCAGGGCCTTCTCCTTCCACAGTCAACATCAGAGTAATGGAGTGTGAGAGTTTCCCCAGGCCTCATAGGTCCAAATGAGGTAGTATTTGTGACCTCACTTCTCAACATCTTCCCTACATCCAGCCCTGCAAAATTGCCTGTGCCCATGGGACTTTCTGGGGGTGCCCAGGTTCCTCAAGTTTGCTCTGGAACAAGTCCGGTCCGCTCTTTTCTGAGGTCGGCTGGACACCGCTGCTTCCCTGTGTTAACATCATTTTGCATCTATTCTGCTTTGCTTGCCTTTCCACATGAATTGTACCATCCAAACTAGTTTTTCCCGGCTTCAGGTCAGGTTCAACCCACAGAAGGCACTGGAGGCAGGGGCTAGAGGAGGGTGAAGTCAGGGTATTTATTCCCTCCTCCCTCCTTACAGGGAGTTGGTTGATTCTTGTAAGAAAGGCTACAGCTGGTGCGGTTGGGGTGCCTGGGTGGCTCAGTGGGTTAAGCTGCTGCCTTCGGCTCAGGCCATGATCTCAGGGTCCTGGGATCATGTGGGGCTCCCAGCTCAGTGGGGAGTCTGCTTGTCCTTCTGCACCCTCCCACTTGTGTGTACTCTCTCTCAAATAAATAAATTAAACGTTAAGAAAGAAAGAGAGAAAGAAAGAAAAGAAGGAAGGGAGGAAGAAAGGAAGAAAGGGTACAGCTTTCATAGGGCGGCCCATATGCTAACCCCTCCCTCACTAGTCCCCTGGCGGGGAGGAGGAAAAATCTTCACCACCCCTTGTGGGTTTCCCTTAACCCTGCCCACAGCACTGTAAATGGTCCTTTGCTTCCAGTTGAGACTCTGACCACACACCTCACTGGTGTTTCTGCTGAATACACATCCTCAGCCCTTCCCCCCCACGTCCCCAGGGACATCGCCAAGGATCCTTCTCTGTCTCATTGAAGCAGAGCTGCCCTCGCCCTCATGCCCCTCTGGCAATGCAGGAGGGAACACCTCTCCCTGCTCTGTGTTCCTCTGCAACAGGGTCTCAGAGATGTACTACCTGTGCCCCCAGTGGTTTCTAGAATTGTGAGGGAGACATCTCCTTCTGTTTGACGTGCATGAGGCTGAAGGAGGAGTGTCGGAGTGGGAGGTGCTGAGCCGGAAGGAGCCAGGGAGCCGTGCTCTCACAGATAGGCACTGCATTCGGGGCTGGGGGCCAGGAGCTGGGAGCTGGCCCTGCTGCTAGACGGCTGTGTGACCTTGGACAAGTCACTCTCACTTTCAGATTGGTTTCCTCTCCTGTATCACAGGCATTGTACTTGGTGATTCTCAAACTGCTCTGGGTCACCAGCTTCCCTTTGGCCAGAATAACTCTTGTTTGATCTATTTTTAGAATCCAGGCTTTTTGTGAAGATTTCCTTTAAAGTATGATTCCACTGTTTTAAAACTGTTTGAAAGCAGCTGGACTAGAAGACTCTAAGGTCGCTTCCAGGCTTAACATTTTTTAACATAAAATCACCCTTGTCTTCCTCAGCATTGTGCCAGGGAGGGTCTGATTCCAAGATTTAATGGGAAACTAATGATTAAAGAAACTAATGATTAAAGGCCCATCTCCTGCCAGGCTCTCTGCCACAGCAAATCTACCATGACTGGGTAAATGGTCTCGTTCCCTCCCCAACCATCCTCAGCACCTTCTCACTTACTTCTCATTTACTTCTGCCACTATTCCCAGGCGAGGGAAAAAAAGGGAAATTTTAAATCAGTTGCATAAAATGCACACCAGCTCGGTGAACAAAAATGTGAAAAAAGATGGAAGTTTTAACAAATTGATCTCGGGAACTTTGGGAAGCCTTGGACCATAGCAGTGGAAGCTGGCAGCTTCTCGGTATTCTGTCCCAGACATTTGGTGTTGGTGAAAATTACAGAGCAGTGATTAATAGTTTGGGCTCTGGGGTCAAAAGGATATGGGTCAAATTCTGGTGCCACCGTTAACTCACGGATTGATTTTGAAAGAGTTACCTAACCATGCTGAACCTTTTCTCATCTGTAAAATCAGAATAATAATTATATCTACTTTATAGAGTCATCATGAAGATTGATTGTGAGATAATACATGTGTGATGGTTAGCACAGTGCCTGGAACATAGATAGTATCCAAGAAATCAGCTATTTATGGTTATTGTCATTAGAACTATTTCCCTTGGCTTCCAGGAAGCTCAGAGGTCAGAGCTCAATCAAGTGTGTAGCTGAGAACCCTCCTCAGCATCATTCTTTCCCCCTCGGCTCCCACGTCATAGCTTCTTAACATAGTTACCACTAATCGAATTCTTTGTACGTGCCAGAACTCAGAGACAGTACCCAATACCGAGCACAGTGCTGGGAATATATATATATATCTCGATATATGATAGTGGAGTAATCAAATGACCTTATCCAATGCTCCCAGCAACCCTGAGACGATGATATCATCGTCTTAGAGGAGACATATTTTTGTCTTCATCATGTAGCATGGGAGGCTGCTTCCTGACCGTGGGGCACCTGCTCTGATGAGACGGTCCCATTCTGGGTGCTGAGAAGGTGGAAAGCTTCTCTTGACCTCTGGCAGCAGGAGCATGGACATATGAACTAAAGAGAGCCAATCAGATCCTCACCTGAGACTTTTAAATCCAGACTGAGCAATATAATCGGAATCCCTTCTGGCGGGGCTGACCGCTAGGGCACCCAGTGGCCTGTGGCATCAGTGGCACAGGCCCAGGGCCCAGCTACCTACAATTCATTTTGAAAGGGAGGAGAAGTATTGTAAATGACATTATATGATGTTAGTTATATGATGTTAGCCTCTCCAGCAAGAGGCTCTCTCTTCCCTCTCCCTTCCCTTTCCTTCTGTGGATTGTGAATTTCCTTATCATTCAGTCCACTTCTGTCACTCCCAAGGGGCTCCTCTCTCAGGATGCTTGCCCTCCATCTCCTCAGCAGCTGCCCAGATGGCTCTGGACATCTAAGAAGATGAAGCAACACCTCCCCAGCTTTTCCACCCCTCCCCACCCCCACCTACCCTCCTTCTGCCCATTTTATGCTCAAACTATGCCAGTTCAGGGAAGTTGGTGCTCTTCTCCTCTTGCAAACGAAAACCCCAGGATGAGTCTTTCTGTCACAGACAGATGTGCTGTGATTGAGGGCTGACTTGTACATTTTTCTTAAGGATTAAAGGCCTTTGGGCAAGCTGGCATCAGTTGGCTTTCATGGATTTCTTTTTCATTCCCTTCTTGAACTCCTCCTTTGCACCCAGCGAGTAGTAGACTCTACGGGGATCCCAAAGGGAAAATATGTAATAAATATGAAAAAGATTATTGGGCTTGGAATTAGGAGACCTGGGACTGAACCCTGGTGTGGCCACTCACTATCTGCTGGAACCTGGATAGGTTCCCTAACCTCTCGGATCATCAGTCACCTTCTCTGTAAAATGTGCCCCTCCATACATATATTCTAAGGGTTCCTGGAAAGCTTAAGTAAGAGTGCATTGAAACACTCATCAGAATTGCTCATTCTTGGGAGACATCCCATAGATGTGTGTTTCTGTCAGTCGAAACACCGATGACAGAGCCCTAAAGGAAGATGCCCCCCCGCCCAGTCTCCAGTCACCCTAAGTGGGGGCGGTGGGGCAGAAGCATTAAAAGTCAGGGCACCTGGCAATGCGGGAAAAACCACTTGCCATTGTGTTAAGTATTTACATGAGTCGAATATCTTTTCATGTTCTTGGAAGGAATGTTTATAAAATAGAGCAGGGAGAGACCCTGAACAGCCAGCCTCGTTGGCAGAGGAAGGAGAGTGAGTGAAGGGAGGAGGGTGCCAGAAGAGAAGGTGCTAGAAAGAAGAGCTGAAAACAGTCATTACCTATAACTGAGTGTGGTCTAAATGGTCCTTGAGTCCAGTTTCCCTGTGACCTTCAGGTGGGGTGCCAAACACACTGGAAGTATGGTGTGGACCCCATGGGTGCTGGAGTCAGGACCTGAGTCCTACTCTTGTGTCGAACATCAATGAGGTGAATGAACTGGGAGGGCCACCTCAGCTCTCGGAGCCTCTCCTTCCTGTATGGTGACAAAGGGGACAATACTTGTACTTGCCTTACTATGGTATAAACAATGAATAGGCAGTAGCTTTTTTTAACAGTTTATTGTTACAGTTCACATATACAATTCACATCTACCGGGCTCGCTATTTTCCTTGGAATAAGGGCATGCTTTTTTTCATGTCAAATGGCAGGAGCTGAGGAAGCTGAGCAGAGACACATGATGCCTCTTGGGGCCACTTGGGTCCCTCCTGCCCACACTCGCTGACCACAAAGCCAGTCACATGGCTCCATCAACATCAGTGGTGAGAAGGAGGATGCTCGGGCTAATGGGCAGGGCTGCAAGGTCACATGGCCAAGGGTGTGAGTGTAAAATTCTACAGCCAGAGGGATCTGAAGACTGGTGAGCAATGATGTGTCCTATGACAGAGGACAAGAAATGCTTAGAAATGAAGGATGGGTGGGTTTGGGTCCCCTGGGACCTCCCAGGAGCTTTTCTTATGAAGACCAGCTTCTGCTCTAGCTTCCTGCTTCTGTGGGCCCCACTTTCCGGGTGGGGGACTGCGCTAGCCTAGACTCTCACATAAGCTTTCTAGACCATAGTTCCTAGTTCCTTGCTCACCAGCTACCCTGCCGCCACTTCCTCTGAGGTTCTACCAAGAGAAGCAGGCCTTCCAAGGGGCTCAGGTCTCCTTCACATGCAACGGGGTGGTCAGACCCCTTTGCTCCTGTTCCCCGGGGTCCAGCCAACTTTAGTCCCCTTCCTCCTGTTCAGTCTCCCAAAGACAACTTTGTCCCTGCAGCTTTCCTATACAATAGGGCGGAGAGAAAAGACCCACACCTGGTACATCTGGAGGAGAGAAAAGACCCACACAGCCAGGCCCTCAATTCACAGAAAAGTCTGCTTATCTTTGCTGGGGTAAGACAGAGGCTCCAGCAGTGAGAAGTCAGAACTCAGATTAGCTTTTCCAAGGGTTACCTATCCTTAGTTGACATTCTCAGTAAATGTCCCTTCCTAATTGCAATTGATTGAACTTAAAGCAAAATCCTGAAAGGTTTGGTCAACATTTTGGCATAAAGAAGCTTCTGGGCACTCTAATATTTCCAGTCTACTTAGTCTGCTTTCATTAATAATGTGAATAAGCATTTCCTTGGGTACAGCCCAGAGTTAGCAGCAATTATGAAAACTATGCAGAAGCTGGTTAATTGAGGAGCTCGTCACTAAGAGCTGTCACCTCTCTGTCACCCTCTCCCTGTGGAGGCTGTATCACTGTGGTCTTTGCAGGCTGATTTCCAGATATCCTCCTTTCAAGAAAGTGACAGAAAACAAGCCACAAGTGCCCTGTAAAGTTAAACATTCACCTATAAACCCGGGAATTCTACTCCTGGGTGTTTTTACTCCAGCAAAGGAAATTTCTACCCGCCCCCCACAAAGATTTGTACATCAATGTCCATAGAATCTTTATCCTTTAAAAAAATAAAAATAAAAATAAAGGGCGCCTGGGTGGCTCAGTGGGTTAAGCCTCTGCCTTCGGCTCGGGTCATGATCTCAGGGTCCTGGGATCGAGTCCCGCATCGGGCTCTCTGCTCGGCAGGGAACCTGCTTCCTCCTCTCTCTTTCTCTGCCTGCCTCTCTGCTTACTTGTGATCTGTCTGTCAAATAAATAAATAAAATCTTAAAAAAAAAGATTGATTTGCGGTGGGGAGGGGCAGAGGGAAAGGAAGAGAGAATCTCAGGCAGACTGCCCGACGCCAGGCTCGATCCCATGACCCTGAGATCATGACCTGAGCTGAAACCAAGTGTTAGATGCTTAATTGACTGAGCCACCCAGGCGCCCCAGCGGCTTTATTCTTAATAGACGAAAACTGGGAGAACCCAAATGTCTATCAACAGCTGAATGGATAAACAGACCGTAGAATACACATACAATGGAAAACTCTTCTGCAATAAAAAGGAAGGACAGCCAAAATATGTGACAACACAGATGTAGCTCACAGATATTATGCCGCGTGAAGGAAACCAGACATGAAAGACTCTCCGCTGCGTGATTCCGGGATTATAACACTGTTTTAGTCAGTCCGGGCTGCCCTGGCAGAATACTGTAGACTGGGTGACTTACAACAACAGAAATTTATTTCTTACGGTTCTGGAGGCTGGGAAGCCCAAGATCAAAGTGCCAGCAGATTCTGTGGTGTCTGGTGAGAGCCTTTATCCTGATTCAGAGACGGCCATCTTTTCGCTGTGTCCTCACAGGACACAGAGGTGTGGAACTCTCTGGGATTCATTTTATAAGAGCACTAATCCCACTCGTGGGGGCTTCTCTTCCTGAAGTCCCCACCTCCTAATACTCTGACATCAGGGGTTAAAGTTTTAACATAATGCATTTTGGAGGGACACAAACATTGAGTCCTCTCAGACCCTCTGGAAAAGAGAAAACCAGTCAATAATGACAGAAGTCAGAGCAGGTGGAATTAATTGGAACAGAGCAAGAAGGAACTTTCTGGGTGATAGAAATGTTTTCTATCTTCACTGGTTTGTATATATATGTCTATTTGTTAAAACTTATCAAACTCCGGGGCGCCTGGGTGGCTCAGTGGGTTGAACCTCTGCCTTCAGCTCAGGTCATGATCCCAAGGTCCTGGGATTGAGCCCCACATCAGGCTCTCTGCTCAGTGGGGAGCCTGCTTCCCCCCTCTCTCTGCCTGCCTCTCTGTCTACTTGTGATCTCTGTCTGTCAAACAAATGAACTCTTTTAAAAAAAAAAGCTTATCAAACTCCATTGTTAGATCTAAGCATTTCATTGTATATAAATTATACCTCAATAAAAAAATGTATTTAAAAACCAGCCTATTTCCTCAAGTGTTCCAAGAGAAGACTAAGGAGATCTATATCCTAAGTGTTAAGATCCATATCCCTAACGTTAATCCTAGGTGGTTGGCAACAGGGAGTCAACAGCCAACCAGCCACACTTTTACTTTGTATCATCACTTAATTATTGATGAAAAACAATTTCTGAAAATGGAGTATGAGTCCTGCCCGATTAGGTTCTTAAAATAATTTTGCAAGTGGATCTAAGGATCTGCCCAGTAAACTCCAAACATCATTATGGGCAGCTTTTATGTCAAGGTCCCATGATGCTCCCTTGCTGAGGAGCAGAGCTTATCCAAGTCCTCTGACCTGTGACATATTGGTCAAACAGAGCACCTCTCCAGCCCAAGGAGAAACATGATTTTCTGAAGACGCCTGAGAGTTGGAGAATCCCGTTAGTGGGGGTGGCAGAAAGAGCTCTGGACTGGGGGGCCGGCGTTCCTGGAGTGAGACTTTGCACTTCCAACAACCTGCCCTGGCCAGCACACACATGGAGGAACCCACTGACCTTCAACCAGAGAGAAACAGTGCTGTGACCTTGGACAAGACATTTGTTGCTTCTCCTCTAATCTCTCCAGGGCCTCGGGACTCCTAGGACAGGACGTTCATTATGACTCCGCCTTGACCAAAATCCTTTATAATCCCACACTGTGGTCCCTGCTAGGAAAGGCAAACACCTCCCTTTGCTGAAGGTCTGGTTTTGTTTGATGTGGCCTGGGACTGAACCAGGCCATGCGTTTTCCCCACTTGTTCAGTTAGACAAGATTTTAAACACAGAGCTATACTGGAACACACACACACACACACACACACACACACTCATAGTGCAAGGGAAGCTGAGAGCCCCTTCTCCCTCTTTGTCCAGCTGTCTTTGGAACGTGCTTCCTTTCCCGCTCTTCAGAGGCAGGGAGCCCTCTCCAGCTGGGGCAGCACTCAGTGCTGTCCGTTGCCGGTGGTCCCAGCCGGTCTCCTGTTCACTCAGCCCCCTGGGATGGTCACAGACAATGCGCTTCAAGGGATTGGTTGAGGGAGGGTAGCCTTGGTTCTTTTCTCCTGATCACTGTCTTCTGGGTCTCGTGCAACATGCTTGGTGCAACAAGGCACTCAGAAAGGCATACCCACACAATCACGTGGTACTCTCCAGCCAGGAGGTACGGAGCCCCTATGTGCCATACACTGTGCCGGCCACCGGGATAGGGCCATGAGCCTGATTACCACCTAGCGCACAGGGCTCACCGCTCACACGGTGCTCACAGGCAGACAGAGAAGTCAGAAGGCAGTAGCAACAGGGTGATCCATCCCACCACGGAGGAAGCGCGGCAAGGGTGAGAGTGGGAACACTGATTCAGTCTCAGGATTCAAGAAGTGCTTTCCTTGGAGGCCTGTGTTCTAAGCGGAGACTCTGACAATAAGGTGTTCAAGTACAGAAGGATGGAGAGGTAGGTATCTCGGGAAAAGGAAACAGCACGGGCCAAGACCCAGAGCCAAGAGAGAAATTGGTTCATTCAAGGGCCAAAAAGGAATGTCTCATATCTGGATGTTGAGAGCAGAAGGAGGAGGGAAGCACCTCAGCTGGCTGGTTTTCAAAGGCAGCAGACCTAGTAAGTCAAGAGCACAGACGGGCACTGGCATAAGGTTGCCTGGGATGGATCTTGGCTCTACCACTCTTCGTTGCGTGACCTTAGGAAAGTCATATGGTCTTCTCTACCTCAGTAGAATCATTGTAGCACTTACCTCTGTAGGAGGATGGAGACAGAGTGCACATAGCCAAGAACTACCTGCCGTGTTGGAATGGGTTCATTCACATCAGCCATCACTGAGCTCCTAAACCCCTTGAGCAAGTCAGGAGCGGTTCCAGAATAGGGAGCAGGCTGTAATTACAGTAGGTCAGCCAGCTGTTACCCTTAAATGAAATGCTCAATATCAAATAAAAACAACGTCTGGCATCATAATCACCAGGATAATCACAGTTCTTGCTCAAATAGCATTTAAAAAATTGCCATGTAGGGAGCACCTGGCTGACTGTCAGTGGAGTGAGCGACACATGATCTGAGGATTGTGAGTTTGAGCCCCACGATGGATGGAGAGATTACTGAAAAAAAATTTTTTTCATCTTTCAAAACGAAAAAATAAAAATTGCAAAGTCACGGCCACATGTTTGCTTTGTTGAAGTCTTAAAACTTAGACTGAGGGAAGCAGAATGTCTTCCTTTTTACAGAAAATGAAATGGAGGCTTTTTGCCTAGAAAGTCTGGGGCCTGGAGTGGATCAGCTCCTTCTCGCAGCATCCCTTCCAGGACCAGGTGGCTCCTGGCTCGCACATCCCAGCCAGGTGGGGAAATGGCCTGGGGGAGGGGTACAGACGAGAGGGGCAAGGTGACACCTGCTGAGCCCCACCTGCCTGGGGGTTGCTCACAGAGCTGGCTTGGGGACCCAATGTTCGCTGGACTCAGAAATAGGATATACTTAGAGGGGATGTGATTGTGCTTTTAAAAAATTATTCCTGGTTTATCTGAAATTAAACCTTAACTAAGCATCTTGTATTTTATCTGATAGCCTAAAGGAGGAGAACCTGGCCTGAGGACTGTCTCAAGCCATAGCAAGGTCAGGAGAGACAGTGCCCCGCAGAGTGTCCTTTCCTAAATCACCCATCATGTCATCTCTTATCTAGATTTTTTTTTTTTGCCTAAAATCTTGAAAATATGCAAAATAAGCTGCTTCAGTTGATAAAAGACTATCAGAAGCGCCAGCATTTGATTTGCCCCAAGGCAGGATTAGGAATGCAGACTGTGTCCTGGGCTCTCAGTCCCAAGCCCAGGCCTGGGAGCTCACTGCCAGAGTGATTTCCAAGGCACTGAGGCATGCACATCAAAGAGTTTGGAAAAGCCAGAGGGCGCTTGGAGAGAGAATCGGGAGCTGATCTACCATGCTGACCAGATGGGAGAACCAGGAAAGATGAGAAAGTAGCAAATGGTTCTGGGACAATGGGGAAGTATGGCCAACGCGGGCCAGCATGCAGCTGGATGTGTACCCTTCCTACAGTACATGCTGCTCAGCCATAGGATGACCCTTCTCCTCGCCCCAGCTAAATGACATTATTGAGACAGCTGATAACTTTTCCTGATTAATCGTGCCTTTCTCAACTGAAAGCAAGACAAGAGAGCGGACATAGCAAACATGGCTAGCAATTACCACTAGCTGGTAACTGTACTCTTTCCCATTGGCTTAGGATGCTGCATCAGAATCATTGTGGGCATTCCACTCTGTGCTTACTAAGCCAGATAAAACCTCTGTTCTGTTCCTGCTTTACAGCTGCTTGTCCCGTTCCTACCTACTGTCCTGATCCCTGAAGAGTACTGTTTGAGGAGAGGACAAGTTGAATGGCCCTATATTTGTGAGGACTTTTATGATCTTTTTTTTTGTTGTTCCTTTTGAACTAGTCAAGGGGGCTTGATGCTGCTGAGCAAATTTGCAAGTTGTTTTATTCTATTTCCTCTTCCCTGAAAGGGGAGCTCTGGAGGGAAGGCTTCACAGGCCTGAGACAGGTAATGGAGGCCCCAGCAGTGATCCTAGGAGAGCTTCTTATCTGTAGCCCCAGTCGCAGTGCTGGAAGGTGAACGACAGACTTGTGTTTGCATGTCCAGCTTTTCTGGAAGTCAGAGGAAAGGTTACTGTGGCCATCTTAGTCACACTGGGATATGCCAGTCTGACTGAAATCTGACTTTGAGATGTTCTGTATTGTCATGCCTAGACTCTCTGTCTAAATTGTTTCTGGTTTGTATTGCATATTTTATCTGTAGCATACTTATCACTGGTCGGAAAGCTTCCTGTCCACCTTTGATCTGAAGCACTAGGGTTCTGGAAAAAATGAGGAAAGGGATGTTACTGTCTTCATTAACCCATTTAGCACTGGGCTTGATGTGGAAAAGCTATTGGGTAGATGGTAGCAATGTTCACTCTATTACATTAATTCGTGACCAGTAAACATGTTCAAATATTGTACCTAAACGAAAAGCGTTAGAAGAAACAAATAGCAGTCACGCCTGCTACACACACCCAAGACTCCTGTAGAAAGATTTTTAAAAGAAATAATAATTACTGGGGCGCCTGGATGGCTCAGTCAGTTAAGCGGCTGACTCTTGGTTTCGGCTCAGATCCTGATCTCAGGGTTGTGAGATGGAGCCCCCTGGTGGGCTCCCTGCTCAGTAGGGAGTCTGCTTGAGATTCTATCTCTCCCTCTGCCCCTCCCCCTGCTCTCTCTCCCTGTAATATAAATAAATAAATAAGTCTCCCCCCCTTTTTTAGAAAGGCATAGTAATTATTGTCCAGAGTTTCTCCACCCTGGCACTTTTGACATTTTGGGTTGGACAATTCTTTGTTGTGGAGGGCTGTCTTTTGCACTGGTAGGATATTTGGGGGCATTCCTGTCCTCTACCTGCCATGTGCCATTTGCACCCCTTTCTCAATTATGACAACTATAAATGTCTTGCCAAATGTCCCCTGGGGAAGGAAGGTGCAAAATCGCCTACAGTTGAGAGCAGCTGACCACTATCAAATTCTGTATGAATTGTAACAGAAGGGAACAAATTTTACGGTCAACCACAACTATCTCATAAAGGAAGAAATCTGTTATGAAATAGGCCTGTTTGTTCAGCTCTGGTCACCTGATAGGTTTGGATATTTCAGGTCAGCTTGGAGCCGAATTTGTCAGCAGGCAGTCATCCAGAAAGGATTATTTCCAGCAGGAAGGCCAAAAGCCCTGCCAAGGCAGAGTACTCAGAGATGCTGGGTGTAATATTTTTTAAAACATCTTTTTAAATGTAGGGTTAAAGGAGTGGAAAGTAAGAGAAATCTTTAGAGGCCCAAGATGAGAAAACCCGAATACAGAGAAGCAAATGAAGTCAAGATTCACCCTGAAGATATCTGCCAATCCCTGGGGCTCTAGAGCTGGGTTTTGGTAGGTCTTGTGTACGGGGAACATGAGCCAAACTCTTACATGGGATGGGAAGTAGGATTAGAGCCCTTCTTCCAGCTCTGAAAAGTAACTCTCTCTTTTACTCTGAAAAGTAACACTCTCGTTAGGTGAACTAGAAAAAAAGCTCCAACCCTTAAAGTTCTTAGACTTGGAGCTAAATGAAATTGAAAAAAAAAAAAGATCTCCTTTGCTAATTCTTTTTTAAAATAGTATTTATTTATTTATAAAAGAGAGGGAGAGAGAGAGAGAGAGAGAACATGAGCAGAAGGGACAGAGGGAGAGGGAGAGAGACTCTCAAGCAGACTCCATGCTGAGCGGGGAGTCTGATGCAGGGCTTGATCTCACAACACTGAGATCACTATCTGAGCTGAAACCAAGAGTTGGGTGCTTAACCAACTGTGCCACCCAGGGACATTTCCTTTGCTAATTCTTAATCATAAGCCTGCTTACACATATTTTAGGGACTGGAATTTATACTTCTTATGTAACTCCAAACTCAAAGCAAAAAAATCAGTGTAAATTTTGTACCAGTTTGGTGTTATCCTATAGGCACCTGACAGAAGAAATGCAAATCCTCTTGAGAAGAACAAAAACTAACTACATGTCAACAGATCCCCAAAGGTAAAGTGTCAAGAAATGTGAGACAAAGATAAATAAATCATAGCATATTTTAGAGATAAAGTCACCACCAGTTGGAATCAGAAGAAACAACAAACTGCAGAATTAGAACAACTGAGGCAACAGATACAGAACGACTAGATGCATAATATAAAACAAATATGTTTATTGTGTTTAAAGGAGTAAAAAGAGAAGCTAGGAAGTGTTAAAGAGAAGTTAGAATCTATCAAAATCCACCAAGCAGAAAGGAAAAAATAGAAATGCTCTTATTTATTGATAAGATTTTTATGTATGTAGAAAATCCAAAGGAATCTTTAAACAAACCATCAGAATTAAATGCATTTATCAAGGATGAGGATACAAACTTAACATACCAAAATCTACTGTACCCAGAATAGCCCAAATAATCTTGAAAAAGAAGAAAAATGTTGGAGGTTTCACACTCAATTTTAAAACTTACTACAAAGATAACAATAGTCAAGACAGTATGGTATGGGCACAAGGACAGACATAAAGATCAGTGGAATAGAATTAAGACTCCAGAAATAAATTCTCACATTTAGTGTCAATTGATTTTCAACAAGGGTGCCAAAGCAATTCAGTGGAGAAACAACAATCTTTTCAGGTAATTATGTTGGGACAACTGGATATCCACATGGAAAAGAATCAAGCTGAACCATATCCACAATATACAAAGGGTAACTCAAAACAGATCAAAGACCTAAATATCAGAACTAAAAGTATAAGGCTCTTAGAAGAAAACATTAGTGTACATCTTTGTGACCTTGAATTAGATATGACAATTTAAAAAACAAGAGACAAAACAAATACTATACAAATTGTACTTCATCAAAATTTCAAATTTTTGTACCTCAAAGAACATAATCAAGAAAGTAAAGACAATGATAGAATGGGAGAAAATTTTTGCAAGTAATATATTTGATAAAGGATTTTATCTATGATATATATAGAACTCCCATAATTCAATAATACAAGTAACCCAATATACATTTGGGTATACATTTCTCCAAAGAATATATACAATGGCCAATAAGCACATGAAAAGATAGTCAACATCATTAGCCATTAAGGAAATGTAAAACAATGCATGTATGTGCACCTAATTGATGACAAAGGTGAGACCAGCAAACAGTGGGGAAAGGAAAAGATATTCTTTTCTAGGGCAACTGAATAGCCAAAGGGACAAAATAAATCTTGACCCCTACCTTGCAGTATTCACAAATCAATTCTAGTTGGACTGTAGGTCTAAATGGAAACAATTTGAAAAAATCATTTATTTATTATGGGGGGGGGGGGCAAAGGGAGAGGGAGAAAGAGAATCTTAAGCAAGTTCCACACCTAGTGTTGTGCTTGATCTCACAACCCTGAGATCAACACCTAAGCTGAAATTAGGAGTCATCCTTTTAACCAACTAAGCCAACCAGGTGCCCTAAAAATCTTTTAGAATAGGACTTAGGGTAGGCAAATATGTCTTACCAGGACACAAAAATAACGATTCATAAAGGGGAAAATGATAAACTGGACTACCTTAACCTCAAAAACGTCCTTTCATAAAAAGGCACCGTTAATATTGTGAAAGATAAACACAAACTGGAAAAAGATATTTACAAAATAAGACTCACAAAACAGATACACTATTTATAGCCTCCTTCAAGAAATTACCCACTGTTGAGCTGTGAAGAGTGTGGTTAACTCACAACCTCCTACTTTTAGCTCCTTTAGGTCCACACCAACTTTCAAGCCAAGAACCATGCCAGTGGTCTTTGACCAAGGATTAAGAAAGGCAATAATGACCAAGCATGTTTCCTGTGGAGTGTTCCCCAGCCAATGATAAACAAGGTAGTGGTACAAGAGCCTAGATATTTCCACCCCCACTCCTGGTGAGACTCCTCTAATGGGTAGCCTTTGCTCTAGATCTCCCTATTGGACTGTCAGATACCTTTAGGTCTGCATTGTAGTCTAATGGCTTCCCTATGCAATCCTGCTTCCTTTCCTTTTCTTTCTTTTACCTTTTCTTTCATAGGTGTTTCTCCACATTAAGCCTGACTCTACCTCATCTCTGACTCTACCTCAGTCTCTACTTTCCAGAGAACTCAAATCAGTTCAACTTATATCTGGAATATATAAAAGAACCACTACAAATTAATAAATAAAATGGCAGACAACACAATAGAAAAACAGGCAAATCCTTGAATAGACATTACATAAAAGAGAGTATCCAAACGGCCAATAAATGAAAATGTTTTTATATTAGTTCCCTGGGACTGCTACAACAAATTCCCACAACTTCCATGACTTAAAACAGCAAAATTTATTGTCTTACAGCTCTGGAGGCTAGAAGTCTGAAATTAAGGTATTGGTGAGGTTACCTTCCTTCTTGAGGATCTGGGGAAGGGGGAAATCCATCCCTTGCCTTTTCTGGTTCAAATCCATGTTGTTCAAGAGTCAACAACATTTAAAGTGTTGAGAGACAAGAAAACCACCAATCTAGAATTCTATACCCTGCAAAATTATCCTTCAAAAATGAAGGAAAAATATGGGGCGCCTGGGTGGCTCAGTTGGTTAAGTGACTGCCTTTGGCTCCGGTCATGATCCTGGAGTCCTAGGAACGAGTCCCACATCAGACTCCCTGCTCGGCAAGGAGTCTGCTTCTCCCGTTGACCTCTCTCCTCTCATGCTCTCTCTCTCTCTCAAATAAATAAATAAAATCATTAAAAAAAATTTTTTTAAATGAAGGAAAAATAGACTTTCTCAGGTAAGCGAAATTGAGGGTTTTTTTGGCCAATAGATTTATCTTGCAAGAAATGTTAAAAGAATTTCTTTAGAGAGAAGAAAAATAATATAAGTCAGAAACTTGGATCCTTAGAATTTCAGTATTATATACAAAAAGAATATTGAAAAAGGAATAAGTGAAAGTAAAATCATTTTTTATTCTTAATTGATCCAACACATAACTGTTCAAAATAGTAATAGCAACCATTCATTTGATTATGTGTGTATATATATGAAATGAATGACAGCAATGATACAAGGGATGGGAAGGAAGAATTAGTATTATTTTATTACTATAAGGTACTTATATTGTGTGTGAAGTATAGTGTTATTTGACAGTGGGCTTGGATTAGTTGTAAATGTATATTGCAATCTCCAGAGCAACCACTAAAAAAAAGGAAAAAAAGTATAACATATTTTAAGAAAGAAGAAAAAATGGAATCATATAAAATGTGTGATTAAAACCACAAAAAGCAGGGAAAAAATGGAAGACAAAAGTAGGAACAAAGAACAAGGGCAACAAAGATAAATCAGTAGCAAATATGGTAAATATTGATCTGGCTGTAATAATAATCACTTTGGGTGTCAGTGGTCCAAATGCAATAATTAAAAGTCAGAGAACATCAGAGTACATATATTAAAAAAAAAAAAGACCCAACAAATGTATCTAAAAGAAACACACTTTAACTATAAAGACACATAAATTACAAGTGAATGGATAGAGAAGAAAATACAATGCTATCACTAACCAAAAGCAAGCAGGAGTAGCTCATTAATTTCACTGTGCATTTCAGAGCAAGGAGAGTTATCAGAGATACATGGACATTACATACTGACAAAGTAGTCAAGTCCGCAAGAAGACATAACAATCCTTAATGGTCATACACCTAACAACAGAGTGTCAAAATATGTGAGGCAATGAGTGCTAGAACTGCAAGGAGAGCTTGATGAATCCACTGTCATAGTTGGAGACTTCAACACCCCTCTATCAGAAATGGACCAGTGGGCAAAAAATCAATAAGGACATAGTTGAATTCAGTGACACCACCAATCAACTGGTTATAAATTGACATCTATAGACTACTTCATCCAATTCACATTCTTTTAAAGTTCATATGGAACATTCATTAAGAGAGACCACATTCTGGGCCATAAAACACAACTTAAGAAATTTAAAAGAATGGGAGCACCTGGGTGGCTCAGTTGGTAAGCATATCTGCCTTTGGCTCAAGTCATGATCCTGAGGTCCTAGAATCGAGCCCCACATTGGGATCCTTGCTCAGTGGGGAGTCTGCTTCTCCCTCTGCCTCTGCTCATTCCCCCAACTCATGCTTGCTTTCACTTTCTTGCTCACTCTCTCTCTCAAATAAACAAACAAACAAGAAATTTAAAAGAATAGAAATTATATAAAGTCTGCTTTCAGACCATAATAGAATTAAACTAGAAATCAATAAGAGAAAGACAACTGGACAGTCCCTCAAGGACATAGAGACTAAACAACACATTTCTAAATAATACATGGGTCAAAAAAGAAATCGCAAGGGAAATGTAAGATTATTTTGAACTAAATGAAAATGAAAACAGAATTTATCAAAATTTGTGGGATGCAGCAAAAGCTGAGGGAAATTTATAGCACTGAATGCATAGATTAGAAAAGAAAAAAGATCTAAAATCAATGACCTAAGCTTCCACCTTAGGAAACTAGAAAAAAAAAAAAAAAGAGCAAATTACATCCAAATAAGCAGAAGAAAAGAGAGAAAAATCAATAAAATTGAAAACAAGAGGTCAATAGAGAAGATCAATGAAACCAACAGCTGGATGTTTGAAACGATCAATAAAATTGATAAGCCCTTAACAAGACTAACAAAGGATAAAAAGAGAGAAGATACAAGATACTAACGTTAGAAATGAAAAAGTTGACATCACTACAGATCCTTCAGACATTAAAAGTATTTAAAGGAATACTGTGAATAACTTAATGACCACAAACTTGGTAACCTAGATAAAATGTCTTTCCTTGAAAGACACAATCTGTAAACACCCACACAGGTATTGAAGTGTAATGTGTTATAAAAAGAGACAATCTGAATAGGCTTATATCCAGTAAATAACGTAAATCAATAATTAATAGAATAATTAACAGAAAGTACTAGGCCCAGGTGAGTTCACTAGTGAATTCTACTGGACATTTAAGGAAGAAATATTAATTCTATACAACCCCTTTTAGATTATAGAAGCAGAGGCAATACTTCCTTAACTTATTCTATGAGACCAGCATCACCCCAATACCAAAACCAAACAAAAACATTATAGGAAAAGGAGGCCACAGACCCATATCTCTCATAAACACAGATGTAAAAATCCTCAACAAAATATTAGCAAATTGAACTCAACAATGTAGAAAAAGAATTATATAACAACCAAGTGGAATTTATCTCAGGTATGAAAGGCTGGTTCAACATTTGAGAATCAGTTAATGGAATCCATCACATCAACAAGCTAAAGAAGAAAAATTATATGACAATATCAATAGATATAGAAAGGCATTTCACAAAATCCAGCATCCTCTCATGATAAAAACTCTCAGTAAATTAGGAATACAGACAAACATCCACAACTTGATTTAAAAAAAAAAAAAGACTCCAAGGAACCTCTAATACTTAATGGTGAGAGACTAGAAGGTTTCCCACTAGAGTCAGGAACAAGGAAGTATGTCCTTTTTCACTACTCTTTTTCAACATTGTATTGGAAATCCTAATTGGTACAATAGGACAAGAAAGGGAAATAAAGGTTATACTGCTTGAGAAGGAAGAACTAAAACTGTCTTTGTTCACAGATAACATGATTGTCTATGCAGAAAATCTGAAAGAATAAAATTTAGCTGCGAACTTAAAACTGCTCTCAATAAACTATTGTTTTGAGGGACACCTGGGTGACTCAGTTATTAAGTGTCTGCCTTCAGCTCAGTTCATGATCCCAGGGTCCTGGGATCGAGCCCCACGTTGGGCTCTCTGTTCAGTGGGAAGCCTGCTTCTCCCTCTCCCACTACCTCTGCTTGTGTTCCCTCTCTTGCTGTTTCTCTCTCTGTCAAATAAATAAATAAAATCTTTAAAAAAAAAGAAAAAGAAACTGTTGTTTTGAACAAATAGAGAGCAAGAATTAGAATGACAGGGAGAAACTGACCTATCCACCATCATAATAGGAAGGAGATTTTAATGCATCTTTCTGTAATTTACAGACACAGTAGACAAAAAATGAAAATCAGTGAGACTACTGATGACTTGATCACCACAAATAATGCCTACTTACACAGAATTCTGCACTAATCAATTTAGGAAAAGATTCTTTTCAAGAATCCGTGATATGTTTTACACAAATCAATCACATCCTGGTATGAAATGCAAGTCTAAGCAAAATTCAAGGAATTGGATATACAGATCACATACAGATTCATAGAGATCACATTCCCAAACAATGAAGTAATTGGGAACAACAAAAAATAGATATATTTGGAAATTAAAACATATAATCTAAACAACTCATGCTCAATCAAAGGAAAACTAATGGTCTGAGGCTCCAAACTTTCACAGAGATGAGAAATCTCTGATGGTAGAATGACTGAAGAACCTTTAAGAAAAGAGGGTCCAATGTTGAATTTGAAGCTGCTTTTACTTCTTCAGCATTGCTGGGTAAAGAGGATCTCTCTTAGCTAATGCTCAAATGTCAATCATGACTGGTCTTGCTTGTCACAGGTCCATAACTGAACCAGTCACTATGGATGATAGAAAGATGGAATCTTCTGATTGGCCATCCTGGGCTAGGTTCCACCTCTGTGAAGATGGAAATAGCAGTGGGAGTGTTTTGACCCCTAGACCTTCTGAGACCACATGGGGCCAGAAAAGAGGATCCTCCTGGGAAGGACCTCTGGGAAGGACAAACAAAATCACCCTTCTTCCCATAAATACAATTTTGTGAAGACTTTTGTGTAGCATAATACAATGACTCTATAAACGAAAACTAAAAACGAAAATCATGTGTAGTTGCTGAACACTCAGTTCAAAGTTCAGGATTTTTTTGGTTATTTTTAATTTTTTAATAAACACATAATATATTTTTATCCCCAGGGGTACAGGTCTGTGAACCGCCATGTTTACACACTTCACAGTACTCACCATAGCACATACCCTCCCCAATGTCCATAACCCCACCACCCTCTCCCGACCCCCCTCCCCCCAGCAACCCTCAGTTTGTTTTGTGAGATTGAGAGTCACTTATGGTTTGTCTCCCTCCTGATCCCATCTTGTTTCATCTATTCCTTTCCTACCCCCCAAACCCCCCATGTTGCATCTCCACTTCCTCATAAAGTTCAGCATTTTTGATGATGCGTTTTCCCCTTTCATGAGGTTCCAAAGCAGCCTTTCATGGATTTGGCACCCTAGTGTCAAAAGATAAGTTTAACCACCATCACCATCACCCCCGGCATACCCAAGACTCAGTGACAAAGGGACAGCAGAAATACTGCCATAAGTATCCTATTCAACAATGACAAGAAGGAAAAATTGTGCAAAGTGGCTCTAGTACATTCCATGTTCTGGAGGGTAAGAACAAGGATAGCCCCAGGCAGTTTTCTGGATCAGACAAGACAATTGACCCCATCCTACTAATTGCAAAGACACCCCTTGTTTTGGGATTTCAGTGGCCACTTTTGAGTAAGTGTAGGGAAGACTCCCCATTAAGGGGCGACTTTAATGGCCACTTCCTTTCAGAATAATTGCTGGGCCTCTGAGGTTTGAGCAGTCACACACCACTGTTCACCAAGCTCGAGATTTTCTGGATATATAATATCCCCACAACCCTAGTGAGAAGCTGTTCTATTTGAGTTACAAACTCTGTTAACTAGTAACTAACTAACTCCAGAAGTCTATTCCTGGTCATAATCCTTGAAATGGATTTGCCCCTCAGGGTTCTGACTCCAAGGTACTCATGCCATGGGTCAAAGGCCATGACCATGACCAGGGGAGGTCCCATGCATGACCCCAAGTTTCTTTTTGTTTCCCTGACCTTTGGCCTTGTGTTCAAATTGAGGGCTCCCTTCTAGACTTGAAGTGGGAAACAGAGCTAATCTGATACCTACCTCCAGTCTGCATCCCAGTGCCTAGTGGGAAAAGAGAATTTAACTCCAATTAGAGGTAGATCTAGGGGTGAATCTAGCTATAGGTATAGCTAGATCTTGAGGCTCAAATATACTCTAAAGACTCTGTCTCCTCCCTTTTTAGCTCTGCTTGCCTCTGCATGACCTTATGCTAAATGAGGTTGTGTCCATATGATGGGAAAGAGGAACTCTGGAAGCCTCAGATTTCACATTTTCAACTTGGTAGATAACTAAGAGGACCTCTCCACCCATGTCAGTCTGAGGCAATTCTCTGGCCCATCTTGAGTCACATAGCCAGGACTGTAGTCATGCGGATGGGGCATATCAGCCAGCTTGAGCAGCTGCCCCCATCACTGTAATGGGGGTAAAATATGGGTCTGGGTGCTATGATTGGCAGGTCTGTAGAGACTGCATGGAGTAGGGTGAAATGCTTCAAAACAACGGATGCCAAAGACAAGAAGGGTCCACAATTAAGGGGCAAGAGAAAATGAGAGCCATGTAGTGGGATACAGCATGGGAAGTAACTCTGCGTGAGTATTAAAAGGGACCTCCAATCTGCTTCTGACTTTGTTGACGATCAAAGCCAAGAGGGAAACATGATCAGTGATGCAAACCAGATGCCAGCTGAGATCTCCAGACCCAAGGGATGTCCCAGGCGTGACCCACGTTTCTTTCCGTTTCCCTGCAAGCTCACTTTCTCAGGGTTCTTGATCCCACAAGGGGAATGTGTTCCACACCATCTGGCTTCCAGATGTGAGGCTTACCTTTCCTTTGACATCTACAAAAGATTCTGCTCACGCAAAGTAGTTAGTGAAGATTTTTACAAGAAAACAGGGTTGGATGGAGAGCAGTCTTCAAATGTCCGTTGGCTTCTCTGATGGGCTGAACTGTGCTCCCCGCAAAACTTATGTATGGAAGTCCTAATGCCCCAGTACCTCAGAATGGGACTGTATTTGCAAATAAGGTCTTTAAAGGTGAAGTTCAAGTAAGGTAATTAGGGTGGCCCTAATCCAATAAAACTGTGGTCTTTATAAGAAGAGGGGATTAGGTCACAGACACGCACAGAAAGGAGACTGTGGGGAGACACAGGGAGAAGGTACCCACCTGCAAGCCAACCAGAGAGTCTTTAGAAGAAACCAACCCCGCCTGCACCTTGACTTTGGATTTCTAGCCACCAGAACTGAAGGAAAATACATTTATGCTGTGTAAGTCCCCAGTCTACGGTGCTCTGTTATGGCCACCCCAGCAAGCAGCAAACCCCTCTGCCCTTGGCCTTCACCTCACTTGCCACCCCACAGACCCCTCTTCTTACTCTTCCTGCTCAAAGGTCAAATTCCTGTCTTTGTCTCAATCTGTTCCTTGCCCTGAGTTGCTTGGCCTATAAAAGCACCCAGTTCTTGGTCTTCTACCCCCATGCCTCCAGCTATGGCAATATTTTCCCAAACAAGGACTATTGCCTCCTTAAGAAGAATTCTACTACCAGCAGTTAAGATCAAAATATGTCCCCTTGTGTTAGCACTGCGCTTATGATGAAGACAATCTCTGTGTTAGACAAGGGTCCCTAAGATCCTCACATAAGGGAAGCTGAGTCGGGTTGAAGGCATCCACTACCACAATAAACCCAAGCACCTCAAATACATGGCCAAGGGCCTAGCACCCAAGGGCAATGATCCTGAAGGCAAGTGGGATACTTGGAGGAAAAGTCAGTATTCAGAAAAAGGAGTCCAGGAGCATAGCTTTCGTTAGTCCGGCTCAGTCAAATCTAAGAGAGGAGATACCCTGCATATTCTCCAGGTAATCCTCTGTGAATGTTATTTCTCAAGGGTTAAGATTAGCATTGGCGGCAGCAGTTCTAAAAACCTCACGAAGCCACAGGATGTCAGTATTCCTGCTGTACGTTATAGCAGATCTATATAATTTTAAAATCAACCAAACTACTGATAAGGCAACATACCATTCTTATGCCCATTTTACATTTGGGGAAATTGATAATCAGATTGGTTCAGTAAGGTCAAGGTCAGAGCCAAAGTTTATGCCCTGGACTATTTGATGCTGAAGCCTCAAAGCTTCCAAAATGTAGTTCTTGTTTTCATTCCTACTTAGTGTGAAAAGCATATATATTGTGGCTAAGAGCAGAGATTGACTTTATTTTTTTAAAACAGTTTGGAAGTGATTTTTTTAAAAGATTTTATTTGACACAGAGAGAGAGAGAGAGAGATCACAGGTAGGCAGAGATACAGGCGGAGGGAAAGGGGGAAGCAGGCTCCCTGACTTGATCCCAGGACCCTGAGACCATGACCTGAGCCAAAGGCAGTGGCTTAACCCCCTGAGCCACCCAGGTGACCCCAGAGTTTGGCTTAAAATCCTGGCTTTATTATTTAGTAGATTTTGCGTTAGTTACGTAACCATTCTGTGCTTCCATTTCCTTAACTGTAAAGTGAAGGTTGTAATAATATTTGTCTCAGAGGGTTGCTGTGATTTTAACAGCATAGAACACTGTCCTGTAGTAGGTATTCAGTGCACTAATTTCATTCCTCTCCACTTAGAGCTTCTCACCTCTGTCTTATCTTCAACGGTGGATATGTAATGAGCACCCACTTTGATGCTAAACTCAGCCCCTGCCTTTGGGCTGCCTTAGTGGGTGGCAGGGATGGCTGACCACAGCTGGGGTGCTGTAGCCCCGTGTGGGCAGTGAGGACTATTACCGAGCTGGGGCAGTGGGCTTTGGAGAACAGAACAGCTGACTGCCTGGGGAGGCAGAGGTGCACAGAGTAACCATGTTTGGTCCGGATCTAGGAGAATGAGTAACGATTTCCAGGAGAGGCACCGTTGTCAGGAACTGGGGGTGGGTGGTAGTAGGGGAAG
The DNA here is from genome assembly GCF_922984935.1 of Meles meles. NCBI lineage: Eukaryota > Metazoa > Chordata > Mammalia > Carnivora > Mustelidae > Meles > Meles meles. Next base: position 40,033,739 of record NC_060080.1, on the reverse strand, counting down.
TAGAGCCATTCTGAGCAGTTTATTGGAACAAATGGCGTTTGGGGCTGGGGATGTAATGCGTGAGATCAGAGATGCTTTTCAAGTGCAGGGATGGCTCAGCCTGGTGTTTTAAATAGTTCTGGCCAGTGTGGGTGGGAGGGTGGTCCATAGGATAAGGAAGGCCAGCTGGGCATCTGTTGTCTAGAAGGATTGCATTTAGATCCCAACCTGCCGGGGCACGGGTTCTTTGGGAACTCATAGGCTGCAGTGAGGAGAAGGAAGGGTCCATCCCGAGCCGCTAGGCACAAGCTCCCATCTTGTTCCCTCTGCCTCCGTTTACCCCTTGCAGGATGTAATGCTCAGGAAAAGCCTCGAGGCTTTGTGAAGCCTGAGTAAGGGCGTGAGAGAAGCATCAGATCATCTGGCCCTGAGGTTTGGGGCCCAACTCAAGAGAGCTGGATAAAATACGTAACTCTTCAGTGCAGACGGTCCGCCCGAGAGGTGGCCGCCGTGTAGCTGATAGAAGGGAGTTTCCTCCATTGCAGCCGGCACACGTCCTCCCAAACTTTCACTGGCTCCTCCAGTAGAATTAACCGGCACGAGATCGGTGAGAGTCTGGGCGTGCACCTGCTCCATCCTCTCGGCAGAAATGCTTTGTGACACCCGAGCCATACTGAGGAGTGAGAACGGTCAAGGTAGTTTTCAGACTCACCGTCCATGTTCAAGTAGTGAAGTTTCCAAGAAATCCTGCTGTTTGGGAAACAATCTAGTAAGAAGCTGCCAGATCAAAGAAAGGAAGGGAAAGAATGGGGGAAAGAAGGAGGCTTCATCCTCGGGGGCTGGAAGTGAGCAGCCAGCACCCTCCCCCTCATCCGAAGCACACCTCCAACCTGGCCCCTGGCCTTGGAGCCTCCCTGTCCACTGGGCCTGACCCCTCGTGTCCCTGAAGGAGTCTTTGCCACCCTTTGCTGGCTAGCCAGTGCTCCTGACACAGCCTTCCTGCCGCTGGTTCTGCCCTGCCCTGATCTGGTGTCATCTCTCCAGCCCAGTAACCTGAGCCGATGACCTCCGCTTTGGCCAGCGTCTGTACGCATTCCAATGAACCCCACCTCCTTGTCACTCAGGTCGTCCCTCTGGCCACAGGGCATCAGTGAAGGCAAGCCCAGTGGCACCTGATTTACTTGGTGGCTTAGATCTGGGGAAGTCCCTCTCCAGGACTGGCAGTACAAAATACGGCTGTTTATCATGGGCAGATGGGGGCGGTGGGTGCTTCCTCTCACGTCCTTTTGGTTCTTTGTTTCTTTGTTCAACTCCCTTCTACTCTCCCATGGGCACCTGCTTCTGAGGGGCTTCCCTCCTCTTCCGAGGATACCTCTGAGGTTTCCTGGCTGACGTGGCAATTCTTCGTCTGGGCACAGGCAGGGAAGTCCTGGTGTCCATGGCCAGAGCCTCACTTCGGAGCCCAGCTGGAACATGCCAAGAGGAGCTCTAAGAAATGATGGCTGCTTCTTGGCTTTGCTTTTGTGCCTGGTGTCCTGAGCCAGGTGGACCATCCCCTCCCTACCCCAGGTCACAGAGCATTGCTCTGACCCTCTGCAAAGCCCCATGGGATGCAGAAGGGTAATAGCAACACGCACCTACACGGGGCCTGGCTCCTTGGGAGGCTTGGTCATTGCGGGGTTTCTCTCACTGCCCACGGCCATCTGAGGCATTCTGACCTCCCTTTTAAGAGCGAGGAAAGGGGCCTGGAGAGGCCAGGCGCTTGCCCAATACCAACCAACAGAGCAGCCTTTGTTCTGGTTTAGTGCTCTTGCTACACAGATTGTACCACGTGGGGGTCAGGAGGGCTGGGGCTGTCTCGTGCTCTCTGAACACACACGCCTTCCCAGTGGTGTCCCTCTATCCTTCCTTCCCGGATGGACCAACACAGGCTTGCTGCCCTGTGGGCATAAGGCTCCCTGGACTTGAATTAGAGGCGAGGAGACTCAAAGCAGCCATTGCAAGCGTTGTCCATCTTTGGTCTTGAGGAAGGGTGCACAAAGCCTGTGGTGCTCATGGCACAAGGCAAAGTGGAGTACCAGATGGAGCGGGGGACGGGGGGCAGCGGTAGGAGGGGGGACCCTATCCTTGCCTTGGGGCATTTAATTAGCTCCTGTTCTGAAGGGTGCCGGTGAAAGTGTGCTTGATGACTAAAAACCTGAAAGTAAACAGCGGTTGCATTTGTACAGTTAAGAACTTGCGGAGGGGCAAGTTCTGGTTTTTCAACATAGTTTCAGGTCAAGTACAATTACAACTGTCGTTATGGCCCCTGGGTTAAATTCCACCGCTCCTTTAGCCCTAGAACAAAGCTCTGGCTCTCAGACTTTCTGAGGCCACCATAATGAAGATTTCCATTTGCATCTTTTCCCCTTCTGTCTAAATTTGGGGGCTACTTCCGCCATGCCCCTCACATTGCTAGATTCAATTCCTACTCCTTGGCACAGTTTGGGAATATATCACAAATATGATCTTATGAAATTCTCCCAGCCAGCCCATAAGACTGGCTCCCTCTCAATTTCAGAGTTTTTGAGTGGTGAAATAATGTTTGTCCCATGTCCCCAGGCAGCAGGTGGAACCGGCATTTCTAGCCACATGCTGACGTGTGGACATGGCGTAACCCATCCAGGGTCAGAAACTCTCCTAACCCCCTCGAAGCATTCTCGATTGTTGTGTTTATGTTTCTCTCACAGCCACCCCACAGCCTCAGCCACACCTTTCAAGTTATTCCATTATTCATATGGCTGGATTCACCAGTCTGGGTCTCCTTTTTAAGGGCTGACCTTCCCCAATGCCCCTCCTCATCCTATCAGGTCAAGGAGTTTCATCACAGACTATAAAGGCTCTTTGAGACTCTGAGGAAGGGTCTATTCCCTCTGCCCGAAACATGCCTCCCTCTGTACCAGCTGTTCTTTCTCTAGTAGATGGAAGTAGCTATAGATTTTGCTTACTCAACAGGTTTTCTTATCCCCAGTTTCCTGGTAATGAGTGTTCTTCTTGCCCCGCCCCCTTCAGGGAACTTCCTCCCTTGGTCTAATCCTCAGCTGTCCAGCCTGGTTCTCCTCCAACCCCTGGCCACTGAGGAGAGATGTGTGACTGAGATTTGGCTGATGAAGGGACCCGATCCCTGTGACCATCATGACTGGTTCAAGGATGAGCATGTGACTGATTCAAGGATTACAATTTTTTTCCTCTTCAAGCAATGGTGCAATAAATATTCTGTACAGATACTGACATCTGCTTTCTTTCTTTTATTTTTTAAAGATTTTATTTATTTATTTGACAGGAAGAGAGAGATCACAAGTAGGCAGAGAGGCAGGCAGAGAGAGAAGGCGAGGCAGGCTCCCTGCTGAGCAGAGAGCCCGATATGGGGCTCGATCCCAGGACCCTGAGATCATGACCTGAATGGAAGGCAGAGGCTTAACCCACTGAGCCACCCAGGCGCCCATATAACATCTGCTTTCATTTGTCCAATTATTCCCATGGGGTAAATGCCTGGTTTGAAATTGCTCAGTCATATGTACATATGTTTTAAATGCTGATGTGTTTTGTGAGGTTGCCCTCCAGAAAAGCTGGCCCAAATTTACACCATGCCAGCAAGACGGGAGGGTTGGTTCTGCACACCCCAGCAACAGCTGGTGTTGTCAACCTTTAAATGTTTGCCTGTCTGAGAAGTGAGGACAGCTGTTGAAATCTGTTCCCAATCTTGGGCCTCTTTCTGGGTCATGTTCCCACATGCTTGTCCCTCTAGTTACCTATTCCTGGCCTTGCTTTTAAATCTCTTGTCTGGTCATTCAGCTTTATGGGTCTCCTTATATCCCGTTCTCACTCTATGAGACTGGAAAAAGAGTCTTTACTTTATACAGTTTCCTTTTCCCTCTAGCTCCTTGTAGGTGCGAAGAACAGTTTGGAACCCAATGATTATTTTTTGAATGAACGAATAAAAGATGAATGAATGAAAACCCTTCTATGATTCACCTGTTTCCTGTACAGTTCTGAGTGGTGCCATGCAGCTGGGTCAGTGTTACTCTGAATAGATAAATAATGCCCAGGAACCTCCGGTTTTAGGAATACACCCTCAAACACACACACTGATTCTATCTCCGAACTCTGATGACTTGTTTCTCCATGAGCTCCTATGTCTAGTTGGATGCCTTCATCTCTAAGTGGCACAATTTAGTTCAATGAAGGGTCATACTCCTTTCAGAGCATTTCTACCATCCCAATCAACCCACCAACATTGCAGGATCAAGTTCAATTTTCCATTGCTGTGCCCCAGAGTTCTGACTGTACGTGCAATTTGGAAAAATAATTAACATTTTTTGAGGGCTCACTATTTGCCAGACTTGGTGTTCAGAATTTTATATGCTTCACTAGTCACATTCTTCATGGTCCCTGCGATGTCCACAGGCTTTTTTTTTTTTAAGATTTTATTTATTTGACAGACAGAGATCACAAGTAGGCAGAGAGGCAGGCAGAGAGAGAGAGAGGAGGAAGCAGGCTCCCTGCCGAGCAGAGAGCCCGATGTGGGGCTCGATCCCAGGACGCTGGGATCATGACCTGAGCCGAAGGCAGAGGCTTTAACCCACTGAGCCACCCAGGCGCCCCTCCACAGGCTTTTTTAAAGGGAATTTCCACTCCAGCCAATCCCAGAGGGAAGATGGGGTACACAGTTTGGCTGCCGTGCTTTATACCACAACTTTTGTTCAGCAGTCAAGTCCTGTCTTTAAAATTTAAGTCTTCAAAATTTAAGTTTCTCATTAGAAAAAAAATCTTGGCTGTTTAATCTTTCTGCATGGAGTAAATGGGATTCTACCCACCCCTTTTTTTTAGTGTTGTGAAATTGGCTATTGTTTGTTTATTAGAACATGATTTTTGTAGGTTGTTTTTATATTTGGCCACTTTTCAAAACCCTCTCATTTTGATGGTTTTTAAGCAATTCTTTTTGATTTTCTAAGTAGACAATATCTTTTAAGTAGTAAGTCTTATAATGGACAAGGTGATGATGATATTTTAACAGCATTTAGAGATATAATTCACATATTATACAACTTACCCATAGGGTAAAATTTGATATTTTTAGCATATTATTAGTTATTCAACCATAGTCATAATTAATTTTAAAACAGTGAATTGTAATTTTTTAATTCCTTTTTTTTCCTTCATAATTGACTTGGTTAGGATCACCAGTAGACTGGTCAGTAGTAATAGCGATGGTGGGCAAATTTGTCTCATTGCTGATGTTTCTAGAATGTCTGATTTTCCCCCATTGAATAAGATGTTTCCTAACGGGTTTTGGTAGCTAGGCTTTATCAAGGTAAGAAAGTTCCCTTTTACCCCTAGCTTGCCAAGAATGTTATGTTCTTATTTAGAAATAAGCACACACTTTATCAAATCCATTTGTCAAAGCATTTATTGTGATGGGAATAATCTTTTCTGCCCTTCAACCTATTAATGTAGTAAGTTAATAGATTTTCTGCTTAAAACTTAAAAGTCTTTACAGTCTCTATGTATAATCCTTGGAAAACACCACTAGATTCAATTTGCTGGTAGTTTATTTAGGATGTTGGGACTTTAAGTTTTTAGTGCAATTAATCCATAGTTTTCCTCCTTTCTTTGTTGGTTTCTTTCTTTCTTTCTTTTTTTAATGTGCTGTGGTGAGCCGAGGTCACACTTTCCTCGGGTATTTCCAAGTATTGAGTAAGCAAGACTGAGGAAGGTGCATGCCTATAGCTATTTCTGATCAGTGTGGAAATCCTCTAATGGGAAGTTTCTGCTCTGGGCTTCTCATTTGGGTGGGCAAAGACTTGGTCAGATCTGCATCCTGGTCTGAGAGCTTCCCCTGCCTAACCCAGATGCCCCCCTTTCTCTGGCACAAGTGTTTTTGCCCTTAAAAACTGTGCTCCTAACTCGAGTAGACTTCCCAGAGGCCCCATTAGACCCATATGCCATCTTTCCAACTTGGCATCTAGACTTGCAGACTTACGTTTCATATACTCTGAGAATTTATGTACCATAGAGACAGTCAGGTCCTTGAAAATCAGATGTAATTCACCAATGAAACCATCTGAAACTGGTTTTGGCTTTTTGTTAAAGGGAAAGAACTCTCACAACAGTTCTAATTTCTTCTGTATTTTTTGGCTTGTTCAGGTTTTCTGTCTCCTCTTAGACCAATTTTGGTAATTTGTATCTTCCTAGAAAACTCAGCATTTCTACCTAGATTGAAAAATTTTTTATTAACATTCATTTCCTTTTAGAAATTTTTAGAATGCTTTAAAATCTCAATAGTTGTGTTTCCTTTTCATTTTAAATGTTATTATTCTTTAAATTTTTATTCATGTATCTTATTTATGAGATCTAGTTAGATTTATCTATAGCAATATGATCTTTTCAAAGATCAAGATTTTGTTTATTAACCAACTTTATTTTTGATATGATTATTCCACCTCATTAAATTCTAATTTTTATATTCCATGCATCTAATTTCTTCAGGTTTATTTTTTTAAAAGATTTTATTTATTTATTTGATGAGAGAGATCACAAGTAGGCAAAGAGGCAGGCAGAGAGAATGAGAGGGAAGCAGGCTCCCTGCTGAGCAGAGAGCCCAACACGGGACTCAATCCCAGAACCCTGGAATCATGACCTGAGCCAAAGGCAGTGGCTTAACCCGCTGAGCCACCCAGGCGCCTCTCTTCAGGTTTATTTTTGCTGATGTTTCATTCCAACTTCTTGACTTTAATGCTTCTTTAATTTATTCTGAGTTCTTCTTGTTTCTAATAAATTTCCCCTGAGTCCTCTTGGATCAGGTCCCATAGGTCCCTGAAAACACAGTCTCATTTTGGCTTCTTTCTGGTTTATAATTTCCTTCTCATCCCAAGAGTTACTTTAACAGAGGCTTTAAAATTTCCAAAAAGATTTTAATTTGGCTACTTCTTGTGTTTTGTTTCGCAATTTCTAATTTTATTGCATAGTGACCAAATGAATAAGATTTGTGTGCTTTCTGGAATTTGTTGGGGTTCTCTTTGTGGTCAAATACGTGCCTAGTTTGTAAAGGGGCCATGGGTGTCTGGGAAAATGAGTACTCTCTTTTGGTACAATGTTTTATTTGTGTACATTAGATACATTTCAGAACTCTAGGGTGATATGCATTGAAGCATATGACCATCGTTTTAGTGGACTGTAGATTTTATCAATAGAAACGAATCTGTGTTTGCTGGGATGATTTTTATTTTATTTTATTTTTTTATTTGTTTATGTGAGAGAGCATGATCAGGGGGAAGGGTAAAGGGAGAGGGAGAACCGGACTCCCCACTGAGCAGGGAGCCTGGTGCGGGGCTTGATCCCAGGATCCCGGGATTATGACCTGAGCCTAAGGCAGATGTTTAACCAATGGAGCCACCCAATTTTTTAAAATTGTAGCAAAAAAACACATTAAAAAAAAACATAACATGAAATTTGCCACTTTCACTTTTTTTTTTTTTTTTTTTACTTTTACCATTTTTAAGTGCACAGGGCAGTGGGATTAAGTACATCACATGTTGTACAACTGTTACCACCATCCACCCACAGAATTCTTTTCATTTCGTAGAACTGAAACTCTGTACCCATTAAGTAACAACTCTCCATTACTCTCTCCTCCCACTTCCAGGCAGCTGCCATTCTACTTTCTGTCTCCAGGAATCTGATTATCCTAGGATCCTCCTGTAAGTGGAATCATACAGTATTCAACCCTTTTTGACTGGTTTATTTCGCTTACATCACGTCCTCAAGTTTCATCTATGATGTTGCACGTGACAGAATTTCCTTCCCTTTCAAGACTGAGTCATATTCTGCTGTATGTACAAACTACCTTTTGTTGTTTATCTAATCATCCGCTGAAGGACACATGAGGCTCTTTCCCATTAGCTACCGTGAATACCGCAGCTATGAACGTGGGTGTGCAAACTTCTCTTTGAGTCCCTGTTTTCAATTCTTTGGGTAATGTACTTAGAATTAGAATTGCTAAATCATGTGGTAATCCTATTTTTAATTTTTTACGAAACCATTCTGCACCCTTTTACATCCCCACTAACAGGGAGGGCACAAGAGGTCCAGTTTCTTCACATTCTTTCCAACACTTCTTGTTTTCTATTTTTTGTGGTTTGTTTTTAGTAACTATCCTAATGGGTGTGATGTTGTATTGTTTCTGGTTTTATAGTTACTATGTAACATATGATACCTATCCGGGTGGTATCTATTTCCTTCTGTCTTTATTTACTTTTTTTCTTCAAGTTTTTATTTAAATTTCAGTTAGTTAACATACAGTATAATATTGATTTTAGGAGGGAATTGAGCACTTCATCGCTTACATGTAACACTCATCACAAGTGTCCTCCTTAATCCCCATCATGCATTTCACCATCCTCCCGCTCGCCTCACCCTCTCAACCTTCAGTTTGTTCTATAGAGTTAAGAGTCTGTTTTGTGATTTTCTTCTCTCTCTCTCTCTTTCCCCCCATGTTCATCTGTTTTGTTTCTTTCCACCTTTATTTTCAAAGTTTCTGCATAATTTTCTTTCAGATATACCTTTGGAACTAGGATATAACTTTATTTATTTTTTTCTTTTTTTAGCCGAAACTGAACATTTAGGTCTTGTAATTGGCTAATTTAGCCTATTCATGGGCACTCTGATTACTTATACAATGAGAGTTTTCCTTCTCATGTTGTTTGTATGTTCTCTATCATACTTTCTTCCTTTTTTTTTTTTTCTATCTTTTCTTTAGCCAATCAGTTTTTCTTTCTTTCATTGCTTCTCTTACTGTGGGTTGGAAATGATACATTCTATGCCTATTCTTTTGGTGTTTTTTTTTTAAGACCATAACATTTTTAAGACATAGTTAAACATAATTTTCTAAAGCATTTTGAATTCATCTAGATCAAAAGTTAGCGAACTATGGCCTGTGTGTCAAATCCAATCCACAATCTGCCTTTGTACATCCTGCAGGTAAGAATAATTTTTATGCTTTTAAGTGGCTGAAAAAAATCAAAAGAAGAATATTTTGTGACACATGAAAATTCTATAATTCAAATTTCAGCATCCATAAGGGAAGTTTTATTGGTACATAGCCACTTTTTTTTTTTTTTTTTTTTTAGCCTACGTGTCATCTAGAGCTATGATGGCAAAGCCTAAAATATCTGCAATACTGAATACATTTACTGATTTCTGGTCTAGATATCTCTCCCCTCCCCCCTCCACCCCAAACAAGATAAGGACTAATACAGAAATAAATGTTTCCTTTGAATCTCCAAATCTTATTCCATGCCACACCTATGTTGCCTCTGGGATTTTGGTTCTAGTATATGTGCTGCCGAAGCGAGCACTGGGATTTTGGTTCTAGAAACCAGAAACAACCCAAATGTCCATCAGTAGGTGAGCGGATAAGCAAATTGTGGCATAGCAATACAATGGAATGTTACTCAGCAATAAGAAAAAGAATGAACTGTTGAAACACACATATCTGAAAGCGTGATGCTAAGTGAAAGAAACTAAAACGCAAAAGCCTACATACCGTATGATAATATTTACGTGACATTCTAAAGAAGACAAAACTATAGTGATAGAAAGCAGATCTGGGCTTTCCAGGGGCCAAAGGTAGGGGAATGGTGATTGGCTACGAAGAAGCATGAAGGAACTTTTGAGGTGATGAACATATGTTGTATCATGATTGTGGTAGTGTTTACACAACTATATACATGTGTCAAATTCAACCAATTGGATACTTTAAATTGCAGTTGAATTGCATATAAATTTTACCTCAATGAAACTAATTTAAAGGCCTTTTCTAGGCAAAACTATCCTTTGATGGGGGAAAAAATCTATGATGAGAAGGAGCATAGAGAACCTTCTGAGATGAGGGAAATATTCTATATCTTGATGGGGGGTTAAATACACAGTTTAATGCATTTGTCAAAAATCAGCTCTTGTATGCTCAGAATTTGTGCCTTTTGTTGGATGTAAATTTTATATCAAAGAAAATGTATCAAATATTGAATTTCAGGTAATGATAAGCATGCTTGAATATTTAGGAGGAAGTATACAGGTGTCTGTAACCTACTTTGAAATATATAAAAAATAAGATGAATAAATGAATAACTCAGTGTACAGACATATGATAAAGTAAGTGGAATAAAGTATTAATGGCAGAATCTAGGTGGTGACTGTTCTTGATAAAATTTAAATACCTGTTTTGCCTTTAAGACATTTGTGTTGACACAAAGTAGTTATATGCACAACACATCTGGCCCCAGCCTTAAACAATTTCATATATAAAGAAATGAAAGCCAGGGGCACCTGTATGTCTCAGTGGGTTAAAACCCCTCTGGCTTCATTCAGCTCAGGTCATGGTCTCAGGGTCCTGGGATCAAGCTCTGCATCAGGCTCTCTGCTCAGCATGGAGCCTGCTTCCCCTCCCCTTCTGCCTGCCTCTCTGCCTACTTGTGATCCCTCTCTCTCTCTCTCTCTCTCTGTCAAATAAGTAAATAAAATCTTAAAAAAGGAAAGAAAGAAAGAAGCCAGAAGGAAGAGAGGGCGGGACCAGTGATCTCGCCTAGTTTGAGCCAGCAGCTCACCTAGTACTCCCTACTTTTGAGGCCCTGCTGTCCCTGTTGATACTTCATAGAGTCCTTTTCTTTCTAAGCCTGAAAGTACTACAGGAGTCTAAGTAGTATCCTGAGACTTGGCTTATGGCCGGAACCTTGGCGGTGTGAGAAACTTCCGGAACCCCACTTGGAAAATGGAAAAGTAGCAGAGTCTGGCTATGTTAGCTCTGGAAGGGCCTTAGATAAGATAAGGAAACAGGTCCAGACAGAGCAAGTGGCTCACCTAAATCCGCAGAGAGCTGTGATGGCAGAGCCAGTACTGTGCCCCGAGTGTCCTGGCTGCTCGCCCTGTTTGGGCTGCAGCCAATCTGATGGCTTCCAGAGAGCACTGATGGGAGGAGTCCCACAGTTTACGAGGTAGTAGCAGCCTTATTGTGAGGGGACTTGGGTTCAACCCCTGGCTCTGCCACCTGGGGCAAGTTACTTTATCTCTTAGCTCGGCTTTCCTCGGGGGTAATAATAATATCTCCCTCCTGCGGTGTCGTGAGGTTTAAATGGAACGTTGCGTATGGAGCAGTGAGCGCGATGCCTGGACCCAGGAAGAGCTCCTGCCACTGGAACCAGGGTTGCGCTCGTTCCTAGTAAGTGCACTGTTTTTGTGAGTGAGAAGCCAGATCTTGGCTCCTGTGCTACCCACACAGCTGTGACCGTAATCCTCACACAAGCATGCCCAAGGAAGGAGTCTTTTCCCTATTTTACAAATAAGGAAACCGATATGCATGTCCAACTACATGTCTTCAGATCTGGATCAAGCACAAATAATTCTCCCGGCGGTTCTCAGCAAAATGACCTTTCAGCCATCCATCTGTTGTTTTCTCAAACTCCTCCGGCTTCAGTATTCAGTTCAGTTCAGTTATGGCCAGGGGCCGTGTTTTGGGGTAACATGTCCTGAACCCCATCCTATGCAGCATCTGGGGGCTTGTCCCAAGTGATGATGGTGCCTCCCCCCACCCAGAGCTCCTGAAATAGATCTCTGGAGGCAGGACCAAGGGTCTGTTCCAATAAGCTCTACAAAGCAGAGAAATGCTGTGCTAAGGGACTGATAAGGGGTTGGTGGAGAGTCCCTTTAGATTTGATGAGACCTCATAGGGATCAGGTTCAGGTGGAGCGTCTGTAGCCTTGGATGCTGGCATTTCTTCTGTATCTTTTTTTTTTTTTTTTATGTCATAAGGCATTCTATTTTTATTCATATTTAGTGTTCACACTGAACAGGGTATTCTGTATCGTTTTTATGCTGACATTTGTGCTGACATTTCTTATGCTAGCATCCGCTCTCCACGCTACCATTAACGGATGTCTCACCTGAGACCTCCTCAAAGGTGCCTAGTGTCTTGCTCTGAGAGTTTTTCCTTTTCATCTCGCTGGAACTCACAAAGAAGGAGTCACTTAATGAGGGTTCTATCACAGACTCCACAGCCAGGGAGATGGCTGGTGAGGTCTGATCCTCAGTCACCGTCGTGGGCCACCATGGTGGGGACCGCGCTGGGACGAACCAAACCAGATGCCCTGACCACACAGGAAGCTGCACAGTGAACACGTGTTTCTTCAACAACAATCATCTCCGTGTGCTGTGGTCTAAGAACTCAGCAGTATTCTCAAATGCACAGGGCAGAACTCTCAAAGCCAAGTCTAGTTCACACAATGGCTTGCTGGAGGCAGATGGGCTTTTAGGGGAGCAGAAGAGTGACAACATAGGAAATTTTCTCATCCTCACCAGACCTGGCTCCCCTCATCTCCCTCACCTCTGCTTTATTTACACTTTTCTGTTACTGCTCCTGCTGCTTGTCGCTCCCAGTCCAGATGACCTCCAACCTTGGTCACCAGAGGCAGAAACTACCCAGAGTCCATCGTGCAGCTGGAACACCGTTCTGGAGCTGGTGCCCTGGCAGTGAATATCTCACCCCTTCACCAAACTTGATCCAAATATGGCCCCCTGCCCAGCAGGGTCCAGCGTCAGGGTGTGCCTGGCACGAGATTAAGTTATGTAATCTGTTAGCTGTAGAGTTGCACTTCATAAAAGCCAGTGTGCTTCTGAACACACATGTTGCAGGAGGAAAGAAGCAAGTTGCAGCTCTGTGGGGGAGCAGAGGAAGGGCCTGGGCTGGGTGCGCGGGCTGATGTGTCTCTGAAGACCAAAGATCCAAGGTCCTAAGAGTAACAGAGGCATCTTTGCTAGGGCTCGGAACAATGGCCATTCGTCGCACAGATGTTTCTTGGCACTGTTCCAGACACTGGGACTATAAAGATGAGCACCAGAGATGGTGCGATATCAGGCAAGGATGAGGAGGTGGTTCCTGAAAATTATCCCTCAAAGAAGATTAATTAGAAGTATTACTGCATTGGAGTTCTTAGCCTTCTTGTTTGCATGCTTGCTTCTGTCCTTCCTTCATCCCCTCCCCTTCCTTTGTTCCCCTCTTTCTTTCTCTTTCTTCCTCCCTCCCTCCCCCTTCCTTCCTTCCCATCTTCCTTCCTTCCTTTCCTGCCTGCTTTCCCCCATTTTTTCCTTCCTTCCTTCCTTCCTTCCTTCCTTCCTTCTTTCCTCTTTTTAAGTAACAACAACTGTCTGGGGAAGATGCCTTGGCCCTAACTGACCTCAATCAGTGCTAACACGTATGTTTGTAAAGGTCATCTGATGACACCGGTGGAAAAAATAGGCAAAGAAATTGAAACACAGATTTAGTACGTCTCCTTAGGGATATGACCTCACAATGAGAAGAATTACATGTTTTTGTAAACAAGGACTTTAAAGGTCATTTTCTTTTTTTTTTTTTAAAGGTCATTTTCAAATACAAGCTCTGGAGATGACAAATATATACCTACTAGGGAAACGGAGGAGAAAAATTGTCCCAGTATTATGTGGGGATGGCTAATTGTGGTTTGGGGTAAAATTTCCAAGGTCAGCATCACATGTGGGTTCAGAAAGTACTGGATCTCGAACCTCTTAAGTGAAGTGGCAGTGATGTGGGAAACTGAATGGGAGGGGTTATTTCCCTGGCAAACTCTGAAACAGGCCTTTTCTAGCTCAGACTCAGGCCCTGGGGAGGGTCAGTATCACATTTGCTCTTCATCTCTGCTTCCAAACCACTC